>NW_006442484.1:49480039-49534320 GCF_000325575.1 Pteropus alecto
ACTAAAATATCTATATAGAGACTACCGATGATAAACACTCTACACTTGTTCCCTTGTCTTCATCTGTTTCTATTATCAGAACCATGAAAGCAGATTAGATAGTGGAGGAAAGAAGACCTTAGGTCAATTGACATAATCTTTTTGTCTAATATATGACTAGACCCCAGGAGATCTTTACATATTATATCTGTAAGAAGGTACTTCCTTTCAGAAACTTACTGCCAAGGAAATCAAGACTTGAGCGCCAGCCAAACAAAATTACAAAGGAGGCTACAGGTAAATCCCAAGATTAATACATGTCAAACCAATTAATTCAGATGTTCATATTATCCAAGAAAAATTACTGGAGTATATAATAGACTTGACTCAAAATTTAAGATGTGAAAGTAGGAAAATTCTTCTTGCTTTGGGCTGAGAGAAAAGGGAAGGAAGTTGAAGATTGAGAAAAAATGGAAGATGAAAGGGATCAAGAGGAGGTAAGGAAAGTGAGACAAAGTGGAAGAGAAAGATGGCTTCCTACCGGCTTTCTGTGTACAAACCAGCTACCAACTAGCCTGTGTGGGTGTTGGAAGCCTCAAACCAGCTAAAACGTCCAGCCTTTGCAGAACAAGATGGAAAAGAAAGGCACACCTGGTGACTTAGAAAAGGAATTAGCAAACTACACAGAGAGAATATTTTCAGGATCATTTAGAGATAAAGACACAAAACACACCTTAATATGTAGAAATGTATAGTTTCCAAATTTAGAAATTTCTGAAATAATGAACAAGAACAGATGTGGAGAGGGAGTTCCCAAACAGAAAGAGGAACTCAGAGACCGCTGAGAGAGGAAAGAGCTCAAGAAAGAGAAAATGAAAACGAAGTGGAGAAGGCTATAGGGTAGGAGGGAAAGAAGGACCAGAAAGAGGAAGCCAGCCAAGAATTTACCTTACTGCAGTTTGGCACTGTGGAGCCTAACTGACTATTTGATATACCAAGTCTCTGGCAAGGTTCCCTTCTTTGACAGCCTTTACCTGAGTAGAAATAGGATAGAAAGCAACATGGCAAATTTAAATATGGTGGGGGCGGGGCAAGTGGCTTCCACAGCTTCGCTATAATACTATCAATTTTAAAATAAATTTTATTATGGGGAAGAATTATCTTGGACCCTGTCCAGGAATATTAATTAGCTAAAGAAAAACCTCATCTATACCAATTTCATTTATAAGGCGATCTCATGAGTGGATCTTGAAGATATTATCATAATTAAGTTCTAGGATATATATGTATGCAAAATCCTGGTAAACCAGACTCTTCTCATTAAAGAAGTATCTTTGTAGATAAACTTCCAAATAATTACTGAATACTTTCTGTATATGCGAATATACAAGGATTTGAAGCTACTAACAAGAATTTTTCTTTTCCTTATAGATCGTAAAACTTTCTTGAAATGACTACTAGAGGAAAACTACACATAAGTACAATCTGATGAGATGCTAGGAATAGAAAAAACTGAAAAATAGAAGTAATTCCTTACACCTGCTTCTGTTCCCAGTAAAGACTGAAAACATTCAAGGAACAGAGTAACTCAGTAGGGGCAATGTGAATCATTAGCTAAAATTAAATTTGAACTGGGTCTTGAACTGTTGGTTTGTTGGAAAAGTGCCTGACAGATACTTAATTAGAAAGGAACTCCATGAGCAAAGGTACAAAGGGAAGAATGTAGAAGATGCATATAATGAAGAGAAAATAGAAAAGAAGCCTGGAGGAATAGAAAGATGACCTTGGACAACAATGAAGTAAACTATTGAAGGAAAGAGTTTTAAAAATAAACTTTGAGTAGCCAAGCAAGTGATTTGATGAAAATAGCATTTAGGGTTTTGGGGGGTTTTTTAACATTCAAATTTAATTTTAGCTAATGATTCACATTGCCCTTACTGAGTTACTCTGTTCCTTGAATGTTTTCAGTCTTTACTATGAACAGAAGTAGGTGTAAGGAGTTACTTCTATTTTTTTATAATCTTTTGGCTTTTCACAGGTTAAACAGGCACCTAGCCATCATTGGTGACAGATGGTTGCTAACAAGTTGGAGAAGCAACATTTAGGAGATGTTTCTACTGGTTTCACGCTACAGAACAGCAGCTGGTAAAACAGATATTTGAAATGTGTGCTTAAGTGTGTGTGCTTAAGTGTGTGTGCTTAAGTGTGTGTGTGTGTGTGTGTGTAGTTATTGTGGTTGTTATTTAGAAGTGTTTTACACTCAGTAAGTTACTTCTGAAAAAATAAGTCTGTTTACTCATGACTTTTTATTGAGACTTTTATTTCATATGTAACAAGACAGAATTTGGAGACAAGGGATGTTGTTAAAATATTGTTTTAGATTGCTGGAGGAACACGAGTTATTGTGATAACTCTAATTGCTGATTGGTTTTATTTAATCATATTTCTAAGATCTAAAATCTGAAAACAATTTATCAAGTTAATTGTCTTGAAGTTGGATCAGAGGAAGATACTATTGTCAAATTAAATTACAGAATGTCTTATAAAAGGATGAACTTAACACTCCATTCAACTTTTTTTTACTATCATACTATCAAAGTAATAATAATTGCATATTTGGTTCTCACAGTGTGAAAGGTGCTGAATAACATTCTTTAAAAAAATAGCAAATGACACTGTCCTCATGTGCAGAAATCTGTGGAACTGCTGTGTAAATATTTGAGGTCAGAATTTGGTTTGAAGTGTTTAGAAAAAGGAATGAGATATTTAAATGAGACAAATGGCTTAGAGGCTTAATAGAAACAGATGGATAGCAATTAGAGGGAAAGCTAAGCTGGAAGCACCACTGCAAATAGTTCCCGGCTGGAGAAGAGCAGATGATCATACCCAGGAGTCGAACGACTGAGAAAGAATAAGTAGAAATCGGTTACTCCAACTCTTGTTCAACCTTTATTTAAAATTAAAAAAAGAAAAGAAAAGATAGAAAAATAGCTTAAGCAGTGCTTCCAGAAGAAGTTATCTGTAAAAAATAGTATCTATATCACCTGTTCTTTCTCTCCTGCTTCTCACTTCCCTCTCCTTTTCATCATTCTCTCTATTCACTTCTCACTAAAAGTCAAGATTTGTTTTATAGCTTTGTCATTCCTTCATTTTGTCAGAAAGTGCCACAGATTTTCACACAACTGCAATTTTGGGTTAATAGGGTAAAGGAGAGAGGGGGAGGGAAAAAAACTGTTCTTAAAAGGATGGAGTAGAAAGGGATTGGTTATTAAAATTTATTTTTTTAATATTCAGGGAGTATAGAAAAACTGAATAAAGCAGGCCAGGGGGAAGGTGCAGAACGATACGGTTATTATATTACTTGGCTTATTCAGATTATATTTAATAATATTCCACAGTGATATTTAAAATGTACCATGCTTATTATTTTTATTTGTTGTTTCCTTTTTTTGAGGTTATCATTTAAATAGCCTTAAGCATTAGCATTTTGACAGGAAATGTTGGGTATACTTGTAACTACTAACCTTTAAAATCTTGAAACGTGTATCTTGACCATTAAAATCCTAATTGAAATCATGTTATGTCAAGTAAGATGAATAGTACAAGAAACAGTGTACATGAAGAATGAAAATATTTGAGAGGAAAATAAATCTTCATAATTACTGGCTGGTGTTTAGGGGAAAGCAGATGCTCGCTCTTTAGGAGAACACCTTACTTTAATTATGGAAATTCCTTGCCTTTTGGTAATGAAAAACCCACTGAAGTTTTAAAACACATCAATTAATAAATATGTATATTATAATAAATATGTATGTATACTGAAGTGGAATAAAAATTAAATTTTAAATATTAAAATAAATATAACTTGTTGACTAACAGAAAAGAAGGTAAATATTAGAAATTACCTAGACTTGTTGATTAGTATGAAATATCTTCACAGAGAATTTTGCCAAACTCTTTAAAATTTATAGCAGAGAGAGTGAGAAGTATTCAAAGGAATACCTAAAAATAAGTGAGCAAAATTCTTGAAGAAGCTTGAATTTTCAATTCAAAAGCTTGGGTTAAGATACTGTGTAGGAGTCATTATATGGCAGAAAAAAGTCTGGCTGAAATTCAGAGGCCTCAATTTTAGAACACCTTTTTTTTTATCTTGTCACCACTCTAAAACTAAGTTTTCCTGTGTATATAAAATGAAAGCTTTGGTCTAAATAACTTAAATTCCCTTTCAATTCTCATACTTAATGAATTTACAAAATCTTATAGTGATAAGAAAATATATTCTCAACCAAAGATTACTGTTCAAAACTCAGTTACCTTCCAGAATTCAAAGTGTACACACTATAATCTTATTTTAAAAAGAATATTTACATGTAAAAAATTCTAGGTGGGCACACACCAAAATGCTAGCATTTATTTCATCTAACAGATATTAATTATTATGTGCCAAGTACTGTACCCTTCACCATGGACACAGTGGTGAGAAAGAAGGACATGGCCTTGCCCTCATGAGTCATATGGACTAGTTGCTATATCTCTGGGAGACAGAATTGCAGTGTCATTATTCTTCTCTTTAATCTCATTTCTAGAATTGCAACATGTAACACTTTTGTAATAAGAGAAAGTTACTACTTAAGAAAATCCCACAGTTTTCACATAATGTAATCCTACTATATCTTTGCAATGCTATACGAAAGAATATACTCAGAATTTGAATGACTCTGATTTTTAACAAAACAAGGCAATTGCTCAAATCTGTTCTCACAAGCAATGAATTTTATAAATTTTACTGTTGACTTATTATTATGCCAGGCCCTTGTAGCCAGCTGACCAAAGGAGTGAGGTTAGTAACATCATCAGACTGCTTACAGTTCAAGATCCCATCTAGAAACTGAGGAGACTCTTGTAAGTACTGTAGTCATAAAATACCCCGAAGAAACTTTAAGTAGAGCTATTATGGACAAACCTCAGTAGTCATGTGCCTGATGGTAAAAACTTTACAGTGCTACCCATAATGATAGATTTGATCCTAAACTAGAGTAGCCTCTGTGATGAGGCCCATCGCACTGTCAGAATCCTTTCAGAGAGGTCCACAGTATGGCCTCTCTAGTCATTGTTTATTATTGATCCTTGTTTAGTCTCGTATGATGTACTTTTGTTGTCTTATAGTTCTCTTTGTCTAAAGACCTATTTTGGAGAAGTCAGATATCCTTCTAACATTTGCGGTAGTTAGGCTTTTTGGCCAGATATCACTTTCTTTCTTGTTACATTTTTGCTCCTAAGTTTTTTTTTTTCCATAAATATCTTCTACCAAATCATCCATAAGCCTGTATTCAACA
The DNA here is from genome assembly GCF_000325575.1 of Pteropus alecto. Classification (NCBI taxonomy): domain Eukaryota; kingdom Metazoa; phylum Chordata; class Mammalia; order Chiroptera; family Pteropodidae; genus Pteropus; species Pteropus alecto. Next base: position 49,485,355 of record NW_006442484.1, read on the forward strand.
TGAATTTCACTTGATTGGCATTTTAGAATTAATTGTTATTGTGCTATTATAATTATTTTTCCCAGTCTGATAATATATAGCTTCCTAAATATTTTTATTATTATTCTTTTGATCATTATTATTATTGCTGTGATTATTAATAATCTGTTATTAATATTTAAAAGCAGACATATTTACATGGAGTAAACAAATTACAGACAAAAGAAGTACATATTAATAATTGTCATATTGAGGGTGGCCTAGGTAATTATATCAAGAAAAATGTGTTTATTTTTTAATAATCTAAGTGGAGTATATCATTTCTGCAGGCAGTCTAATCTGATAGTTGATAATTTGGGGAAATTCAAGATAATATGCTAGAAATAAGCCAATGCTTATTAATTTGTAGAATTGGGTTTTAACCAGTCTTCTCTCAGTGTCCTATAGTCTTCTATGGTGGCAATTTATTATTTTGCATCTAAGCTATATTCATCACTATTGTTTTAGCCTGTGTCATATTCTTTAACCAGTAGAAATAATCTCTATTTTCATCTATAGTTTTTAAATTATATTAGGTTAAAATTATTCCTCATGTGTCTTATCACTAACTTTTTAATTTATCTCAAATTTTTTCAAGTCGTATAATACAGTGCAGACACAAAATCAAACTAAATATTATCTCTGCCCTCAGAGAAATTTCAATCTAGCTAGAGAATTAAAACAAGTAATAATAACTCAAAATTGGTAACTAGATGTTCTTTAGTGTTGAACAGTGTATACTACAAAATTTAGCATAAACTTTTATTCATTTAAATATATGAATATAAAGATGATCTGCCTGCAACAGTCCAGACCCCATTAATCACCAGTACTGATTCAGCTGATCTGGCTGGCTTGCTGAGTGTACCGTTTTCCCTCACCTCTTAGCTCGGCTTGGAGTACATGTCCTGAAATGTCCTTAGTGCTTTCCTCTGAAAACACCGTTAGACATTATTATGTACATTTTACAAATAAAGATTAGAATTCAGAGAAGTTAAGTTCTTTGCCCAGGTGCCACAGCTAGGACTTCTTTTGAGTCTAAGTTCCAGTATTCTCAATAAAACATGGTCACCTTCCCTTTTGGTGTCACTGATGTCAGAATCATTGTTCCTTTGATAAATCCTCCACATCCTAGATCTATCCACAAAAACAATAGAATCTGTTCCATGCAAAATTTAGGGAGATATTGCCTTTTCTACATTTATAATTAGGAATTTCTAGAAGAAATGAGAAGAATTGATATCAGTGAATGTCTCTGCCTATAATGTTGTGTTGTGAAGGATTCTGAAGTCCTGTTTGAGATGAATAGAAAAAAGTGCCATAATTGTTGATGTTACCATGAATATAGAAAGGGTAGGTAGTTGTGTATGACTTATGTATTTTTTCATTCCTAATCATCTAGATTAGCATAGTTTATACATTTTATCTACAATATAATTTTGCTGATTTATGGCCAATTTATTTTTCATTACAATCCATGTTATAGTCTACAATGACTCTGTTTTGCCCTGCCTTTTCACACAACATAGTAATTTTTTTTATTCTTGCTTGTAATAACTATCTACTTCAAACGGTGCTTTTTATAATCATTAAGAGAAAGATCCTTAACCTATTTAGTTTATTATCTTTATGGAGAGATTATACTTTGTCACTCCTAATAGTTAGATATCATATGGACATAAAGAATCAAAGTTAACAAATAGGTATAAAAAGTAATTTATAGTCACAAAGAATTGAGTTATGGTTACCTTAGTAACCTTAACAATGAACATTAAGGCTTTCTAAGGTAGAAAACTCAATCATAATAGTACAAAAACATAGCTTTTTATGCTTAATAAGCTGGAGGTATTATATATCATAATTGTATGCAATAAATTACTTCAGAGTAAAGAAACCTCTAAGATGGTGAATCAGCAGTATTTAAGGGTTGACCAGCTTCTTTAAAATGTCCCGTGGGCAGAAAAATAATATACTTTCTGCTACAAACTGTCTATTGATATCTATGTAATAAGAGAAGTAAAAATAAATATTTGAACATATGCTAGTCTTGAAAATAAAGATATTTTCTAATAAAATCATGGAACCCAAGCATTGGTAAGGACCTTAGAGATCAGCCCAAAGCAGAAATGTGTTGTGTAGATTCCCTAATAGATTTCAGCCAGTTTTGGCTTAAACCTTCAATCGAGATTTTATTTTCTCACCAAGCACCTTTCTTGTCGTTGTACAGATTGAGGTGTTATTATAAAGTTGTTTCTGTGAGCCAAGAATCTGCCTTCTTTTTGCATTCACCCACTGATTCCTGCTCTACTCTCTGGAACGATACAGTGAAAATAATCCTTATAACAACACTTGATAGATCTTTAGATATTGGAAGACAGCTATTAAAGCTTTTCACTAGTCTGGCTTCTAAGGTTAACCTGTCTCAGTTCTTTGAACTCTTCCTGTAGGTCATAGTTTTCTGCCACTTTCAGCATCTCCTGGTTACATTACAGATTATAGATGTCTCTCTTGAATTAAGGGGGAACAGGTGCCAAATTGAGCGATGTAACTTTTTCCTATATCAATTACATTCTAGGCATAAAATTAATGTGGCCTGACTATCTGAGACTGAAGGGAGCTATACCTTTTGCGATATTCTTATTAGCCATGTAGTCAACTAAACACTGCTTTTGTTTAGATTGTTTCACATGAACTGCTGCCCAATTGCTTTTTTCTACTGTTTTTTACTTATATATTTGCATTTCCAAGTCTAGGCAGCAACCCTTTAAGCCTGCTAAATTTTGTCTTGTTGTTTTGGTCTGATATTTTTGCCTGGAAATGTAATTTGGCAGGATTGGGAAATAAGGTTTTGGATCACGAGGCTACTGTTGCCAAGCTTTTTAATCTAGTAATTACATCTTCTATTTCCATTGCTGAAAGTGTCGATCAGGACAGATTCGGGAAGGGAACTCTGTGGTCTTTCACGTTTGCCCTCATTTCAAATTGAAACAAATACTGACGGTAACCTTGTCTTGCATTTTTATGCCTAGAGACACTTTGTAAAGCCTTTTAAAACTATGATTTTTTAAAACCTCACAGCCACCTATAAGGTCGACTTACAGCAGCTATTATATCTTTGATTTATGTACAGATAGGAGTATTTGGAAGGCCAAAGACCTACCAAATGGCACAGTGAGAACTAGAACACAGCCTAACTCTTTCACTTTAGTACTATTGTAGCTTCCAGTGGGATCCATGCTTACCCTGAGGAAGAAAACAGGACGTTACCACCAGCAGCCATTTAGATCCAGACAGCATCAGGAGAGAAGCAAGAGACTCAATATCCCTGAACCTATCATGCACTCTATCCATGATAAACAAAGCAAGCCAATACTTAAAAGTAATACAGCCATCCCTTGTTTAGTTACGATTATTAGATAAACTGTGAATACACCTGGACTATTATCTTACCTGCAATACCAGCTTATCCATTAGGATATTATAAGAGGTAGTTCTTTCTTCTAGAATTATTATATACCAGTCTTAACATTCTGTACCTACTAATCTAGTAATTCTGATAAAATATACCCAAATATTGAGGAATGTTTTATCCTTAAAAATCCATGTAAAATCTTATATTTTTTCCTAAATATTAATCACTTATATAATTATTTGTTCTATCATTTCACAATGGATAAATTTTTATTTTTCTGAAATGGGGATATTTTTATCTTTCAAGTTCCAGGAACCTTTGTAGGACTTTGATTTTTTATGATCTTAGATAACTGATGAAAGTTTCTCTGTGATCCTGATATGACACCTCTTTTGCTTCTGGAAACTCAAATTCATTTGTAGTTATCAGAAGTTTTATATTACCTCCTTATAAATCTTGGTCTATGATTGATTATATAAGTTATTGATTTCCTATTTTTATTTGGAGACTTTGTCATTTTGTAGCAAATATAGAACCAAAACAGGTTTTGGATATTGTTTGTGACATCTAGAAGTCTGAAATTATTTTCATCTGACAATGTGACTGACTCTTTATTCTTCATCCTGCTCTAAACACAACAGCTATTTCTAATAACTTTTTTCAAATCCTCAGTTTATTCTGGCTTTTAATTTTTCTTGTATTACTTCTAGATGTTTGTACTACTCTTTTGAATGAGTCCTATTTTTGAGTCTCTTCATTTTTTATACATCTTTTTAAACATAAGATGTTAATTAGAAAGCTCCTTATACAATCATACTGATTTTTAAAATAATGCTTCCTTGTTTCCTTTTCTTTGAGCTATTTCATTTTCAATGCCATTTACAAACATCCAACCCTCAAAAAATGTTTTTTCAAAAGAAGAAAAATAATTTTTTTTTTTTTTACCTATTATATGCCATGTATTATTGTAAAGTCCTTTTGTGAGAACTGTACCTGTCTTTTCACTGAAATTTTTGAAATCTGTTTTTCTACATTATTACTTTTATGGTCTTTGAGTTACTGGCGAGTTAAAATTAGCCAAGAATATTGCCAAGGAAACTTTCATGCTACATACAAACTGTTGTGATAAAAGAGTATGACTATATGTTTTCCTCTTTGGTTTAAACAGAAAAAATCTGGGGAAATATTTTTCTCATTCTACACAGATTTCCTATGGATAAAGCCTCGGTAGCACCAAATGGGATGGGAAAGGTCTTTACAAAAGCAAACCATTCTTCAATAAAGTGGGATTGCTATTATTTCTGGCATGCCAGTACCTTAGAATTATTATTCCATATGGTGAAAAATTTAAAGATATGTATGAGAATTATTGAATTCCCAATGTAAGAAGATTTGATATCTTTAGGAATTGTTATTTTATATTTATTAAAGTCTAGCAAATCAGTCTCGTCAGAAATCCTAACTTGTAGAAATGATCTCTATCATTGTGGATTTGCTACCTTGAGAGCTAATCAGTCACAACGATGCTAACCAGAGATAAGGTTGCTAACATAAAGGCTACTTCCACAAAATCACCTGGGAACTTTGACAAGTGGTAGACAAAAAGAAAATGCAACCTTGACAAGTAAAAATTCATTTTGTTATAGTCAAGTCTTTTGTGTACAAAGTATAGTGATGCCAGATCTATAGGTTAGATGATTCTGTCTTTCCATTTATTTCATCATTTGGGATCTTTCCAAAATAAGATATTTTGAAAATATGAAGAAAAACAACTAGAAATTCTGAAGAAAAGCAACATGTTAGTGCCTCATAAAATCTTTGTTATTTCCCTCATTCTAGAATTAAAAACATGCCAGAACTGTGTATTCCTAACTCACCTGAAATGATAGCAACTATAGCATTAACCAACATTTTTTCTCCAATAGAGTTCATAAAATACTGTGCATAATGCTATCTGATATGATCCTTACAACAACCCTGTAAAATAGTTGTGACTATTCCAATTGTACAGATAACTGAGATTCTTAGTGTCAAGTACTTTCCTCAAGAGAAAAAGCTAAATAGTGACAGCTTAAGCGTGTCACAGATCTCATTCGATTTCAAATAGTATATTCTTTTCACTACATTATATATGAGGAAGTTTATGGTTTCTTTAAAAATTCTATTAGAAGAATTCAAAGAAGAGATAGAAGCAGAAGTTAATTGTAATATAGGTCTGGAATAAGTGATGTTAGATGAGAGCAGACCTAAATATCAAGGCCTCAACTTGAAAAAAAAATTAAGGAACTCATACAGCGTTAGATGAGAACTATTCAATAATGAGAATGCCATTAATCATCAGAGAGATACAAATTAAAACCACGATGAGATACCACCTTACACCTGTCAGAATGGCTATCATCAATAAATCAAAAAGCAAGAGTCGGCAAGGATATATAGAAAAGGGACACATCGTGCATTGTTGGTGAGGTTGCAAATTGTTGCAGCTACTATAGAAGACAGTATGGAGGTTGTTCAAAAAATTAGAAATGGAATTACCTATGACCCAGCAATTCCACTTCTGCGTATTTATCCAGAGAAATCCAAAACAGTAATTTGAAAAGATATATGCACCTCTACATTCACTGCAGCATTATGTAAAATAGCCAAGATATGGCAGCAACCCAAGTGCCCATCAATAGCCAGTTGAATAAAGAAGATGTGGTACATATAGCCAATGGAATATTACTCAGCCATAAAAAAATGAAATCGCACTATTTGTGACAACATGGATGAATGTAGAAGCTGTTATGTTAAGTGAAATAAGACAAAGGCAGATATATGTTCTCACTTATATGTGGAAACTAAAGAACAAAATAAACAAAAAACAAAAAACAGACTCATAGATACAGAGAACAATCTGATGATTATCAGATAGGAGAGGAGTTAGGAGGCTGGATGAAAAAGGTGAAGGGATTTAGGAGTACAAATTGATAGTTACATAATAATATAGGAATGTAAAATACAGCATAGGGAATACAGTCAATAATATTGTAATAACTGTGTATAGTGCCAGGTGGGTACTAGAGTAACCAGGGGTGGGGGGGGGAGCATCACTTCATAAATTATATAAATGTCTAACCACTATGCTGTACACCTGAAACTAATATAAAATAATATTGAATGTCAAAAGTAATTGAAAAAGGAGAAAAAAAATGTCAATGGCCCAGGCTCTACAATTTGTTTTTATTCTCAATTGGTGTGAATTCTAAGATGAATTTAAAAGACTAAGATCTTTGGTGGCTGAGAAATATTTCATTGAGCATTGTGAATAAATTGCCAAAGGTGATGAGAAAGAAAGAAAAGATATAGTAGTTTATAGTTGTTATATTGGAGAAGTGGAGAGAGACTTTTCCAGTTTTAAGTCTTTATCCTTTGTACTAAAGTATTTTTGTTTGCCAAAATATTGTGATTCCTTTCCCTGCAGTATTTCCTGTGGGGGGATACATTCCTTTCCTATGGCACTTAGAAATGTCCCTGAAACTTAGAACAGAAGTGAATGTATGTCTTCTGAGCAGAACCTAGAAGAGCCAGCTCTTGCTTTGCCATGTCTCCTTCCCCTGCTTCAAGAAGAGAAACATCCAAGAGAAAGGAAACTCTTTCAGTCTGCTACCTAGAGACAAGAAAATATAGAAGAGAGCCACGGCAGCCCTGCATATACCATGAGTGGGAAACTTTTGTGGTTATGACCACTAAAATGTTGGGATTTATTACTGCAGCATAAACTATACTCTCCTGATAGATATATTCCTCCTTCTAAATGTTTATTCTAAAAGAACTTGAAAAATAGTGAAATGTACATTAATTCAGCTTCTTAATAATAATTGTCCTGTTAATTTATTTTTTCTAATAATAAGTGAAAATGATATTTAATTTAAATATTTCTAAAGAATATGCTATCAATACAGTAGAAACTGGGAAAATGAAATGACACATTATCAAATATATGAAATATCTAGATATGTACAGCATAAGTAAGGATAAGATGAAAAGTCATGAAATTTGTGCATAGTTGGTGCTTAATAATTACACATGCAAAAAAAATAAAAAATAAAAATAAAAATAAAATAATTACAGATGCAGCAGTGACAAAGTTCTTCAAAAGCAGTATCCCAGTGAGCAGAGAAAATATGTACATTTTTAAGTAGAGTTAAAAATTTTACCCCAAATTTCTCTAGTTCTAAGAACCTTTTTCAATATTCCTATTACACTTTAGAGTTCCCCGGTAATTCCAAAACTGTAGGCTTTTTGAAAATCAAAAGAGCCTGTTTTGCTTTGATACTTCAAAACTGTATATCACAGGGAATTAGTTATTTCTCATTTTATCTTTAGTTTTTATGAGAAAAGAAATGTGCATATGTCTAAACTGATAGTTTTGCTAGTGGTCATTTACCTGCATTTTATTTGTGCATCCTCTATTTAAATAATAGCTTTTAGTATTTTTCTCTCATTATTAAAATTGAAAATTTTCATTTTTTTCCTTAATATGATGGGATTATTTTACTCTTAAGTATGTATCATTTACAGTTAACTTCAAGCTCACAAAAGAGTAGATTGACCCATATGTTGCATACTGAATCCCCATGTAAACAACATCTCAAGATATTTCTTTTCATTGACATTCAGATCACTCCCTATAATCCCAAACTTTTGGATTCTAGGCACTTAAGGGTTCCTATTAAAATACTAACAGTTTAGTCTGGAGTTGATGCTATTAATACCAGAATGATTTCATTTACCACATCAACAAGGTGTTTTCTGAGGGTATGTTTTCATATAGGTAAAAAAAGAGGGGGGTGGGGGGGGGGGGAAGAACCCAAAGTATAAAAAGTGGGGAAGAACCCAAAGTATAAATAAACCCAAAGCTAGCTCATCTCTCTGTCTGTCTACCTTCCTCCCTCCTTCTCTCCTTCTCCCTCTTCCACTACCCCCCTCTTTCTCTCCTAAAATTTATGGCCAATGTGCATTACTGAATCTTCTCCCCATCCTAGTGTCAATCCTGGTACCCCTCTCTTCATTATCCTAGCTGCAATCACACTCTAGGTGGTCACATCTGGTCCCATAATTTCAAATACTATCTACAGATGAACAACTCCTAAATTTTTATCCCCAATCCCAACCTCTCCTCTGAACTCCAGGCTCATGTATCTGACATCTTCTCTCTGATGTCAAATAGAGATCTCAAATCTAACACGACGAAATTCATCATTTGAATTTTTCCCAAGCCTTCTCTTCCCACTGTCTTTTCTATGACAGTTAATGTCAATTCCCTTCCTCTCAATGTTCAAACAAACAAAGAAAACTTGAGATTATCCATTTCTCCTTAATTTCTCTTGAGCCATATCCCATCGGCAAATCCCATCAACTCTACCTTAGATTATACCCAGAATCTGACTACTTTACCTCCACTTTTCTCCCTATATCCTAATCCATCACCATCTCTCATCCGGATTGTAGCAGTAGGCTCCTATTAAAATCCTTTCTACCTGGCCTACCAGAAGTATGTTCTCTATGTACAGGAGCCACTGGGATCATTTTAAAATAGAAGTCAAAAAGTCTCACTTATCTGATTCATAAAAATAAAATCCATGATCATTATCTTTCCCTTCCTGCGACTTCCTGCTGCCCTTCCCCGCAACTTACGCACACATTTTCTCCCTACTTCTCAGATTTCATCTCTCACCTTTCTAGCCATAAGTCATTGCTGTCCACACTGACCTTCTTCCTGCTGCCACCTCAAGACATTTGCATTTGCTTTGTGCCTGAAAAAGATAATCCCCCAACTATCTGTATACTTTAACTCAAGTGTCTGCTCAAATATCACCGTATTGAAAAGCCTTCTTTGAGCACACTGTGCAAAAATAGCATGTAATTATCCATCACTGTTTCCTACATCTTTCCTTCATAGCCCTGACCACCCCCTGACTAATTGGATATTTGTTTCATTCTCCTGCTACTTAAATATTAATTCCTAGAGGGCAGGGACTTTGTCTGTTTTGTTCACTCTTATGCCTCTAGTGCCAAGAACTATTTGTTGAATAGATAAAAATCTAATGCATCGAAAGACTTTGGATGATCAGGGAGTAGGATTAGAGCTGATGGAAAGGTGTACTGTATGGGGAGAGCAGAGAAGTAGGACCTAACTGGGGATATATGAGTATTCAGGATAAACTTTGTCCACTATACATTTTCCCAAAAGTTATTTTTCAGTGTGAAAAAATGCCAGAGAGCCTCCTATTTATAGGATATTATTTAAGTAATTTTGACAATAACAAATAGAGTGTGATCTTCCTTCCTACTCATCTCACACTTTAACTATGCCCTTTTTGGAGTGTGAGGTATTGTCTGTAGCATAGTCTCCAAATTTATTTGTCTTTTTATGACTCCATAGTAATCAAACAGATGCAATCTTCTCCACTTATATTCTTGGTTCATTCACAACATAATTTAATGTAGAAACTCTTTGTCTTTATTTAAGATGTGTTTGGACTTGGGTGTATGTGTTTTGTTTTAGAAGCTACATCGGAAGCAGCAATGAGGAAGCAGGTAGAGCGAATAGAAAAGGAGAAAAAGCCAATATAAGGGAGTAGTATCCAGGTTACTACTGTGAGCAACAGATTCAATTCCACTAGGACTTTCTCAGAAGCCTATTAAAAAAAAAAAATGCTTCCCAAGGTAGTCACCGTGAATGCAGGAGTCTAGAGTAGGGGTAAGCTGACTATGGCCTGTGGGCCAAATCTGGCCAGTGACCTTTTGTAAATAAAGTTTTATTGGAACACAAGCTTGCTAATTTGTTCACTTATTATTTATGGCTATTTTAGGGCAATAAGGACAGAGTTGAGCAGTTGCCATAGAGACTCTTAGGCTATAAAACCTAAAATAATTACCATCTGGCCCATTTCAGAACAAATCTGCTGGTTCTTATCTCAGGGCATTTATCTTCAAGCTCCCATTCACCATTGTCGAAAGATTTCCTGGAGAGCTTTGTCTTTTTCCCACTTCCTGACTTTGCTTATAAGACAGCCAAATAATCTACTGGAGCTTCTGACTGAATGTGGAAGCATGCTGCATGTCATCTAAACTGGTCACTGTCAGTGCTGAATGAGTCTGAACTAGCACAGAATTGCCCCAGTACATTCAGCTGAAATCAAGAGTGGGCTAAGAGAATATAAAGCCTGCTTCAGAGGCATCTACAAGTCTTGATTCAAGGATATGTTAACAAGTTGTGCCCCGATAAAGGAAAATCTATTTATAGATGAAAACACTTAACTAATGAGGATACTAAATGAGACTTGAAGAAAAATTGACTTACTGATTGAGGCAGTTATTACAGTCTAATTGACTAATGAGTACTAATCCTAGCCATATTACTAATATACAATGAGGTTGTGTTTCCCTAACCTCCCCATAAATTACTTGTATTTTCTCGCAAGCTAGTAACACCCAAACAATTTTAGTTATTTTATTTTGTATTTATTGATTTCAGATTTTTATGTTTACATAAAAATTGATAAATGTTTAATGCAAAAAAGTTATAAGAACCTATGAAGAAATTTAAATTTTACCTTATATCTTATCCATTGCCAGAAATTTTTTTAAATCTGTGGTTTTGTATGTTATCTTCCAGATTTTAAAAATATTCTCTTTGAATATGCATCTACTTATACACAACGTTTAAAATAAACCATACCAACTTTTCACTAACTTACATATCCCAAATATATATTAGACCTTCCTCTATATCAGTATAATAAAGATACCTCATTACTTTTAAAAGCTATATAGTATTCCATTCCACGGATAATATACTGTAATTGATTCCTATGATAAACATTAAATTGTTTCTAATTTTTTATTATTTAAAATGGTGCTCAAAAAACAAAGAACAGTGCTCTACACATCTACTGCCCAGATCCTTGTTTCAAAATACCATTCTCCACTAAATGGAATCATGGTTCCTTAGGAAAATGGCTGATTCCAGGGCTAGACCAAGGACAGTGAGCCTAAAACATCTTGTTGTACTAGAAAAATAGCAAGTGTTCTAAAATCATTGGGATTTGTCAAAAAGTCACAGAAGCTCACTTGAAATGGTCCCAGTTGCCAAATCTGGTCCAATTTGAGCACCAAAATAATGAAGATGATATTTTCATAATTAAGATAATGTTAATATTATGCTAATGTTAATAAAAATTATTTTACTGACTAAAATTAGAATCCATTAGTCCACACCAATATTAAAATAATTATTACATAGGGAAAAAGAGAAAGCTCTTCATTGTAGTAGAAAGCAAACAATTTATAAAAGAAATGATGAATTAGGAAATCACTATTTGGTAATCAGTATATTAATAATTGATTCAGATATGAATTAATGAGTGGAAGTCTGAAGAGTAACTGACTCCTTAGTCTCAAAGTACCTATTAATTACAGAGAGAGGCATGGTATCTTTATACTAGAAGAACCTGGCAAACACCTTAACCAAGCAATCAAGTTAACTCCACCAGTAAGAGGACAAAATTGCACCACGTGTCTCTTGGTATGATGCACTAAGGAAAAAGCAACATCGCTCCCTTGGTATTCCTGCCAAAAGTACATGATATGAACCTAACATGAGAAGACATCAGACTAACTCAAAGTAAGAAATATTCTGCAAACTACCTGGCTTTTATTCTTTCAAAATGTCAATGTCATGACATACAAAGAAAGATACAGAAACCGTTCCAAATCAAATGAAACTAAAGAGACAAGACAATGAATACAACCCATGGATTTTCTTGTTGTAAAGAATATTACTAGGATAATTGCAGAAATCTGAATAAGTCCTCTAGATAAGAAAATAGTATTATATCAATATTAATTTCCTAACTTCGGTAAATTTACTGAGATTATATGAAAATGTCCTGGATTTTTAGGAAATACACAATAAAGTACTCAGGGGTAAAGGAGTACTCTGCTACTTATTCTCAGTGCAGAAAAGAAGATTGTGTGGGGACGTATGTAGAGAAGAAGGAGAAAGAAAAAAAGCAAATGTAATAAAATAATATTTAAGAATTCTGGATAAAAGTTACATTTTTTGGATATTCTTTCAATTTTTCTATAAACATCAGATTATGCCAACAGTAAATTTTATAAATAATAATTAGTGAACATCACTATATATAAATATTTGTATCATTCTAAAAGTGTAACTATAGGATAAATTCTAAGTGAAATTGATAAATCAAAGAATATACACATTTTAGATTTTCAGAGAAGTTAACAAAATTCTTCTATGGTTACTCCTGTGTACCCTTTGACAATCCACAAATGACACAGAAGATAGTGCATTATTTGACACCTCAACATCACTGAACACTGTCCCTCTTTTGAATGTGAGTCTGATGAGTAAGAAATAAAATCTCCTTACTGTTCAGGGTTGCATTCCTTTGATTAGTATAGAGATTGGACATCTTTTCATATATTCAGTAACTGTTTGAATTCTATTTTCTTTAAAGTAGATGTTCATACACTTTGCCATTTTGGGTGTCATATTTTTCTCAATCATTAATAGGAGTTATTAATATGTTAAGAACAGTAACCAATATAACATTGATTGTGAATGTTGATTACACTAGTTTGTCCTGTCTTAATCTTTTTAAGAGTTTTATAATTTTATATAATCAAATCAATCTTTTCTACAGGGATTCAAGATTTTATATCATGTTTATAAAATCTTCTCTAGTCCCAAGAACATAAATATATTGATCTGTTTTTTTTCTGAAACTTTTGTTTTTTTAATTAAATAACATGTAAGTTCATAAAGTTATTTTCTTTCTAAATAATTATTAAAATCCATTTTGATGATGATAAACTGAGTCTATATAAAACTTTTTAAGTTTTTTATTGATAGAAAGGAAATTAATAATAATCTGTAAACCAAATGCTTCACGTGTTCTATGTTTAAAATAACTGTGTCACAAAATAGTTCAGTTTCTCTACCTTGCTAAAGATTTATGACTGATTTGGATCCCAAGGACGGGTTTGGTAGATTCTCCCTCACTCAAGTACTACTCTAACAAATGAGAGGATATGTAGGAAAAATGCTGCCATTCTTCCTAAATAACCTATCTTTTTCCAGAAATAATATCTTAGAGTAAATATCTGCCTGAAGAAAATCTAGTTGTTTTCTGCTTAGGTAGGGCAGGCAGACAGTGTCAATCCCTTTGATCCCTTGAAAACACATGGGCCTGTGGGCTGCCATCCTCTTGAAGGATCCTGTCATTCCTTGTCAATCCATATTAGACAAGGATGGTATTTTGTAACAATTTATATCCTTCAAGGTGATTTAGTTATTTTCTGCCAAGATTATGCTAGAGGATGTCATTACTTTTGTCCTATCTGTCTCATTACTTTTATTGCCAGAAAATGTTGTTGTTTTCTTTCTTGATAATCCATCTCCCTATAAAAAGATTGTATTAATACTTTTATGCTGGATAAAAAGATTCGGTTTTACAATGAAGAACATAGAAATGAGATTACTGTGTCTGTTCTTTGACGATGCTGTCACAAATAAACAATAAACAACCCTAAGAAAAAAGGACTTTGAAAGCATCAGCATGTTAGAAGTAGAATCTTTTTAAAAGAGCATCTATATGAGCATTTGATTACATGCAAATTGACATCTTTGAATGATGGCATGTTGGTTAAGAGGAAAGCTTTGGACTTAGCCATGGCTAGCAAAATAACATTGACTGTGTGTTATACACTCTTGTAGTTCACTTGCCTTATCTGTAAGACAGAAATAATAACAGTATGGTGTCCTAGTGCTGTTGTAAAAATTTATTTCGAAAAATCCACAGAAAATATTTTTATACTACTTGGTACATATTAAGAACTCAAGGAGCATTAGCTCATCATCATCATCATCATTATAAACAATCTTTATGTATTATAGCAATAATGATCTAAAATGATTTGATTCTAAAATACCATATTTAATCCTTACTAGTATTATCTATAATACACAAATGCCCTTGGACTAGAAATTGAGAGATACTGATGGAACCAAAAGCTTCTCATTAACTCATGAACTATTAAAACAAAGAAATTCATACAACCATTAGGGAGTGGAATACTTTTAATAATGTAGATTTAGTTAAGTCAGACCTCTACAAAAATTAGTTTTCATTTTTGGATAATAATATTTTATCATAATTGCCTCTGTAACTGAAGAAGTTTGTAATAGAGATGCTATAAATAAATGATGGCTTCTTTCCTATTCTTTCTGCAATTTTTTGGACCATTCTGGAAAAGGTGGCTGCATGACGTCTCTTTGATTCAGACCTCGGACAGCTCCACGCACAACTCCTAAATTTCTAAACCATTGATTCCCAACGTCCTCTCATTATCCCTCTTGCTCAATATCCTGCTCTAATATTCCTCCTCCTAGCCCCCCACCATTTAAGTTAGAAGTACTTTATGTTTACTTCTATTCTGCTAGTCTTTTTTTTTATGTATGTACTGTGTATTTCACATTTTGGAACAAAATCCAACTTTCCGGGAAATAGACATTCTATGATTTATTAAAGTTGAATTTCATAATAAGTTAAGTAAATAGAGCACAGGATATAATAAAAAAGAGAATATAAGTGCAACAATGAATAATTAAATTATGAAACTTAAAATTGACTTTTGTATCTAATCTCATCAATAGTTAGAATAACGACCTATTAATATATTGTGATATGCTATATCACAAATATAGCATAGTTTTATTTCACATGATTCAGCAACTCATTCTTGGAAACAATGGGCAACAATGACTGCATAAAGATCCAAATAGATTGATTCATTGGCAGTTGAATTGGCTTGCCTAGTGTGTGCTAATTAATAGATTAATGAACAGGAGACTCTGATGGAGAACAACTAAAAGTGTATGCAATTTTAAAATTAATTATATATGATTAAGATACCATGAAAAACATAGAATTTAGGGTATCTTTCGTTTTAACAAATGCGGGGACCGATGTGACCCATACCTCTCTCAAGATACAGGATATTTCTTCAGGAAGTTCCCTGTGACCCTTTTCCTAGTCAGTCCCACTTAGAAAGCAGCACTGTCCTGATTCCTGTCACAAAAGACTAATTTTGCCTAGAACTTTGTATGAGTGGAATTGTGCAATATGTACTTTGTGGACTCTAGCTTCTTCACTTAGGATAATATTTTTTGAGATGCATTTGTATTGCAGAGTGTGCCAGTAATTTAATTATTTTTAGATGAATAGTATTCTAGTTTGTTTATCCAGTCTCCTATTGATGGACACACATCTGGGCAGTTTCCAATTTACTGTTATGAGTAGAGCTGCTATAAACATTCTACTACACTTTCTGTTGATATATATTTTCATTTATCTTGGATAAACATCAGGAAGTATAATGCTGTGCAAATATATAACTTTATAAGAAACTACTACACCATTTAGCAATGTGGTTTACCATTTTTATTCCCACTAGCATTATGAGAATTTTCTGAGAGTTCTATATCCTTGACAGCATTTCGTGTTACAAGTCTTTCATTATTATTATTATTATTATTATTATTATAACCCTTCTAATAGGAAGTATCTCATTTGCTTTCTTGTGTTTGAAGATGCTAAGCAATAAGTTCTTTGTCAGATATATATGATGCAAATATTTCTTCCCAGTCTGTGAACTGACTATTCATTTCTTAGTGATGTCTTTGGAAGAACAGAAGTTTCTGATTTTGATGAACTTCAATTAACAAAGTTTTCTTTTATGATAAATGCTTTCCATGTCATTGCTAAGAAATTTTCATTTTACCTAAGGTTGCAAAGCTATGTCACAAAGAATTTTTCTAGAGGTTTTATAAATTTAGCCTTTTATTTGTCTGTGAATCTTCTTGAATTAATTTTGATGTATAATATCGAGTAGGTAGAGATAAGTTTATTCATTTTTTTTCCAATATGGATATCCAAATGTTCCTACACCGTTGGATGAAAAACTTTCTTTCACCATAAAACTACAGTACTTTTGTACATTTGTGTCAAATCATTTGACCATATATACACAGATGTATCTGGGGGCTCTTTATTCTGTGCCATTGATCTGTTTGTCTATTTTTGACCAACATCACACTGTTTCGATTACTATACCTTTATACAAGTCACAAAATCAAATAATATAAGCCCTCCAAGTTTAAGTTTTAAGGTTATTTTGGCAATTCTAGGTTTTTAAAAATTTTCCATATAAGATCTAGATCCAGCTTGTCAATTTCTCAAAAAGTCTTACAGTTACTTTTATTAAGATTTCTGAATATACAGATCAAATTGGGAAGAATTTACATCTTTAAAATATTGAGTCCCCCCAACCAAGAACATTGTATATCTTTTTATTTATTTAGGTCTGGTTTAGTTGCTCTCAGCAATGTTTTGTGGTTTTCACTGTAGATGTTCTACAGATTTTTGTTAAATTTATTTCTAAGTATTTTATGTTTTTGGATTCTGCTGCAAATGCTGATTTTTAAAAACTTTCCTTTTACAATTATAGAAAAAAATAATTGTTCTGTATACTGATTTTAGATTCTTAACATGTTAAGTCTACTTACATTTAGTAGGTATTTGGAGAATTTTGGGATTTTCTGTACACAATCATATCATTTAAAAATAGTTTGTTTTCCTTCAAACCCTGTCTTTTTTTTTTTCTCACTTCATTGGCTAGAATGTCTATATAGTACAATGTTGAATAGAAGTGGGGGAAAGTTTTAATATTTTAATACTGAACAGTAAGCTTTTCATAAGTGTATTTTATCAGATGAGTAAAGTTTCCATCTATCTCTAATTTGTTGTGGATTTTTATTATGAATAGGTGCTAGATTTTGCCAAATACTTTTTCTGCATTTCTTACAATGATTGTAGGTATTTTCCTACTTTAAACTGTTATGACATAATTTGAATGATGTTGATTTCTCAATGTTAAAATGTTGATTTCTCAATGTTGCATTTATGTCTAAACCACATGTGGTCATGATATATTATAGTTTTAATATTTGTAACTTAATTTGATATAATATTTTGTTAAGGTTTCCTGCATCTATGATTGTGAGAAATATTAGCTCATCGTTTTTTTTGTAGTATTTTTATCTGGTTTTGGTAATAGCATTATGTGGACCTTAAGTGAAGTGAGAATTGTCTTTTTCTCCTGTATTCTCTGAGTTTGTATAAATTCAATATTATTTCTTAATTAGATGTTTGATAGACCATACCTGTGAAGCCATCTGGGCCAGGAGGTTTTTTTTGTGGAAAAGTTTTTATGAGAAATATAATCTCTTTAACAGTATAGGGTCTATTGGCTTTTTATTCCTATGTAACAAATTGTCCCTAAAACTTATCATCTTAAAAGAACTGGCAATGTAAAAACATTCAAACCTGTGAAGAATTTTTATAAAATTTTATTTGAGCCAAACTAATGACAATGCTGGGAAGCAATAACTCAAATGCTTCAAAGAATGATAGTTTTGCAATTCTTTTATAACTTCAGAATTAAGATGGGAACTAAAGCAGATTCCATGAAGGTGGAGAAAAGCAAGATGTGGACTGGATTCCAGGAGAGTGAACAAGATTATGTGCTCCCTTGAGGGTAGTTATGCCTTTGAGGAGTTTGAAAAAAAGATTACTCTGGTATTTTAAAGGTGTGTTAAACTAGATACACGAAAAGAGTGGACAGGGCTTGCTTAAGGCAAAAATAATCTTTTATTAGAGGAGTTACAGGTCTGAGGCATGACTACCCACCATGACCTGCCCAGTTAGGAATTTATGTTCAAATCATCCTGTGATGTTACTTTTGGCTTAATTTATTACAGCATCCCTTTTTCATTCACAGAACAAACATTTATTATCTCACAGTTTCTGTGGGTCAGGAATCAGGGAGCAGCTTTACTCTTTCTACGTCAGAATCTCCACTGAGATTTTAGTCTAGCTGTCAGTCCAAGCTGAAGTTATTGCAAGATTTAACTGGAGAAGACACCCCAAGCTCACTCATGTGGTCCTGGGCAGGCCTCAGTACCTTGATGGTCATTGACTGGAAATCCCTTTTCCTCCCCTTGTGGGCTTCTCCATAGGCTGCCTAACTGTCCTCACAACATAGCAGCTGGCCTGTCACAGAGTGAGTGATAGATGGATGATGAAGATAGATAGTTAGATTGATAGATGATAAGATAGATGATAGATAGATAGATAGATAGATAGATAGATAGATAATGACCTAGATTATCTTTTATAGCAGAATCTCAGCAGTGACATAATTATTATTGTATTCTATAGGTCACACAGACTAACTCTGGTAAAACATGGGAGGAGACAGCAGAAAGGTATAAATACCAATATTGCTAAATATATAAGTTAATATAACCATAAGTAGTGGAAAAATAAATGTCACTTTTTAGAAAATGAAAGTATTCATCTCATTAATATTTGTACACAGACTGGGAGTTTTATAGAGAAGCATTGACAAACTAGAGCCATTGAGTATTTCTCAAATGCTAAATGAAGAATGGTACTTACAAATAGTTGAAAGTCTTGACAATTAGCATATTCTGTGACCTGATGATCCTGCCTTTAAGGATTTATCTTAAAATGAGAAAATACCTGGAGGAGTGTACAAAGAATTGTGTGTAAAGAGTCTCCACAGTGTTGTTTAGCAAAGAAACAATGCAAAGAACTTATTTGTCCGTGACTAAAGGACTATTAAATAAAATTGGTATTTTGTAGCTATCAAAATGATTTTCAAAAAGAATATTCATTGACATGGAAAGATGAGTCATAAAATAGAGTTTCTGTGGAGTGATCCCATTGTAAGAAATACATATGTATAAAAAAAAAGTCTAGATATTGTTCCTCAAAATATTAACACCTAGAGTAGACATTTATTGTTTTAGCTTACCTGGGATCTATTTCTCCTTCTCCCATTAGCAATACTCAGACAGAAGCACTTGAGATCTTGCTTCCTGGCAATTATCAGTTTTGGCTCAAATAAACTCTTATAAAATTTTTTTTTAAAAAGCAAGACCCAGATATTCCTATTATCCCTTTCTTATCCTCTGTGCAGTGGCTGAGTGGAATGAACTTAAACCCACGCTCACCAAAGGAGTTGGCATGTGACCTAATCTTAACCATTCATGGTATTCTCAGCCAGCCACAGTTACTAATTCAGGGAAAGGACTGAGAGAGTTGAGCCCCAGACTTCTGTTTGAATAAGTCTGGAGCTAGAGTGGCTGTGTTGCTACTGCTTAGAAGCCAAGACATGGAGGAAACCAGACGTGACCATTCGAACCTGCATCTCCAGTCAAGCCCTTGTGTCTCCACCTCATTCAGGCTCCAATACTGTGTGTTATGTCATCACTCCTCCCCCTACCACATACACCCCTACTGTGCTTAGCTCCACTTCATCACTTTTGGACTGAACTAGGAAAAAAGAAAGAAAAGCAAGATGAATAGAGGGAAGAAGAAAGGAAGGAAGCTTGGTTTTCATTTATTTTTTAAAAGATGGCTATGGAAGAAATTAGGGAAATTTATTTTAGACAAATGAAAACAGCTAAAAGAGAATCATCACCATCGTCTTCAAATAGGGTCAGGACCCACGTACAGAAACACAAACAGAACTATTTTGAATTCAATGATATAAATTATAGGAAAGTATATTTGCTTCAATATAAACAACATAGCACTTTACCAGTGTGAGCTGTCTAAAGGTAAAATGGGATGCCTTGTAAAGTTAGGAACTTGTAACTGGAATCTTTCAAGCAGACACTGGATGACATTTATCAGAGTATAGGAAATTCATTCCTATTTTAAAAGAAGGTTAGTACCAAATGACAACTAAATTGGTTAACCTGAGTAGGTAACTAACTTGGGAACTCTGGGCTTTTATTTCATCTTCTTTTCCCTAATGTGAAAAATTAGTTTTTGCACAGCACACTTTTTAACATAATTCAAAAAAATATCTGAAAGGGAATATTTGGGGAAAGCTCTACTCACAATTTTCTAGTAGCATAAATAATTACATCCTGATTTTTTGTGACTCAGAATAATCAGTAGTCAATGCATTCAATACAAACAAGCTAACAGGACAAACAGTTCCCTTTCGAAAAACAGAGCTACTATGAATTACATAATAGAGAAATTTTCCTTGGATAAAATCTAAAACATTATATACCATACCAAGAAAAGTAAAACATTTTTATAATTATGGGACTCTGGAGTGATTTTTGTAAAAACATGACCATGACAAGGAATATATATATATATTTATATATATTTCTAACCAACAGATTTTAGCTAATGGAGTAAAAATCTCAGGTCCACATAAATGTTTATTCCTTTAAACAATAAAAGTTTCATTTTGATAGAAATCTTTTAAAAAGGTATAGACACACTTGTCACTTCCCTGCCTTATTAAATAGAGACTACAAAAAAAAAGTGTTTTAAAAATGCCTTAATGACCCACACAGTTCTCACTACATTTTCAACTTATACCGGTGCCCTCAGAGCCTGCCCAAGCATGTGTATATATAACCCTGCATTAGTATCTCATTGATGTGTTTTGACTAATAGTGTCTCTTTTTTAAAGTTTTTTGGTTTTCTTCCTTACTATCAGACTCATCTGTTGTTCTTCAATGCTGTTAACAGGTCTATCTCTAGCAGCCTTTTTCTTGATGCTAAATTTGCAACTTTTTATCTGCCACTGTTTTTGAAAAATGGATAACTTAAGCGGAATAAGAACACATAGGAAAGATTAGATCAAAACAGTGGACTGAGTGCAAGTGTGTGCCTCATCTTTCTTTTTCAAATCCTAAGAAATGAAAGGAAAATATGCTGTATGTGTGCAATAGAGCAAAGATCCCCAACCCCTGGCCATAGACCAGTACCAGTATGTGGCTTATTAAAAACTGGGCCACATAGCAGGAGGTGAGCAGCAGGTGGGTAAGGAGCAAAGCTTCATCTGTATTTGCAGCCGCTCCCCAGTGCTAGTACCACCGCCTCAGCTCCACTTCAGATCATCAGGCATTAGATTCTCATAGGAGCACTGGTCCCTGGTGCAAAAAGGTTGGGGACCACTGCAATAGAGAGATGTCAATATTTTTATAACGAATTTATCTGAAGTATAAAATTCCTGGAAGAAAAAAAAATGGAACATTTTTGTTCACACATCTTCCCTGCAATACTAGAGCTGGGATAGAGAATTTGTGATGTAGCGACAACCAAAATCATGTGGCTTATGGGAGGGTTAGTTCCTGAAAGAAAGGGAAGCTTGACTAACTAAAACAAAGTATTCCATATGCTGACACTTGCTACAAGGAGGCTTTCCCCACCACCATCCTGACCACTTGTCAAATTTTAAGAAACTTGGATTTCAAATAAGAAACTGACCATTTTCAGTTTAACTTGAACAGAATTTTCATTTTCTTCAAGTCAGTATGCAAACAGCTTATAAGAATGGTAAACTTTGAAGTATATGTAAATTATGTTTTTAAACCCATAAAATATAACTTAATAGTTTTGGAGCTAAAGACTCATGACTTTTCTGGAAAATTACAAGTTATTGTTTCAAATGGTACCTCTATTCTCTTCCTCTAGAACTCTTGTTAGAAGGACATTAGAATCTTCACATCTGTCCTCTATATCTCTTAATGGCCTTTTCATATTTTAATCTCTTTTGTCTCTCTGTGTTGTGTTTTAGGTGAATTCCTCAGACTATCTTCTCATTCCTTAATTCTCTTTTTTACTGTGCCAGTGTATGAATTATCTATTGCTGCCTAACAAACCACTTCAAAATTTAATGGTTTGAAATAAGAACAGTTTATTACTTCTTGTGATTTTGTGGGTTGGCTAGGTGGTTTTCTGCTAGTCATGCCTGGACTGCCTCGTGCAACTACATTCATTGGGCAGGTCCGGGCTTCGCTGGGCTAGAGATGGCTGCGATGGCTGATCTCACTGCATGTGATGTTTCACTACGCAGGCTTCTTTGTTGGTGGCCTCAGTGTTTCCAAGAGCAAAATTGTATAAGACCCAATACTCAAGTGTTTTTCAAGCTTCTACTTGTATCACTTTTGCTAGTGACCCATTGGCTAAAACAAGTCAAATTGCCTATCCCAGATTCAAGGAGTGGAGAAATAGACTCTACCATTTAATAATAGAAGTTCCCAAAAATGTATGACCATTCTTTGCAATTTACCATACCTAGCTAGAGTTTATTCATCTTTTATATTTTATACTGCAAGTATAGTTTTTAATTTCCAATATTCCTAATGAATTCTTTTTCATATCCACATATTTTATGCCTATTTTGTTTCATGAAATCTTGTTCTTTGTAATGAATATCATTCCTTCATTTCTTTTTTGAAAAAAGTAAACTTAGAAGGTCTTTGTCATATTTTGTCATGTAATTGACTTCATCGGGGTAAATTTACATTCTGATCGTTGATTTTGTTGGTTGTCTTTTTTACCATTACTTTTTCACAAGGTTCATTTTGAGGGGTAGATTTTGCGTTCATTTGTTTTTGATTTGTTCTCAGTCTTCACTACCTATTTTACTTTTAGTGACTTTCCTACTCTTTCAGACCTTAGGTCCAGAATTGAGTCTTATAATGTGTTCTAGGATTCCTACGCTGTTTTGACCTATGGGTTTATAATAGGTTTAGGCCTTGGATCCAGAAGGCAGCTTGACTCAATTCCTAGTCATAATCCTCTTGCTTTCTTAGCCTATAGCTTCCTGTGAGCCCCAGACAGCAGGTCAGCAGCAAGGAGGAAGGTAGAAAATATAGGGCCTTTCTATGGTCAGCTCCTTTCATAGGGGTGAGCAGGAGAGGCCCTACTCCAGCCACTAGCTTCAAGCTATGAGACAAGCCAGGTTTCTCATCTCTTATGGAGAATTTTTAGTCTTCGTATCAGCAGGAGCCATTCGTTCCCCACTTTTATTTCTAGGCCCATTATCTGTCAGGCCTTCAGCTTTAGTCTCACTTAACTCATTCACATTTGGGTCTGTTTATGAGCCATGAAGATGTTTGCATGTTTTAGACTTTGTCTATGGCTTTTAAATTTTATCTGTTATGGCTATGGGTTTAGATTAGATTAAGTATATACTACATGAATTGACTACCCGACTAACAAAAGTCACAGAATAGATTAAGCAAAGCTTCTTATATTAACTCAGAAGTACATGATAATAAGCCTATAAGAGCTTCTCAATATCATTACTCATTAGAGAAATAGAAATTAAAACCACAATGAGATGCCACCACACAATTATTAGAATAGGTAAAATTAAAGCCTGATCATACCAACTGTCAGCAAGGATGTAGAGCAACAGGAACTCTCATACATTGCTGGTGGGAATAAAAAGTTATATAATCAATTTGAGAAATAGCTTGGCATTTTCTTAAAAAGTCAAACACATACCTACCATATGATTTATCCATTCCACTCTTAGGTATTTACCTGATTAATGTATTCATCCATGTAAACACTTGAACATGAAGGTTTATATGACCCCTTTATTTGTAACAGTTAAAAATGGGAGACAGTCTAAATTTCATCAACAGATGAATGGGTAAATCAATTGTGGTATATGCATACGATGGAATGCTACTTGACAATGAAAAGAATTGAACTATTAATATAAATTACAGCATGAATGAATCTCAAAATAATAAGCTGAGTGAAGGAAGCCAGGCCTCTCTCACCAACAAATACATACTATGTGGTTCTATTTATAAACCAAGAAAATACAAACTAATCTATAGTAACAAAAAGTAGATCAGTAGTTACCTGGAGATAAGAATGGGAAACAAGGAAGGGTGGGAGAAAGAAATTATAAAGAATCATGAGGGAACTTTTGGGGATGATCGATGTGTTCATTACAGTGATGGTTTCATGATACATATATGTCAAACCATGTACTTTAAATATATCCAGTTTATTATATACCAATATGCCTTAATAAAGCTGTTTAAAATTTAGTTTGATATTATTATATACATCTGAGCCAGTTTAGCTTGGACATAGTTTCACTTAAAAGAAAATGATAATATTGACCAAAATATTAATGACAACTAACATTTACCAGGCACTTTGCCAAGCCAGTTATTATGCTAAACATTCTAGGCCATTTTACTTGACCCCCTTCAACAAACTTATCAATTAGGTACTACTAATAACCCCATTATCTAGATTAAAAAATCGGGGCTTAAAAAGACTAAGTAACTTGCTCTGTAGGTTATAAATGTATTAAGTGGCAAAGCGTGATTTGAACCATGTGATGTGGTTTTAGGACCCAAGCTCTTAACACTCCCCCAAGTCTGGTGGGAAAGGACAATTTGCCTCACTCTCCCTCCCTGCTCTCCTTTATTCCCATTTTTATTGACTTCTAGAAAAGGCCATTAAGCCAGTTCCCAGGATGAGAGTCAAGAAAGAGCACCACCTTTTGGTGATATTTCACCAGGTTACATGTATAAGGAAACATTGTGACAGATTTTGACATTTATGGGGTGTTCTTGCTAATTCACACACCTGATGATCACCTTTGCTCGTCTTTGGGCTATTTTATAACTTTATAGAGATAGAAATTACCCTGTAGAAAACAGACAGTAATGCAAATAACTCCTATCCATAGAAATGCAGATCATCTCTGGTGGAATACTGTTGATTATTGCCCTGTGGACAGTGACTTCCTTTGGCCAGTATTCCATCATTTATTAATTTCAACATTCCTTATCTTACTATTCTTACTATAAGTTGTCTTTTGAGCTGGTCGTAACATCTACTGGTTCCCTCATTAATTAGTAAGTTATAAAATTTTTGATATGCTCATTTTATATTTGTATGAGAGTCATAATTTTATCCTTTTAAAAAAACTATCTTTTAACATATATACATTAAAATATAATTTTTAAAAAAATTAAAAACTATGTTATCTAACAAAGCAGCTCACTGAATTTAGTAATTTCTTCGTAACCCTGTCCAACTATGAAATTCCCTTCTGTATATATTTTCAATGACTGTGAGAATTTCAGTTCTAATGTAAGACAATGGTGAGCCCTTCCCATTGCATCTAATTAGGAAAAGTAAAATTTGGGAGAGAAAATAGAGACTGGCAATAAAATAAAGGTGGAGAAGTAAAAATAGGGCTTTTTTTCCTTCTATAAATGGATGTAAAGTTTAAAAAAAAAAAAGAAGAGGAAAAGTAAATGCAGATTTTAGGACTGCCTTCTTGTGACATCTGTAAAAAGAAAGGAAGCCAAATACATGTTCTTTGGCTTTAACTCATCATAGAAAGGGCTAAGACCTTATAAAACTGAGTATTTGGAAATAGAGTAAGAAATACCTGCTTTATGATGAGGAATGCATTAAATATAGATGAGTTATGATTTATACCAGTTCAAATATTCAAGTTTTTCTCTGTACCTTACTTATGGCAATAAGGAGGTAAGACAGAGGAGATGGGGAGGCCTGACCAAGATGTAGGTCCCTGGAACTAAGATGAAATAACCTTGGCCACAGAAACTCAGAAAAGCATTGATCTACCCAGACCAAATAAAAGATTCTTGCTATCCAAATTATGTGCCATAAAGAAAAATTAATGGATATCTTTTTAAAACTGTAAGGGAAATTCTGAAAGTTTTCTATAACAAAAAGAAGTAAGTAAACATTAAATATACAGTTATGTAGTATCACCATTTAAAGTATATAAAATCTCATTATTGCTGTCCTTATGAATAAAATATGCTTTATCTGAGATGACGTTCAAAGTATTTAACTACCTTCAGGTATGAAAAAGACCTATTTGGAAGGATGCATGGCCCAGCTGGTGCAAGGTTCTGGAGGTCCCTTACTGCACCTGACATTGACCTGTGATCCATGTTGGATCATGGAAAGTATTATAGGCCTCAGGGGAATAACCAAGACTGCAGGGGCAAGAGTCTTGCAGGTGCAAGGCTTGGGGCAGTGGCTATTTTCAAATTGTATGAGAATATTTTATTATTTTAAATAAAATATCTCTCTCTCTCTCTCTCTCTCTCTCTCTTCTCTCTCTCTCTCTGAAATACTTGGCACAGCTCACCTTAACAGAAAAGGACAAGGAATCTGCAAAAGAATTGGTTACTATATGAGTTAGTATTGTACATAGCTACAAATAATAGAAAATTCTATTATAGTAGCTTAAACAGAAGAGATTTTTCATGTCATGAAAAACAGACTAGACATGAGTCCAGGTCTTGGGCATAGTGATGCTTAATGACATCATTAGGCACCCAGGCTCCTTCCATCTTTGTCTTCCACCATCCTTGCCATCTTCATCATGCTCGTTGCCTCATGGCTGCAAACTGGTTCTTGTACTTCCACACTTTACATCCAAGTTTCAGGAAAGAATAAAGTGGAAGACTGAAGGGGTAACACTTGCCTTAGAGCTGAAACTTTTGATACATGCACAAGAGACTGCTGTTTGCCTTTGGCCAGAAGTGTGTCACATTATCTACCCTGGATGCCAGGCAGCATCAGGAGGTCAGTATTTTTAGTGATGCTATTTGTTGCCTTGAACAAAATGAGAATTTCTTAGTAAGGATGAAAGAGGAAATAAATATTGGTCAGGTAAAAGGCAGTGTATAACACGTTTATCTAACATTCTGTCGAAAATTAGATAGAATTGATTCTTCCAATGAATGCTTAACATTTACAAAAAAAGCCTTAAAATAGCAAAGTACAGTTCACTCTGTTATGGGTTTTTAAATAATGTATTGTGTCACTCAGTAAATGTTGTTACATTTAAATTTCACATCTGCAAAGATGTATATAATCACAACCTCATGTTTAAGTGGAAACTGTTGTATTACATATAAGCTGTTTCCAAACATGTATAACTAATCCAATTTCTAACCCAAATTTCTTCATCCATGCAGAAAAATGAGTCCTCACTGATGTTCATGTAAAAGCTTTTAGTGAAGGTAAGATTAATCGTTGTAACATTTGAGGAGAGAGAAAGGGCATAAATTAAAAATTATAAAAATGTCTTAGTTGAGGCAAATATAAGGGAATTTTCAACTTAAAAAACACATAAATTTCAGAGTTTCCTGCCACTTTGAGGTAGTTACATTTTGCTCTTCCTGGTTCTGCTTCTTTTCTCGGGTGATCTTCAGTTTCCATTCTGTCTTTATTTTTGTTTGACTTTTAATTTTTATTCTCCATTTCAGAACAGAATTTTTACAAGAGCAGTAAAAAGATTTCCTCTAAATTGCCTGACATTAGATATCTTTATTTTAGAAAATGGGACCCTCATCTGTCTCTGCAAAAAGGCTTTTCATAATTTCTAGTTCAGCAAATGCCATGGAATAAGTTATGCTTCCAGTTTAAAAACATCTATGATGATGAACACACAATGTAAATATCTATATATAGATAGATAGATATATACATATGCCTTACTGTTAAAATGTACAGCTGAAACTTATCGGATTTTGTTAAACAATGTCACCATTAAAAAAATAATTAAATAAATAAATAAAAACATCTCCGTTGAAATAACATGTAAGAGTTCATTGGAGAATAATCTTGCATATAACATTTGAACATTGGTTTATTTAATCTGAATCCTAGTTTTGGAAGAAAAATATTCTCAGAATAGTTTCCTTTTGGATTTTATGTGCAGCAGAGAGTAGAGGGGAATCAGGTAGAAACCAACATATTCAGTTAAGAATGCTGATATCTCACATATAGCAAATAAAGTGCTATAATGCCTCAATTAAAAAATGAAATGGTTCTTTGAAAAATAAGAATGAAGGGTAACAAGACATCTTTAAAATATCTTAGCTCTATATTTAAGCTGTACTTACATGCAATTCAAATTAACTCAGTGAAAATAGACCGAAATACTTACATTAAGTCAGTTTACCCTAAAATTTATGTCGCTATGACAGATGTATAGTGGTGACCTCTTTTCTTCATTTCTCAAAGCCCAGACAAATGCCTGTTTGACATTGAATAGACCCAGTCACCTAGAACTTATCAGAGATTGCTTTAACTTGGCCAGAATCTGTTGTCATTATAAAACGTTATTTTCTTCTAGTGAGGATGTAAGTTGGTTCAACTTTTGGACGATCATTTGGTATTAATATTGAGAGTACTAAAAGGGATAGCAATTTTACTTTGTGCTCATATCTGAGCACCCCTTTGGATAAAGTAGGTTTATGTAAATAGATGTTTATCGTAGAGTATTTATAAAAGAAAAAATGGAAATAACCTAATTTTTAGGTCATTAGACCTATATTAGACCTAACATGCGGTTATGACCAAAGACAGAGTGAAAAAGTAGAGTTTGAAATAGTTTATATATTATTGCCTGAATTTTAAAAATTACTATTCATACAATAAGATCCAACACTGAAACATTACTAAAAGGAAATTCAACTTGCAGCAGTCATATCTAGGTAAAGAGATTGCATCCTTCCATGTGATTTTTATACATGTCTGATTAATTACTTTGAACAAATTCCTAAGCATAGAAATAATACAGTATACGATATATTGTTATTTTTAAGCACTTATGTCACATTTTCAAATGACAATCCTGAAGTGTTATATACCAATTTGTATTTTTTTTTATTATAAGCAAGTCAATTCCAACTTATGTGTACCAAGCTTACCAAGTCTTTTTTATATTTTTCTTTATTGTTCAAATGATCTACATTAAACATGAATATTTTGATAATAAAGAATACATACATATGAAAAATGGCTTTGAAGATATAATATTAGAAATGCTGATGAGATAAGTTAGAACATCCTGTCCCTCAACATTGATCGTTAGAAGTTTCTTGCAACCAGCATGAGCCCAATACATCAACCTCTAACATCTGTCTACCTTCCTTTCTTTAACTAAGTGGTAGATGTTTCTACTTAAGCATCTCATCATCCATCTTACATTAAAAGTGTCAAAAGTGGGACTCCTGCTAGTTTCATTTGTAACAGTGGTACCATTCTTCTCTCACACTTGAAAACTTTGAGCTATCTTTGACTTCCTTCCTTGCCTATCATCAGTTACCAAATCATAATCTTTCCTGAACCTATTTTTCTGTTCTTGTTTATTTCCAGAGTTTCTACCCTAGCACAATTTTTTATTACTTCATTTATGCATTGAGCACCTACTCTGCAACAGAGCATTTACACTATAACAATGATATTAGGACTGATGCTATTCCTACCCTCATAGAATTCATAGACTAGCAGGGGGACAGACAGTACATGATAAATTCTACAATTAATCATATAACTACAATTGCAGTAATGCTTCACAGAAGGATTAAGATATTAAGTGCAAATAACTAGGGGTTCAGATCTAGTTGGAGAACCCAGGTGAAGGTTTCTTTTGGAAGTACCATTTGCCTTGAGCTCTGAAGTGGTGGCATTAACTAAGTGAAGCAGAAGAGAACAATCTAGGCATAAAGAACAATGTGTTCAAAGACACCGAGGAGGAAAGGGCTTGGGGCATTTGGAATACAGGAGCCCTCTCAGCCCAGGCCAAAGCCTGTTTGGGTGGAGGACAAAGAGAGGAAGAGAGTGTTTTGTCCTGAGGCCTGCAAGGTCCTTGTAGGCTATGTACTAGATTGTAGCCCTTAGCCTAAAATTAGCCTCTCTGCCTCCAGGTTATAGCCCCTTCAATTACTATTGCCCACTACAACTGGATTCACCTTTCTAAAAGATCCGCAGGAACACATCAGTTTACTGACACAAAGAAAACAGAAAAAATGTATATATATATATATATATGTTACTTAGTAGATTCCTTGGGCTTTGGTATGGATTGAATTATATCTCAACTCCCCCAAATTCATTTGTTGAAGTCTCTACCCGTAGTTTCTTAGAATATGACCTTATCTGAAAATAGGGTCATTGCAGATGTACTGGTTAAGATGAGGCCATTCTGGAGTAAGGTGGGCCACTAATCCAGTATGACTGGTGTCCTTATAAAAAATGGGAAATTTGGACACAGACATATGCACACAGGGAGAGTGTCATGTGAGATCGAAGTTATGCTTCCATAAGCCACAGAACTACCAGAAGCTAGGAGAGAACCTTGGAACAGATCCTTTGCTAGCACCTTCAGTGGGAGCATAGCTGTGCCAGTACCTTGACCTCAGACTTCTGAACTCCATGTGAAGTAATAAGGTTCTGTTGTTTAAGCCACTGGGTTTGTGATACCTTATTACAGCAGCCTTAGCAAACTACTATGGACTTTAAACCTTAGTTTTTTCATGTGAGATAAGCTGAACTGTTATCCCCACACAAGAGGATGATTACCTTTCTCTTTTTCCTATTCTCCTCTTCTCTCTGCTTATCTACATCAGTTCTTTTTAAAACCATACATGGGAACCTCCCCCCCTTTTTTGGAGCCTTATGTAATTATAGTTAATGTCATATTCCTGCAACTTGTATAAGCTATCTTAAATAATTTGAGGACATGGTGTAGTAAAATAAATGGGAAAAAGTGTGGCGCCTACTTGCAATACTATTCATTGCCTATTATATGATGCTTTGTATTGCTACCTTGTTATGAATTTGGCTTATTTCTCCAACTAGGTCATATGCTTCATGACCTCTTTCTACTTTTTTTGAATTTCCCCCTACACACCAAAGTAGTTTACCAAATCCTACTTGATTATCTGAAATAGGAGTCCTTGATTGATTTCTTGTAAAATCAATTGATTTCCAGGTAGTAGCAGCCATGAAGCTAACTTGACTCTGGGTCAGGTGCTCAAGTTCTCACTCTCAGTATTCACCTGCAGCATGCTTCTCTGACCATCACAACACCCCTTTCCCCATGGTCTCAGGGTTTGGAGAACTGAAAATAGACCTCTATCAAAAAGCATTAGGCATTAGAAAATTTAGGACTGATAGTGTACATATATTAAAGTGTGTTCCATTTAGAAACCCATGATTTAGGAAAGGATAAAACAAATAATGGGTATGTGCTTTTCCTATTATAGTTCTAGTTCTACTATTAAATATGAGTGAAGAAAATGGAGCTAATAACATAAAATTGCTTTTAAACAGGATTGGAAACTTCTGCTATGATTCAAATATGGGTATTCATCTATTCAAAAAGTTTCGAAGTTTTGCTTTTCACAGATAGGTCTTCAATCCCTTCCTCACTCCACTCCCTCCCCTGAGCTTAATTTTGTGCATAAAATGAGGAGAAATACAATTTTTCCCATATCAAATACCAAAGTTGGGAAGTGCAACAATTCAATACAGGAGTTTGTTTGGCTGTTGTCTTTAGGACCTAGGCTTTGTTTATCAAATGGGGTCTAAATCTATTTATTGAAGTCTGTCTTCTTCCCACCGATGTGAACTGCTAGCTTGTTCATACTTTGCTCTATTTATGTCTAACTGGCCTATTGGTATATCCCTCTGCTGACACCACATTGTTTTAATGTAGTTTTTAATATTGATATTTGGTATAGCACATCTTTCAATTTGTTTATCTTCAAAATTGTCTTGGCTACTTCCAGCCCTTTGCTTTTTCATACATATTTTATTTTTTCAGTGTTAAGCTATAACTGACAAATAGAAATTATATTTCTTTAAGTGTACAACTTGATATTTGATATACTTATATTTTATAAAATAATTGCCACAAGCTAGTTACCATATCCATCATCTCGCGTGCTTACTATTTCCATCCGTCTTCCTTTCCTCCCTCTGTCTCCCCTCTTGCTCTTTCTTTCTCTTTCTCTCTTCTTTTCTTCCTTCCTTCTTTCCTTTTTTCTGTGGCGAGGACTTTTAAGATCTACCCTCTTAGCAAGTTTCAAGTATATAACAGTATTATTAACATAGTCACCATGTTGCACATTAGATATTTAAAACTTATTCATCTTGCATAACTGATATTTTGTACCCTTTAACTAACATCTCCCCTAGTAACCACATTCTATTCTCTCCTCCTATGAGTCCGTTTTAGATTCCACATATAAGTGATATCATGCAGTAGTTGTCTTTCTGTGTCTATCTTATTTCACTTAGCGTAATGTCTGCCAGGTTCATCCATGTTGCCAGAAATGGCAGAATTTCCTTCTTTTCTAAGGCTGGATAATATTCCAAAGTGTTTATGTGTAGGTAATACATATATCTCAGTCACACTTTCTTTATTCATCCATCAATGGACCTTTAGATTGTTTCCATATCTTTGTATTGTGGGTAATCCTGAAATGAACATTGGTATGCAGGTATCTTGTCTAGATCCACATTTCATTTCCTTTGGCTGTATACCCAGAAGTGGGATTGCTAGATTATATAGTAGTTTTATTTTTAATGTTTTGAGTAACCTCCATACTCTTTTCTGTATGGCTATATCAATTGACATTTCCACCAACAGTGTATAATTGTTCCCTTTTCTCTGCGCCTGCACCAACAGTTCTGTCTTTTTGTTAATAGCCATCTTAATAGGTGTGAGATGATATCTCACATGGTTTTAATTTGCATTTCCCTGATTATTAGTTACGTTGAGCATCTTTTCATGTACCTTTTGGCTATTTGCATGTCTTCTTTTGAGACATGTCTATGTCTATTCAGATCCTTTGTCCATTTTTTTTATTCAGGTTATTTTTATACAAATTTTTAATTCATAGGTTGAAATCCTAATCCCCAGTGTAATGGTTATAGGAGGTAGAGCCTTTGAGAGGTGATTATGTCATGAAGGTGGAGCTTTTACTTTTTACAGAAATACTTTTACTTTTAAAAGAGTGGTTGCATTATTCTTA
This sequence comes from Pteropus alecto, assembly GCF_000325575.1. Classification (NCBI taxonomy): domain Eukaryota; kingdom Metazoa; phylum Chordata; class Mammalia; order Chiroptera; family Pteropodidae; genus Pteropus; species Pteropus alecto. The sequence goes on from NW_006442484.1 coordinate 49,518,621, forward strand.
AAAACAAAAACACAGAACCCTAATAAGTAAAATTAATAAAAGTGAGATTGCTCTGGATAAACCTAGGGTGAATGACCCTGAGCTGGATCTGTTCTGTCTACTCCATCTACCCTAGAAGCCCACCTAGAACTGAATCTGAAACCACCAACTGAGAGTCTCTTCTTTTCCATGCATACAAGAAGATACTTGTTTTATTTATAAGAGACAGACACAGAGACACATCCTCCCTATACACATGTTCTTCTTTGGTGATTAGTTGAGCATTGGGTGGATCAGTGTCAGTCAGGTACTGTTTACTGAACCTCAGCAGCATTGACCAGACCAGGATTGGGTTTGCCAGCTTGTTGTGATGTGTTATTTTTCCCAGCAGTAAAACTGATCTTCCAGTTGTCTGATAGTGATTCAGGAGAAGGGGAAAAGAGGCCCTCAGAGCTCTCTTACATTACATTTTTATATGCCTGAGCACCTGCCGATCTCGGAAATGTGCTGCTGAAAAGAGAGGTTCCTGAGCACCTGTCGAGAGATGTTCAGCAAGCTGTTCTGCACTAGCAGTCTGAGTGTCATTTTTGCACCAGGAGTTTCAGAGAATGTTCCAAAATTAATGTTGAATATTCACAAGTAGTTTATACTTTTCTACCTAGAAGAAGGCTTTCTGTAGAAGATATTATACATGAGAAATAGGTTATTAAATTAATCAAAACTGCTAAATTGTGTTGTAACCCTCTTTTCTTTGGTAGTCATAGTGTTCTAGGATTTAAACATCCTAGAATATGTCACAATTTTAATAAGCAACTTAATAGACCCTCACAAAGGAAGTTTTCCTACTTAAATTAAAACAAATATAACAGTTATGCAATATAAGTTAAATCTATGTGGCAGTCTGAATAATGGCCCCAAGTATGTCTACAATTTCTAATCCCTGGAACCTGTGAATGTAACTAAGATGGCAAAAGAGACTTCAGAGAGGTGATAAGGATCTTCAGATGAGAGGATTATCCTGTGTATTTGGGTGGGTGCTAAGTGTAATCACAAATATTCTTATAAGAAGGAGGCAGAGGGCAGTTTGACACAGAAGAAAGAAGGCCAGGCGACCACCCCATCAGAGAGAGATATATTTGGAGATGCAGTAAGGCTGGCTTTGAAGAAAAATGAAGGGGCCACGAGCCAAGAAGTGTAGCTCTAGAAGCTGGGCCAGGCAAGGAGACAGATTGTCCCCCTGTTCTAGAGCCTGGGAGTGTGACCCTGTTAACATCTTGAATTCAGCCCAGTGAAACTGATTATAGACTTCTGACCTCCAGAAGAACTATAAAAGGATAAATGTTTGTTATTTTAAGATATCAAGTTTGTGGTTATTTGTCACAGCAGCCATTGAAAACTAATACATGTTCTGGATACGTGGCAAGAAAAGATGGGGAAGGAATAAAAAAAAAAAATCACAGCCAAAGTAATCATAAAATGTCTTACTCCAAACCTCTGAAAATTGTGAACTAAGAATTTATGATCTAAGGATTTTTTGTTTGTTTTTATCCCAATTTCCATCTTTTTAGAGAATTCTAAAATCCATACAGTAAAATTGAAATGCACCTAATAAAGAGGTTCCAAATGCTTGATCATAAAGTAGTGCTGTATGGGATATTTTTATGGGTCCTTGGATGAAGTGAGGAAAATAAAGACAATGTAATGAGTTTTTTCTAAATTAAATTTATTTAAATATTTGTGTATGTATTTATATTATTATCCCTTTGTAAAACCATGTTCTGTTGCTGTAAAACCATATGCTGATGTTATGTTATAATTTTAAGCAGTAAGTTTAGAATAAGGCAGTAAAATTAAAAGCTGGCAATTGGCTCTAATATTTTTTGGAACTTTTACTGGTCTATTAAATTCACAAGGCTAGAAACGATTTATCTAATGCAGACGATCATAACAATTTTTCTACCTTATCAACTATATTAGTTACTTATTGCTAATATAATAAACAAATTGTCACAAACTTAAAGCCTTACAACAACGAAAATGTATTATCTTGCTGTTCTATAGGTTAGAAAGCTGACCTGGGTCTCATTCTCACTGTGTCAGGATGGCTGCGTTCTCTTCCGGACAGCCTAGGGGAGAAAGCATCCTCTTGTGTTTTCTTTTGCCTTGCTTTTAGAGGCCTCCTGCATTCCTTGATTTGTAGCTCTTTGTTCCATCTTCAAAGTCGCCAACAGGAGATGGAGTGCTTCTCATACCAAGCCATATTACTGTGAGCTCTTGCTTCATGTCATTCTCTCTGACTTTTCTTCTTCCTCAATTTTTCACCTTTAACAATCCTTGTCACCCACCTGAATAATGCAGGATAATCTCCCTATTTTAAGATCATCTGATAAACTGCCTTAATTCATCTGCAACCTTAAGTTCACTTTGTCATGTAATTTTACATATTCATGGGTTCCAAAGAATGGGCTGTGGACATGTATTTTTTTTGGGGGGGGGCATTATTCTGCCTACCATATTAATAAACTTAGACTAAACAGCAACTGAGACAGAAGAATTAAGGTGCTTTAATTTTGATTATTTCCATAGGATGAATTATGAGCATTGAAATTGCCATATATATCCACATTATAAAAGTTTTGAAGCATAATGTCAAATTGCTTTGCAGAAACCATTGCAAACTATTACCCAAACAATTACATCAAATTAAAGATTAGATTCTAAGATGCATTGTTATTTTATGTGCCATTAGGGAGAAAAATCACTGGTAAGTAAACTATGACACTATTTTTTATCACTTAGAATTTTTATTTTACAGTTATTGAAAGAATTTTCTTAAACTTACTTGGCCTTGGGTTTTTATCATGCATCACAATAATATAAAGAGCTACAGCCAAGTTCATGGAGTCATAGGCAATGCCAACTACATCAGAAGTGCTGCCTGACTGAGAACGATTTAAGATATTACCGGTCAGATAGTACATTTTGATTTCAGAGATGTTAAAATGTGCATGTTAGAATCAATGAAACACAATACATAGAGAATTGGGAGACCCAATTCTTGACATTCTTGACTCCCACTCTTCAGAAGTAACTGAGATGGTCCATGGTGGGAGGTGATTTCAGCTTTGCTGAGGCACACATTTCATGTTTCCCATCTGGTCACAGAATGGGGTACCTCAGTTAATGAATGAGTATGGTAGGTTACACATTCAACTCACATGGCCATGAATGCACCTGTGCAGCAACTAACACTCTCCTTGGTCACTCTACGCCTAAATTTAAGAATATACAATGATTTCCTATAACCCTCTTGAATGTCAAGTCTGTAGTGGGCAGTTATAAAAAACAGCATATTTTAACCAGAGGAGGGGTGGGAGGAGGGAGATAGGCTTTCAAAAAACCTGCTTGAGTAATTAAAAAATAACTATCATTTATTTAGGGATTACCATGTGCCAGGCACTATGGTAAAGGCTCTGTTAATATTTCCACATTTAATCTCCCCTAACTAACAACTTTGTATGCTCCTTTTAAAAATGAGAAAAGTGAGTCCTGGACTAGGTAAATGATATGTTCCAAGAAACATGGCTAGGAAGGACAGAGCTAGGTTTTGAACCCTGGTGTGTTTGAATCTAATCACTATACATACTGCCTTCTATATTAATTATATCTAAGTAAATAAATCACTGCTTCCAACTTACTGATATTACAGTTAGGGGGATATTTTTTTGCTTCTATTGTAAATCATCTTTCTTACTGGATAATTCTTATGATACCTCAGAAAAACATTCTTTATGAAAATGAACAAACTTCAGAAAGTAATAGCACAAAATATAGATTTATCATTTTTCCCTAAACTGAGAATGACTAAAATCCACTTCCCAAAGACATTCTTGCTGCTTGCTGCCTCAAAATATCATTTGAAAATTATTCATTCTGTGTCATGACTATGAAATAATATATATTATATAGTTTTAGAATTAATAAATATTTTTGCAAAGTATCTATTTAAAACTACTCTGAAAAAACACTACATTATTATATATTGAAATGCAGAGGCAACTTCTGTCACTGGTACATTAATTCTTAATAAATAGGTAAACTTCTATAATCTGGAAATTTATCCTCTTATATAATAGATGGAACTAAAGTTATGATTTTAGAAGAAATCAAGGGAAAAATAACCCAGTAATCTCTTTCTACATATCATTGATCTATAGCAGTTTGAACACACACTAACATTTACTCTAACTTAGTAAATAGATATTCTTTTCCTACTGTTTCTCCTCTTCACTGATACTCAGCATCCTTACTACTAAGTAGTTCTCAGGCTTGACTATATATTGCAGTCACCTGGGGAAGATTTTAAAAACCACCAGTGTGTGGGCCTCACCCCCAGAGCTTGTGATTTAATTAATCAGGACTGTGGCCTGTGTATCAGGATTTTTAACAGCTCCCGATCATCATCAGATGTTTCAAATGTGAAGCTCAAGTTGAGAACCACTAATATAAAGGGTCAGATTATAGAAAATACTTTTGTGTGTTTGAGAAAGAAGGCTAATTCTAATGGCTTAACTGTGATACTTCTGAATTAGCTACAGATTTTGATGTATATATGTTATATCTGTTCCTAAGACCATAGATAATTGAGACTTAGTTATATTCCTAAATACTCTAGGCATTTCACGAACCAAGAAATATAACCAGATCATGATCTTATTGTAACTCTGCTCCTAAAATTATCTTATTCGTGTCTGGAATTCTGTAACAAATTTGAGTTTGGATCATAGCACCAGAAAAATCAATGATATTTCTGTCTTGGGGAAGGGGAGTGGGAGTATATGGTAATAAGGTTTAAAATTATAACTTACTGTCTTGGGCAGTAATCTGGCCAAGTGTCTTAAAAGATGATTTGACACACTAATAAAATTTCTGCCAAAATAATCTTTTGCAGAGCCAAAGTAACTTTAGATATGATAAACTGGCCCAATGCATGAATTTATGAAATAAATAATTATAACAGATTATCTGTACTTCTGATATTACTGTTTTCTCTAAAACCACATAAAAGAAAGCAAGGTTCTATATAGCAAGTGGTAGAGATGCAGCTAGGCTCCAAACAATAATAATTTTTATTCATACAAAATTTTATATATTTTTTAAAGCTTCTTCACAGTAAAATTTTTTATTTGGTTTCTATGGTGATTTAAAGTCACCTCACTTCTTGGTCATGTTCTTTCTTAAATAAATGTTTTTACAATTCAATCAGCGTACTAATCAAGTAATTTAAAAGAAAATTCAAGATTGGTTGATGAGAAGCTATCATGATGCTGTCAAGAAGGATAAGGTAAGTCACTATAATGTTTATATCTGGCATTGTTGCTCTTTCTAATTAGCATACTACCTCTGGTTCAGACTCTACAATCATTATACATCAATATCCCACTTTACATAGCTCCTTAGTGTTATGTCTTCCAAACAGACAATTGGCAACTGCAACAGCAAACACACTCCGTAAGGGGAAAATATGACCTCTTAAGAGGAAAGTGTCATCTACTGGGATTTGATGTCAGCCAATGAATATTCATTAAAATTAACATCTGTTACTTGCACAGGCCATGGCAGTAAATCAGTTTTAAGAAGCTATACAGAGAGGGATATCACATCACCTTCCCTCACCCAAAATCAATCTCTTTAAAATAAATCTCTTTTGTTTGGATTGTCCATCACAGATACCACACTAAAATACATTATAGTGACTTAGCTCAGGCAATACAGAGCCCACACATATGCTCCCAATGTCAGTTCCTTACTCCTTATTTGCAGCACCTAAGTTATGTGGTTTATCAAGATATATTTTTGTAAGTGCTACAATGTTAATCCTTTTTTCAGTCTCTAACTAATAAGTACTTGTAGCAAGTTGGCTATTTGTGCATGTGTGCCACACACACATATGCATATATATTTGCACTGTTTTACTAATTAGATAAAGTATGTTCAGATTGTCATTAATCCATACGTAGTACCAGACTAGCCACAGATTGCCTGATGATGCTGAGAATTTTCTCTAGACAACTCCTGTAAGTGACTCACTATTATTTTTATGTACTCACATAGTAAAATGCACAATTATAATTTATCAGTGTTTAAGTGTTCTTTCGAGAAACCCAGAAATTCCAGCATTTTAATAAACTATCCTTTAGCCAACATTAGGCACAAATGAACTGTTGCTCTTGTTAGTGAAGACTTCAATCAATGCTAAAATGGTCTTAAATCTAAATTGGGAGATGTTTTTAAAATTTAAAAGAAAATGTTAAATTTCAACATGAAATGCTTTGTATTTAAGATTTGGCCATCTCCTCTAATATTGAAGTGATAAAATATCAAAGCTTATTTTCATAATAAATAAAACTTTTTAAGGGTTAGTCCCCTTTGGGAGGCTTTTCTTCTATTAAGAGTCACTAACCTGCATGTACCAAACTAATAAAGAACAATTTTGAAATAACTTCAGTTGTTTTCTTTTACTGGAAGTGCAGAGAGAGAGAGATGATATATACATTTAATAAATGCAATAATTTAAAATGTAGGTCAACTTTATAATAGGATAAAAGGGATAGTAGAGAAAAAGGAAAAGGGAATGACATAAAGAAGGAGAATGAACTAGAGATAGACTAGCAGAAGAAAAATTGCCCAAAAGGATGAGAAATCATTTCTGATTTTTATAGAAGGTTCTTTACATATCTCTTTCTCATTGGACAATCTCTGTCAATCCCACCATCCAAAGACTGTCCAGAAGTAACCCCCTTTGGGATGCCTAAAACCCAGCACTTACCCGTACTTTACTGGCTATCGATATCTCCAGCCTGTCCCAGAGGTCCTGATTCTTTTCCTCCTGACTATGGGGCCAACCAAGCTATTAGTTTCTTCTGTTCCCTTCCATTCCCTCACTTGGAATGCTACTTATTCATTTAGAGGTGGCACAGCATAGCAGTCAAGAGCATGGGTTCCCCAGCCAGAGTCCATCATTGACTAGTCATACGACTTTGAGCAAGTTGCTTTATCTCTGTACATTTCAGTTTTCTCATTTGTAACATTAACATATAATAACTGTACCTGCCTTATTGGGGCTATTGAGAGTATTAAATGAGTAAATGTAAATCAAGTACAGCATAAAAGACAATAAATGTTACAGAAGTGTTCACTTTTGAGCTTCAACAGAGTGCTAGGCACTGGGGATTAAGCTTTCATGTCAGGGAGTGAGTGAAAAAAACCAATTAAGTAAAGTGTTCTAGCTGGAAGGTTGAACTCTTAACTCTATTCTACTTTTTAAAAAAAATGAGTTTGAGTAACTTGCTACATTGCAAGAAATAATTCAACTGCTGTTTTTTAACCACAGAATTAGCCTAAGATAGAACTTGTTTTCCATCTATCAACCAGTGCCTACTTCTTCAGAGCTGCTCTATGTGTCTGTGTTTGTTTGCCTGTCTTTTGAAGGACATGTCATCTACATTCAAAAATACAATTTAGTCAAGAAAATCCTATTCTTGGACCTTGAAACTCTCCCTCTTAAATCGTCCTACTAGATCATAAACCTGTTAGAGCAGAGATGGTTTCATATCTTGTTTGGCACATGTCTGCCAGTATTGTTTTTTAAAAGATATTTCGTTACATTTCTTAGATGAGTAAATAAAGGCTCAGATATGCAAATAATTGTCTTTCCTGAGTTCAATTATGTAGGAGGGTTTAGTGTGTGGATATGGTAAGTTAAGGACTTAAAAAATTTTTTTTCTAGGGACAAGAAAAAAATTTAAGTTTTAGTATTAATCTGACCAGGAAGTAGAAATCTCACCCAATGTAAATAACATTATTCAAAATGACACAGATTATTTTCTTTACAAAATTCCAAACAACTAGAACTACGGGTATATTTTTTCCCATTTAAACTAACAGCCGGTTTGGGTGCATATATATTCATATAACCAAAATAACTGAGGGTAGGGTGGGCTGGATTAGAGTAGAGTAGCTGGTTATGGTAGTCTTTATATAAGAAAGACATTCAAATTTTTTAAAGCCAAATTGAATTTTAACAGCTAATCAACTCGTGTGGATACATATGGCTTTAAATCATTGCTGGCATAAGTCTTGCCGTTAAGCAATATGAAAGTTTAAAAAAGCACTACCAGCCATGTTAGTTAATTCCATTTGTTCAATAGCACTTACTGAAACAATAGCATAAATCAAAGAAGTTCAAGAATTGGAAAAAGCTTCAGACTCTTTCATTTCGCCGATGAGGAAACTGGTATCTAGAAGGCTAAAGCAATGTAATCCAAAGAACTAGAACCCAAGATGCCAGGTTTCTGAAACAATGACCATGATTGAGAGCTAAAGAAAGACCAAATATATAACAGTTTTATTTTTCCATCAGTTCTTTCAAATACTTCTGCCAGTGAGTCTGAAATTGACTGAGGTTGATTGATTTTAATCTTAATTGCTAGCATTTAGCTTTATAGAAGATATAACTTGATCTCGTTTATGTAGACATTTTATAAAGCAGGTTAGAAAAATTTTGCTACACTACTGTATTTTAGAAAAGAACATAAGTGGATGTCCATTCTCTGACCATGGCTCTATAAGTAATTTGGTGAGAAAATGCGGTCATTGTTCTTCTGACATGTACTTTAGAGTTTAGGGGCACATACCAAGCACCCTTAATTTATTTGTCCTTTAACCTATTGTCCTTTCATTAACCTGTTGCCCTTTAATTTCTCTAGATACTTTTGGACTCCTATATGCTTGGCCTGTGCTACTTTTCATGAAAATCAGGTCCACAAATATATTAGGCAGTGTAAAAAAAAATCATGTCTCTTGTTGTTATTCTATACCATTCCCTTTAATCAACGTTGAGTGTGAAGATAATGTGGTCATCCATTCATTAATTCAGAAATTATTTTCTAAATATTAGATGCCGGGCACTCTATTAGCACAAAAAACAGATATGGTCCCTGCCCTCAGTCTGGTAGAGGAAGAAAAATATTAAATAATTACCCAAATATTTATTTACAAACTGGATAATATTATATAATGCATAGTGTATTATGAGTGATTGTAACAGGATTATCAAATTTGTATCAACGTTTCTCGAGAATATGTTTCTCATGCTTATGAGTGAGGGTAAGAAAAGATTGTTACACTATGAGAAAAGAACTTTCTGATAACATCCTTTTGACATGTCTATAAGAGCTTGGGAAACTGGACTATATGCTCTGGTGGATATGGCAGTATAGTGGAATGGGAACAGAATTCCAAAGTTCTGTCTCTAGTTCTGTCAAGAGCAACCTTTAAGACTTTAGGGAAGTCATTTAGTGTCTCCGAGACTCAATTTCCTTTGTCAAAAAAAGTCTAGTATTTCAATATTCTTTTCTTGGATTATAAGTACTGGTACTACCTACCTCTTCCACATACGGAGTGCATATTCTTATTGGAAATTGTTTATTGTTTTTTTTAACTCACTCACATTATTACTGTGCTTCCTTAATTTGAGTTATTTCAGGATATTATAGTCCAGAGAAGTTAAAATCATATGCACTTTGACATTTTATCAGACATACTTTTGAGATCTTTTATAAATTATGATAAACCTCTAGAATTTGGACCTGAAAAAACACTAAAGTATAACTTTCAAAAACTTAATATCCTAATTTTAAAAAAAATTGTTTTACTTCTTTAGTTATAAAGACATTCAGCTAAAATGTAAACTTTTTATCATGTCGAATTAAACTAAAACTACTTTCTTTGCAGCCTCAAATTAAAGCATATTGTTTCTTATTGAATCTCTTCCAATGAGAGAACCACTTGTGCAATATAGATGGCCAGAATCACAAGTGAGTACGACCTTAACCCAAAATGAGTGTTTGCATATTTCTTCCAAATCTCTTTTATACATTTTCCAATCATATTGTGTATACAATTTTGTTTTCTGAAGCAGAAAAAATATTCTTAACCTGATTTCACACATGATATACTCTAAAGCATCTCAGAAAAATTTAAGTGACATAATATTAAGTAAAAATATTAAAAAGATGATGCGCGACATCTTTTGTTAGTCTTATTAACTAAGCAAAACATGAACTGATCTCATAGTGAAGGATTTAAACCATGAGATGGAATTGATGGTAAAATTGATAGTTATAATATTCACCATTTTATATTCATGTATATGCCACTGAGTGAATGGACCATAATTTACTAAAGCATAGCCTTTATGTTGGACAGTTTGAGTAGTTTCCATTTTTATATAGTATAAATTACACTGGGATAAACATTGTCAGGCATATGGCATTTTTTAATATTTTGGATTATTTCCTTAGGATAGATTCCCAGAAGTAGAATTACTAGGTTAAAGGTTATGAATATTTTTATGACTCTTGAAACACATTGCCAAATTGCTTTCCAAAAAAAGCTTATAGCAATTTACAATGCCACCAGCAATATAGGAAAGTGCCCTTCTCATAATATTCTCACAGGTATTTGGCATCACAGTTTTTAGATCTGCAAATCTTGTGGACAAGAATGTAGTACCTTATTTTAACATACATTTCTTAGATGTTTTCAAGGCAACAAAACAGATTAATAACCTCAGATTTCTAACATGTCTTTTAATTATCTATGATGATTTGATATTTTTATTAGTCTATACAGAAGTATATGTAATATATATTAATCTTTTTTCATAATACTGTTTCATCTATTTTGTTATTTCAACTTGGTGCATATAGGTGTATGTGTGTCAGGAAGCATATTGAGAATTCAATTTTTATACCTGATTAAATATATGTTTTCTTTTGTGATTATTTTTTCCGTGGGTTTTTAGCATAGCATGTCATAATTCCTCTGTCTACATTAAGGACTCAAATTATTCTAATTTTCCTAAGTAGTGACTTTTTAAAAAAAATTAACTCGAATTCAGCTGCAATTTATGTTGATGTAATATGTTATGATTCTAAGTGTTATCTTTTTCCATATTGGTAACTAGTTACCTCAATATTACTAATTGAATAATCCTTTGTTTTTCTGTATTTTAGGTAAAGTCTCATTTGCTATATATTAAATCACCTAGTTCCTCATTATTTCTTCTGTGTCAGAGATCTATCTGTCCTTGAGTCAGAGCTTATTGTTTATTTGATATAGAGTCCCCTCATATAGCTGTTTAAGGATTTTAAAAAATGGTCTTGCTTATTTTTCTTATATCGACCTTATAATTTTCATAAATTCTAAAATAGTCTGCTTGAATTTTCATCATTTCTGTTAATTTATAAAATTATTTTTTAAAACTGTTAATCAGTGTTCATTTTCACCAAATATGAACCTTTGCATTTAGTCAAATCTTTTTTTGCTTTAAAAGTAGTACCTGCTTATTAAAATAAAATTAGAAAAAAATTGGCTATAGAAAGAATGAAAAAGCTTATTCATAGTTGCTCTAAAATATAAGCATGGTTAACTTAACCTTTTAGAGTATATTCCTTTCAGATATTTTTGCCTTGCTAGTTATAAAGATACAGTGCATAGTCATTTGACAAATATTTATTGAGCACTTACTTTATGCCAGATACCTTGCTAGGTATTGAAGTCAGGCTCTGATTTCACAAAATATAAAAAATCTGGCCTCAATAACATTTATCATAATCCACTTGTGTATTTTTGCATATTCTTCATATTTATTATTACTGTAAATTCCATCATATGGGTGAATTTGTGTAATCATTTTCCTATAGTTGGCCATTTCCAATTTTCCATGTTATTTTTTTTGCAGTTAAAGTGTTTCCTTAAGACACATTTCTTGAAATGTAGAAATTTAGTTAAAGGATATGAACACATTTACAGTTATTGACACCAACTTCCAAATTGCTTTTCATAAACCTAGTACCAGTTTTCACTACCACTGGAAATGGACAAAAAGGATTTTTTTTGCCAACTTCCCAGCAATGATTATAATCATTAAAAATTGTTTTTGTTTTGATAGGTAACTCATTTTAAGTTTTTGTTTGTTTGTTTTTTTGTTTTTTGTTTTTGGATAACTAGCAAGGTTGAGATTTTCTTTATTTTAATAAGGTTAAATAAATGTATTTCTTTTGAAATTTTCAAAATAGGCCTTTTGCTCCATTAAGGTGCTTATGTTTTCATTTGCTTACCAGTTCTTTATGGAATAAAGACATGAACCCCTTTTGATATTTACCCTCCTCTCTGAGTTATCTCAAAGGATAAAAGCAGGAAATGATCAGAGTTTTGTGCCCTGAAGTCCTTGAAGTCAAACAGAGGATTAAGCACCTTTCTATTTCCAGGGCCCATCCCAGGGTCTGGCACACAGCAGGTTTTCCATACATAACACGATGGAAAAACGCAGTGATGTCAAGCAGTACATTGGACTCTGGGGTCCACAGACACTGAAACTAACACTGGCAAACATGGCTTCTTTAAGCCTGGGCCAAGTATTGACTTCTTACTAAACCAATCCTGTTTTCATGGGTAGAAAGAGAAAATTTTATAGCTGGAAGACTAAAGGATACAAGTAACTGAATAGCATCTCAGACAGCCTGAAAAAAAGGAAAAAGAAAGAGGTAAAATAAAGAGATATTTAGAAAAGTCATTGAGTGAAGGAAACAAACAAAAGCAATCTGAAATCAACGAAACAAATTAATAAGTGTTTATTCTACATCCATTATATATGAGGTATGCTGCCGGCCATGGCGTGTGATTAAAAAGATCAGTAGCCTCACTGTAGCTTACGTAATCACTCAATTCAGAAACTTCGTAGGCAACTCAAATGATATATTCCTATAGAATTCTTGGTTATACACATATATACTTATGTACACATATAACACTGAGACCTTTTGAAGGCTCAGGAAAAAGTATCTCCCAAACTGCGGAGGTTTAAAGGATTCTGGGGCCTTCTTTGTCTGCCCTTTTGAAAGGTCCCTTTTGGTCATAATATTTGAGAGAAAAAGGAAGAGGAGGTAACTGTGGCAATATTTGTTGCAATTAGATTTATTATCTTTCCTCTTATCTCTGACTCAGAGTTAATGAGCTAACAGGACCCACACTAACAAGAAAAAAATAGGAGACAGTGAACAATCTTCTTGTGGTAGCTGGTATCTGCTTTGTGGTACTCTTTTGAGGGGACATATGGGAAATTTTTTATTACATACTTTATAGAATAATTTGCATTAGGTCAAATTTGTACACACTCAGGAGTGCCTATAAAACGTCCCTAATTTTAAGGGTAGATATGACAAAAACAAAAGAGAAAATTATTATAAAACAAGGTGTCCTATGAAGAAGAACATCATGTTGGAAAGAATTCATAATTTACAAGCTACTTTCTGGTCAAGATGGTGATGTCATGTTACCATGGAGGAGAGCTGTGAGCTGGAAGAAATCACTTGAATGACTCCTTTAGTCAGGTATGAATAAAGGTAGCTGGGCACCCAATAGTGTGTGTGTGGGGGGGGGGGCAGGCCACTACTCCCTAACCTTACAAAGCCATTCATTCTCTTTAAGTGACTTTAACAAGATGGTAAGTACTATTGAACACCTATTATGTCCCAGGTACTTTGCCAAGAGCATTATCTATATTATCACTTATTGATCCCTCTGGCCTAGTTCATTGTTACTTCTTTTGGCTCAAACCATATTACCCGAAACTGAACTAATAATTCCATTATTAATTAATTGATCATTAATAACGTTCCATTCCTTCTGTTCACTTCTTTAATGTAGCACTTCTTATTTTGTAGCCTACATTTCTAGCTGTCCCACTTCCCATTGACCTCAGTAAGAGCAGCACCCGTACTGCACTCCAATTTCTCAGCATTTGGTAGTTCCTAAGTATCCTGTTGAGTGAATGTTGAGTGGAACTCTATGACTTCAGACTCATCGAAGAATCACGGAATTTTTGAGCAAGAGGACTTCGAACCTTTGCTACAATCTTCTTTTACATATAAGAAAAATTAAGTTGGGACAAGGTCACATAAATTTAGTAGAATGAGATTAGAATCCAGTTCCCCTGCTTTTCAGCTCAATATTATTTCTTCTATAGAAGATACTACCAAAAACACAGCTAAATATCTTTATCTCCCAAATCTCCTGGGTCCACCCAAATCCAATCAGCAATTGGCCTTTGGGCCTTCAGGCTATTTCTTGTGATATTAAATTCCCTAAAAGAATACAGTTTTATACACAGCTTTCCTTTCACAGCTTCCCATTCCAAACAAAGCAAAGTCCAAACTCCAAATTGGCTGGCTTTTGCTGTAGCATCACAGTATAAAAGTTGGGGGGTGGGGGGACCTTCTGTCTGTATTTTCACTAGCAAGCTCTTCCTATAAGCTTGTCAACACACACACCATAGTGTTTCTTCACCATTTCTTGAGACATGCTGTTCATTCTGTCTGGAGTATCCTTCCTCCTTATCAACCTGGTGAACTTTAATGAACTGTTCCTCTTCTGGACTGGCAGCTTCTAGCACAGAATGGAGACCTGGCTTTAGTCACACAGTAATTGAATGAGTGAATTTTGTGTGTCCAGCACTTAGCAGAATAGCTCTCAATGAAGTTCACTAAATGACTGTCTTTGGAAAATTACAGAAATGTAACTGATTCTTCAGAGTTTTAAGCAACCCTCTTCCAAAACTTTGCTATCTGGAGGAAAAATAAGTAAATGTGTTGGCTCACTCAGTCTTTTTTCCTTCTTTCTTCCTTTAACTGCAGCTTATCTGTTGACTGCCATTCTCACTCCCTCAGTGAACTCCACATTCTCCCAGCACCCCTGCCCCTGGACACTTGTGGGAGAGGAATTCACAAATCCCTTTGGGGCTCTATCACTGGAGCAAGTTTTCAGTAGTTGGAGAAGTCTGGGCTGCAAACAGGAAGTTTCTGTACTTCTGGCTACTTTGTGCCTGGGGCAAAAAACTGCAGAGTCCACCTGGAGACTCGAGAGAGACTGATAGAACAAAAGTAACCTTCGCTACCCCATCTGAAGGGTTTGTGTGTACCTTGTGACCAAGTATCACTCAGGTCTTCTCTTTGCAGAACTGGCATCAGGTATGCACATCGGAATAGTCCTACAGTAAATTGTCAGATATGAACCGTCTAATTCCCCTCTCTCGATTTAAAAAAATCCTGAGCGGGACATTTTTAAACAATTTAAAAAATTGTTTTGGATTTTTAAGTTTTCAAAGCATCCAAAGGACTGTCCTCTTTGGCAGGTTGAGGGCCAAAGAGAAGCAGAGGCTAGTCCCATTGTCTCAAATCCAATTTTTTCCTCCTTCAGTGGCCAGAACCCCATCTTGCCCCTTTAGCTCACATGAGGGGCAAGACGCAGCTTTCCTCAGCCTGCCTGGCCTCGTCAACGACACCCATTAGTCTGCAGTCTTCCAAGGAAGCGGGGTACTCCCGACCACACGCCCAGGGCTCTTGCCCAGGCGTGGGAGCCCAGGAGTCCACACCGGCCCCTGAGCCGTCAGATGGGATGTGGCCAGCCCTGAAGATGACCTTGGTCCGCCCGCCCCGAAGGCACCCCCAGCCTGCGGGGCGGGTAGCCCAATGGGCAGCCTCGCTGTGGAGGCGGGCTCAGGCCGGAAGCCACCCCGCGGCACAGCAGCCCCGCGAGACGGCGCCCGCGCCCCCGCCCTCTCAGGCACGGGCTCCAGGGCCAAGGGCGGCAGGGGCCA
>NW_006442484.1:49535116-49606200 GCF_000325575.1 Pteropus alecto
CGCGGGCGCGGAAATTTGTTGCACTTCTTTGTTTGTTTGTTTTCCCTCTGATTGTTTTTTTTTGTTATTTTGGACAAAATGTCGGTCCGTGATGTAAAAATTGAGCGAGGAACCTTGATGGCATTGAGAGCTTTGCAGAAGGTGCAGTTTGGATTCTGCTTTTCCCAGGGTGGCAGCTCGGTCTTGGCCGGATGAATCTTCGCTGCTGGCCGTGGAAACGGCAAGAGCAGCTTGTTAGTTAATTTTTAAATTCCTAAGTGTTATATTTAAAGGCTTACGTGCACAGAGGAGGAATCGCCACCTTAAATAAGCATATGGGCGATTAACAGGGTATGTTTTCCTCTCGGAAAGGGAATTTGGTAGCTTTGACCAATGTCAGTGTGTAAATATTTAGACGTTATTAGTGACTTTTTAACATTTTTCAGCGAGATCTGTTATTTACAGTGTGTCATATGTTATTAATGCTTGTTGCCTAAGTTCCCTGGCAAATCTGTTTCATGCCTTCTGAGAAAGTAGACAATTGATAGATTGTCCAAGGGATGGAAAAAAAATGTGAGTGGGTTTTCTAACTTGAGTTTGGTAAATCCCTGAACGCTGGCGTTCTGAGACACATCACCTCCCCTGTAACCTTGCTGTACGATGAGATAAGTGTGAACACTTTGAAGCATTTTCATTAAAATACGATTTCCCGTGAATATTAAGAGAAGAAAATTGTATTGCTTTATTTCTTAGATTTAACATTTCCTTTCTTCCCCTCTTTTCTTTTAAAAAGTTTTCCAAGTAATAACTTCATCAAGATGTCCAGTGATAGGCAAAGGTCTGATGATGAGAGCCCCAGCACCAGCAGTGGTAGTTCAGATGCGGACCAGCGAGACCCAGCCGCTCCAGAGCCTGAAGAGCAAGAAGAAAGAAAACCTTCTGCAACACAGCAGAAGAAAAACACCAAACTCTCTAGCAAAACCACTGCTAAGTTATCCACTAGTGCTAAAAGGTAATATGTTAAAGAAGGATTAAGCACATTTCGGGTTGTCTTTCAAATGGTTGGACAGTTTTGTTTGTTTTACATAAATAACAGTTCAAAAATATTTACTTCATGAATGAATTGTCATTCTTTAGGTGGCACATAAACCACCTCTCTAGACTTACACTTTTAAGCAAACTTATTCTGTACTTTCTGGTAACTTCATTAAGAGTATCCTTGATTAAAGATTGGGACTAACATTTTAACAGATTGTTTAAGGAGTTGGCACGGAAAATTTGGTAAACCCAAATTAGCTGGTACATTGAGGATGTTCCTTTTTATGAGTCATACTCTTCATCGTTGAAATTGACACTTCTAGAGATTAGCATTGCCTCTCTTCATGAAACTTAATGTTCAAGAACAATTATGTTTTCTAGAAAATTTGTAATTTCAAGGCTTTGGCTATATTTGAAAGCAGATTTAAAAATTCTGCTGTAAATCTGCTTTCAGTTTTCCAAACATGACTTTAAGTCATGCATCCCAGGTATTAGGTTTTGTAGTTAAATTACGGTTCCGCCTCGGAATTCCTGAGGGCAAATAAAACTGAAAAGTAGCCATTTACAATTTTAGGTGGCACTTGGTGATTGAAAACTTTCATTGTCCTGTGCCTTTTCCCTTTAAAACTTGTGGATGTGCTTGACACTTCAATAATCAACAGCAGGAGAGACATTTTGTTGGGTATAAGTGAAAAATCAAGTTTCATGTTGATTTTTATTACCTATGATGGTAAAAATAATATTCTGTCAAATGGCACTCCATCAGTGATAGTGGAATATCCATGAATTCTAAATTACACATCAACTGTAATTACAGTGTTAGGCAATATTGACATTTTTGTTGATTTTTATGGATTACAACCAAAGGAAAAAAAATATGAAAACTGATCAAATATTGGCGTACTGTAGTGATTCAAAAATACTTTTATTTTCCTATGGATTTTCATCTTGTATTAATATTCAACTGTTAATAACTTTAGAATATTTTAATATATTAAATAAGTCTTTTGAATAACTTAAAATCTTTGTCAATTTGTTGTAGTCTTATTGAGGAATGTATTAAACGCATTTTCAGTTTTGAAAACATCAAATTTGAATTAAAAAACTGCTTTTTTTCCCTTCTTTACTCAAATCTATTTCATAATATCTTATTATCTACTTTCTCCCCAAATTTATTAAATTTAAGTGCTGTACTTAAGATCAGGGAAAACAGATGTGTTTAAATGCCAGAGTCCCTTGAAGTTTTTCACTGGTAAAGGTATTTGTAAATTTTAAACTTTTTTTGACAGATAAAATATTGTCAAAACTATTAATGTGCAAGAGCAGTAGCTTGTTAATTCTTCCGTTGATAAAAGTAACTTGAAGTCATTGTCAAATATTCTAGTGCTTTCCCTCCTCCCTTCTTGTCTCATTTGCATATAAGCTTGAAAAGAGAATTTCTTTGGTAAAAAGTGTTTTAAAATAGATTTTCTATCCTTTACTGAGTGCTAGTGGAGGACTATTTCTCAAATCAGGTGTAAATGTCTTACTTATTTACAGTAGCAAGTGAGAAAAAAAGCTGCAAAGTTTCTGTTAAGGGATTTGGGTTATGCCTCTGAGAACAAAGAGGAAGCAGCCATGTTAGCATTACTGAAGGCAAAGCCAGCCTTGCATTTAACTGCATGGTGGTAGAGGGCAGTGTAATTCCCCGGTTATTCTGTAGACTATCTCAAATCCTTTTTGTCTGTTCTCATTTCACTAACAGAATTCAGAAGGAGCTAGCTGAAATAACCCTTGATCCTCCTCCTAACTGCAGGTAAGAAACAAATTTTATTGTTTTAATTTCAAATTGTGGAAAAATCAAGAGAATAATGTATCGTCCTTGGATGCATGTGCTGTAGGACACATTTGCTTCTTTTCAGCTTTGCAAGTAGATTAAACAGAAATTTCTAAAGTGAATTAAATAAATTTGGGACCAGAAAAATACTTTTTGGCATGTTCATGCATTTTGGACTTATACTGATTTTGTGCTGCTTACCAAGATTGGTATGAATGGTGCTGATTTTTGTACTATTTCTGTAGAGTGTGTTTATTCAGAAATATATTGCAGAAACTTCTAAAATTTTGCTAAGCTTTAAAGTTACTGCTTGTGTGCAATCTGAACTGACCTTCCAAATTTAGAAATTGCTGAATGTGTTACAAAATGTAAATGCAGTAAACAGGAGTATTGTTTTCTCTCTGATTTATTAAGTAACTTGCCTTAAGGAGAAATTTTTTGTGCAAAGCTAATGGTTTTAATTGTTGTTTTCTAGAAAATGCATTGTTGGAATTATTTACATTTTAATCAAATATTCTAATTACTTGGGAAAATTCTTAGTAATTTAAGTACATGAAATGTGTATGACAAGTAGTAGATGAATTGGAATTTGTGAGAAGAATTCATTTCAGTGACACTCAAGTAGAATAATTTAAGATTGTTGGTTAGTATAGGTCATATTAAAATAACCGGTAATTTTTTTCCTGAAACATTTTTTTTTCCCAATTCATCTTACTTAGTGCTTTTCTTTTCAACAATGGCTATATGCCTTCCAAAATTCATCAGTCTTATGAGGTAATTTTCATATAGATGAGAGTGGTTGCTAAAATTAAGGTTTGATAAGGTTTGATATGAAAATGTTTTCTTGTCTTACCTCTCTTTTTGCTACAAGTTGTGTTCACTCGTGATGATCAAACCTTTCTCAAGTCTATTTAAGATATAATAGTGTAAAATCTACTTGCTTCTTACTATGTGTTAACGGGGTCCTCAGCTAAGGTGATATCATCCTGATTTATCCAGTGAATTACCAGTTGTGCTCATGTTTGTTATCAGCCATTTCAATCCAAAAAGAAAAAATGAATGTAAACTAATTTTAAACAGACAGTGGTATATCAGATGCAAAAATGTTAGTTATAAGCCGCATTGTCCGGTAATGTATTCACTAGCCACTTGTGGCTATTGACCACTTCAGTTTAGTCCAAAATGAAATGTACTCTATGAAATACACATCAGATTTTGAAAACTTAATACGAAGAAAGAATATAAACTAACTTAATGGTTTAAGAAATAATTATTACACGTGGAAATGATATTTTGGATATATTGGTTTATATAAAATACATTTTTAAATTAATTTAACTGAATTTTTTTACCATTTTAATGTGGCTATTAGAAAATTTAATATTACATGTGCGGCTTACATTATATTTCTATTGAACAGTACTGCTTTAGAGAATAAATAAAGTATTTCCTTCCAGGCTTCTAAATGTTGTGTAAAATCTGTAGCCATTTAGAAGGGTTGAGTAAAATTTGCTCTCTGGAAGAATCACTTAACTTATAGAGTGTTTTCTGATATTTCCCATTGTAAAAGATGTAAAGATCTATCAATTCAAAACTCTTAAATGTTTTAAAATTGCATGTAAGGTCTAATATTTTTAAAGGTTTCTGTCGATTTTCTGCAAATAGCACAAACTGGAGAACCTGCATAAATCTAGAGAACCCAGTAGACAGGTGTTGAATACCTTTAGAGCTATAGCGAAGTGTTGCAGTTGCTGAAGTAAGACACTTTTCAGTTTAACCCAAGAATGGTTCCACAAGGTCACTGAGGATTATTTTAGAGTAAGTGGAATCTTTCTAGGAGGTAGGAAGTTTAGCATGTTTTTATTTTTCTCTTTATATTCCATATTTTGTTTCAGCCCATGAAATAACACTTAACATTTAGTGATTAGAATAGTGAAATAGCAAACCTTTTGAGTTTGCTTGCGAACAGTAACTTGGAATGTATCATCTGCGCTTTTTTCTTTTGTCAGCTTATGTTTACTGTCAGCTATTGCAATTGACATCTTTCTGTTCTCTAGTTTTTATGAGTTTCTTTTAGGCTGTAAGTGATTAAAGAAAAAACAAACAAAATAAGTCTTAGTAAGGGACTGGGAAAAGTTTTTATTAGATTGGGCACAGTCTTCTTCCATATATACCTGACATGTAAAATATCCAGATATTTTTGTATATTTTATTATGTCTTCAGTTTCTTTTGGGTGAAATAGCTAGTCCTTGCCCTTGAGCAGGAAACTGGACTGTAGAGTGTTTAGTAGAGGCATTTTAAGGTTTTTGACAGCTAAGTCCGAATTTGTATTGTATTTTTACCTTCCTGTCTGATATGCGACAGATTGTGTGGTATTCTTGTAATTTACAGGTGCATCGATGAGAATTTTAGCTTTATGGTGATTGTATAGTTTAAATTTATTAATTTGTGTTGTTAAAAATGGGATTCTATATAAATAAATACTAGAATATATGAATTCATGTTGCCCGAAATTGATGAATAATTCCTTTGACTTTCATGTATAGTTAATAGAATTCTGTTATGGTTTTGAATATGATTTTTACCAGCTTGTCAAAGTATGTGACAGATTTAATTGTTCCTCAGGGAAGAAATGAAAATATATCTGTGTACATTTAGGAAAAAGTTAAATGAAATAGAAGGAAACACAGCAAAACCAAAATTACTCAGACTAGATTAAGATTTCTCTTAAATCTCTTGCTATGTTTAATTAATAAAATATTTTTTTGTTATTATGTAGCCATGTCTAATATTGTATACACCCAGGGTGTTCTTATGATAGGCTTAATTGTTGAATTAAGTTGTGTGGCTTTAAATTTGTCTGACTAAATTTTGATAGTGTTGATTTTTTTTCTTGCTAGTATAAAAGTTTGATAAAATATTATTTCCAGTGATTTGATGGCATTTCAGTTTTTAAGTATTGGAGTGCCTTTAGGCCAAAGTATCCTAAACGTAGGCATATAATATTTTGTGACTTCAGTTTGTACACTTTACATACTACATTCTAGGTGAGGGTATAAATAGTTGATACACCAATGAAAATGAAGGAAAATTGTGTTATGGGCATTTCATTATCTGTTTTTAGAGAAAGTTATTGACCAGAATTGTTGAGTGAGTGCTATTAAGATACTTAATATTCCACCTGTTTCCCAAATCTTGTTCTCTCTCAGTTACCACTTGTATGAGTGACAAAGAATGCTGAATTTTTAACTCAACCTCTCATTCTTTGCATATACAAGCAAGTGCAAATATAGACTTTTAAAATATCCTTTTAATATGTTCATATTCAATCTGTGTTAAAGTACCTAAAATATTCAGGGACATTTGTAAATAGTTTTTGGATGTGGGAAAAGTTTATTGGAAGCAAGTGTTACAGTGTCAGGTTATAGTATTAATATGTTTACATGTAAAACCTGAAAGCAGGAGTACTATAATACTTGCAAATTTTGCTATTTTCCTTATTTTTAAAAATAGTAAAAGAAGCAATTAAGTTTTAAACCTGAAGTTGGCGATCCCTGATTTACTCATAAACCTAGTTGTCTTAACTGTGGATGAACTCTACCTCCTTTTGAGGATTACCACCACTTTCCACCATTTTCTAGGGTAGACTAGAACTTTGTTGTTCAGGGATGGGTGATTGTCAGACTAGCAGCGTCTGCATCATAGGTGAGATTGTTAGAAATGCAGAATCTTGCCTCCCCTCACTGCGAAGTACTGAATCAGAATGTGAAGATTCCCAGGTGAATCAAATATATATTAAGGTTCGAAAAGTACTGGTACTGGACTGTGGGTTCATTTCCCTGCTCTGTCACTTGTTATGTTACTTTGGATAAATTGGGGACTATTTCTACCTTTCAGTATCCTTAGCTGTAAAGTAGAGATTAAAATGATACCCCCTTTATAGGTTTGTTATGAGGATTAGATGAGTTAATATGTTTTAAAGTTTTGTAACAGTGTAAATTGGGTCAATCAAGTAGTCACAGCTGATTAAAGTAGGAGAGATAGTTTTGCAGCATGCCCTCACTCTTGCTTGCATTTTCTCCTGGAACGTCAGCATCCTACCATATGAATAGTTTCATTTTAATCAATTCTGCATCTATTTATTGAGACCATAGCAAGCAGTTATTCACTTGATGTTAATAAAAGCAGTCATTGGAACTTGAGTAAAAAAGAAAATAAACTTAATATTGGGCAGAAGTGAACAAGTAGTTATCTCCTTTAAAAGAATATGCATTAGGTTAATGATATTTAGTATAATAGAGAATGCTTTGATTATCCAGAAAATTGTGAAAGTTTTTAAAAGAAGGGTGATGGTTATGTTTCCCCTTTTAAATATTTCATTATAAGAAATTGTAGTTTTACTGAGAATGAGATTATATCAGTGTTTGTAAAATTTAGACTCTGAATTGATATAGTTTACCAGTTACCTAGACATAAGTATTATTTCCTTGTCTGTGATCTAAGGAGATATTTTGGAAGCATTTTCTAATTGGTGTATGAAGGTGGATCATATCAAAATAACATGATATCTACATAGCTTTGTTGCTTGCTTATACTGTACTATGTGATTTTAAACCCACAACTATAGATTGCTTTTTCTTTTGTACTTATATATTTGATTGTTGGTGTTGTTTATATCAAACTGTATGCTATGTGAATATACTCATAATAAAACAAAATTGTATCTCATAAATCTAGTCCTATTTTCAACTCTTCGAAAAAAAGCCCTGAATTCTCTTTTTGTAAAAATTAAATTATACTTGGAAACTTAATTACAAAAGAGAAATACAGAACTACTCTGACTGAAGGTGTTTTCCAATCCACCCTACTGTGGTCATCTATTAGTTGATAGTTTATTATTTTATTATTAATTAATTACATTTTGGCATCAGCATAGACCTCAAAAAATCATGAGGATTTTTCTTGGCACTTGGACATTACTGATAAATTTAGCGTTTTTCAGTAAGCTAATAGTTACTTTAATACAGGTATAATACATAATGCAGTATGTTAATGCTGTATACTATAATTATTCTATAATTTGTGTGTTTGTCTATGTTCTACAAGTTAATGTTCCTCTGAAAGGAGAATAGTCTTAGATATCTTTGTATCTCTTCACACAGTGCTTTGCATGTGAAGATTTGTTAAGTAAATTGAAGTCTGTCAAATTGACAGGAATAGAAATTCTGGGTAAAACAATGAGTTTGGAGTGGAGAGAATCTATTGAATATCCCATGTATTATTTACTTCTAAATAGTTGTAATTTTTAATATGATTCAAAAGTATTTGGCTACCTTCTCATTATAAAAGGAAATTGATAATCACAGTAAGCCTAATTATGTCCGTCATATATGCGAGTGTAGCAGAAGTACTGTCTTGACTATCTCAGTACTGTCTTGACTAGAAACTTTTTCCCTGAGAATGAGGTGGTTGAAAACAATATTCTTCCCCCACAAGATATCTATTAAGTTTAGTGCAGATAATGTAAGTAGAAAGTGAGTGAAAACTGTGCATTTTAAAAAGTTACATGGTTACTTTGCAGCTACATACAAGATTTTTTTTAATTTTTCCAAATTGTTTTGTTCTTTCCATAGGTAACCAATTGGTACCTCATCTCCTCTTTGAATGAGTTGCTGTAACAATAGATAGATAACACTTTAGTCGTAAGAAAATCAAGTCATTTTTGCTTAGAGTGCCATTCGGACTGAGAATGGAGAACTTAATCTGCTCTTGTCTTCTCTACAGAATTGAGATTAAAAGCACGTAATAAAACCACTTGTAAATCGAGAGAAATAGAAAATGATTTTTTCTTTTTCCATATTGCTTTTGACAGAAAAGTATATTTGACATTTTATTACAATCTGGAAAAAGAAACATCTTTAAACTTTTTATCTTTTGCCTCTAGATGAGTAGTTCTCAAAGATGGAGGGGCATTTTTGCGTCCCTACTGCCACCCCCTTCCAAACAATAGGCAGTACCTTGGAGATTTTTTTTATGAGTATTAATACTATGTGGGATAAATAGAGACTACAAATAATTTCAGATTAGTTCATGTTTGATGTTACTGCCAAATTATTTTACACCAAA
This sequence comes from Pteropus alecto, assembly GCF_000325575.1. NCBI lineage: Eukaryota > Metazoa > Chordata > Mammalia > Chiroptera > Pteropodidae > Pteropus > Pteropus alecto. The sequence goes on from NW_006442484.1 coordinate 49,544,077, forward strand.
CTTTTTTTTTTAAGCTTTGATTTTTTTCGAGCTTTTGGGATTCCAGAATTGTGGATAAACAACTGTGGCTCTATGCTACTTTTATTATTGTGACATTGACTACAGCTACTTTACTCATGGTGAAAGGATGTTTTAAAGTCCTTTTCTGCTTTCTTTTCTTTTACCTATTTCTTAATAGCTGTTTTCAGTTTCTAATTTGTTATTTTTGGGCCATTGCTCTTTTGTTGTTGTATAACTTGTATGCTTAACTAGAAAGAAATTTAGACTCTTAATTTTAGAATTCTTTCTCCTTAAAGTGAAACCATAAGTATCAATTTCTTTTTAAGTTATTCTGTGTATATTCAATTACTTTTCCACTTTACTATCAAATATTGTCTATTAATCATTCCTTTTGTTCTAGATATACAGAATTATATAGAAAGGAAGACAGGCTTTAATACTTAAGCACAGGACTTGCCATTTTTATGTATGCATTTTGTCTTGCATTTGAGTGCAATTCAGCTATAAAAAGATACACTATATTTTGCTAGCTTTGTTGCATTAACTAATTTAGAAGACTTAAAACACATAAACATATAAAGATATATTTTTGTTCCTCATATGAAATCCACCGTAGGTCTAGGAATTCTCCTGGGTAGCTCTTCCATGTGTTGACTCAGATCTATGCTGCTTGTGTCTTATAGCTCTGCCATTTGGAACATGTGTCCAGGCAAGAGCCAAGAGTCATGTGCTAGCTTTTAAGTGCTTTGGTCTGGAAGGAAGACATGAATTAATCACATGGCCTCAGATAACTGCAAGGTAGCTGGAAAATGTAGGGGGGCATATGGGGATTTAGTGTGAAATCAATTTCTCTGCCACAAATGATATATACTTCCATGAATAGATGACTTTCACTGTCACTTCAAAAGAGGAAGAAGGAAATAATTGAGCACCCAGCCTGACACTCTACTGGAGTCCATAGAATAGTACCTATTGATACACTATTTTGTTTAGTTCCCAAAACAAGCCCTTGAAGTATCATTCTTCTTAAGATTTCAAAACAGTCTTAGAGTTGAGAAAATTGCCAAATGTCACATATATAGTGCACATACATAATTGATCCAGGGCAAAACTACACGCTTACTTTTTACATGAAAGTAAGCACTTTTGCTTTTGTACAGAGCTGCTTGAGAAATCTGGTGAAAACAGTTGAGTTGATTATGGGTCTGTAGGTGCATGCTTAGTGTAAATACATCTCTTTTATTTGCTTATAGTCTATTGAAGGATCCAAAATACTGTTTCTGTAGGGTTTTTAGAACTTGGCAAGTAGGATCCAGATAGTGAGTTGGAGAAAGAAGTGTTCTCTTCTTTGGCTTGGGGGTGCTAGGCTCTTAGTCTCCTCACCCCCCTTTTTTTTTTTAATTAGAATTTTCTTTTCAGGGAGTATTCCCCAACTTGCCAGCTTTCTTGCCCTACTCTCTTTCCTTGTAAGGAAGAAGGTAAGGGATTGAATATGATCATAACAGAAAAGGCAAATCTTTGTTCTTTGCCTTGTAGTTCTTTATGTATGGTTTTCCTGGGGGCAAAGGAAATAACTTTAAATCTACCTCTCCTTTTTTCTCTGGGGTGTTATGAAGCAGTCCATGTTTATGAATTGCTTTGAAGTTGGATAAAGTCTCTTTTCAGATAAAAATTTTTAGCTTTATGGAGAAAAGCCCCAACCAATCATATAGGATTTTAGGAGAATTTTAATACTGATTTCTCAGCAGCATGTGTACTTATTTTTTAATACTGGTGCCAGATCTGACTTTCTACAGAAATTTGGCTTTATATTATATGCCTCTTAATTTTGTCTTGTTTTATATAGCTTCATAGTTTAGGCATTGTTTTTCCTAAACTTGTGGATTTATATATAAATTATTCCTAGATATTAGTAGGGGGATTTGTTTTGTTTTTTGTTTTTTTTCTTATGAGTCTCTTTGGAAGAGGAGCTGGTTCACTTAGCACCACAGACCTAATGTTCCCAGGATGACATGCTAGCTTTACATGATTCATTTTGGATAGATGAAAGTAATGAGTTTTACGAATCAGTCTGAGCCTTTCTCTTGGTCTAAATGCAATATTAAAGTAAAATTCTAAAGTTTTGAGATTTTTCTGTTAACATTTTGTAGGTTTTTTAAGGGTGTATAGGTAAACAGCAAAAGCTTGTTTTTGGTGTACCTATTTTGTATATGATGGTCAGTGGGAAGTAGTTAACCTTAAGAATATACTAGCACTAGAGTCAAATTTCTAGAAGGATCATTTACATTTTAAAAAATCCCAGTCTCCTCTGTTTAGTCCTTCATGTATATAATAATCGTTTTAATTTTATGGTTATTTGCAAGAAACAAAACTTGGAAAGAAATTGCAGTAGTGCTGTGTTCATTCATTGTCTGAGGTTTAGTCGTCCTGTTTTGGACCAGTCGTCCTGTTTTGGACCAGTTATGTCATTCCAAAGTTTCTTTGCTGCTTCACTGTCTGAGAGCAAATATACTTTGTCATTCTGTTTAACTTCTTGCTTGTCTGAGGTAAAATAAAGACATCTTCGGTCTGAAATTGCTTTTGGGAGTATAGCTCTACATGTTTTGGTCTGAATGAAAGGCCTAGGGAAACATGAATTTTGTTACCTTTTTATTTTATTTTCCTTTGCTTATAAATCATCATGATGATCCTCCCTTTACATCCATGGGTCTCACTTTTTATAAACACTGTTCATTCCTTTTCTGAAGGTGCTTTTTTGCAGTTTGTTTTGTCATTTTTAATCTTTTAGGTCTTTTACAAATGGACCATTTTTTCACATTAATTTTAGTAGGTCACGAATCCATTTATTCAGAGTACCCCTAGAGAATCGATCTCAGAAGATTGTGGCTACATATTTTTTATAGCTTCCTATTGCTTTCTGTAGTCTTCTCAATTTAAACAGTAGCAACAACAAAATATAGAGAGCACCATAAGACCTTGGCTTTTATGGTTTTATTTTTCACATTTGTTTCTAAGAGTATCAGTAATATTTGTTGGATTTGTGTAGATATATGCTTGTAATAAATTCACCTGTTATCACAGTGAGGAAAAATCTGGCGTTTAAACACAGACTTAGATGCAAGTAATCTATGTGGCCTTCAGTGGCAGTTTTAATTAGTGTGTCTTCAGATTTTTTTAAAAAATTATATTTATACCATTGTCTTTAAAAATTTAAAGGACCTTTATGTTCTGTCTCCTGAGATGCCTAGTGTCCCCATATCCATTAGAGGACTATGGCAAGTATTCATTTTATTCTTTTTCAAACTCTAAAATAAACACGTTGCAAATGATTGTTTTTCCCTCCTGCTGAGTTTTCTTGATTTTTTTTAAATTAACTTTTCATTATGGAGAACTTGAAACATATATGAAGGTAAACAGACTAATGTGCTGAATCCCATGTAGCCTTCACCCAGTTTCAGTAGTTACCAACCCTTGACTAATCTTGTTTCATCTATAACCCTCTCCATTTCACCTTTCGTATTACATTGAAGCAAATCTCAGACATTTCATCGGTATTTTTAAAGCACAATTATTTCAATGTGTATTTTCACAAGATAAGGATTCCTTTTAACTTAACCACAATGTCATTAACATATTAGAATTTTATTGAAGTTCCTTAATCAGTCATTATTCAAATTTACAAATGTCTCTTGGATGTCCTTAGACATCCCCCCAACCACAATTTATTTGAATCAATTTTGAAATAGGCACTTTGCGATTGTTGATATGCCTTTTATAGCTCTTCTAATCTGTAAGTTTCTTCTTTTGTGATTTACTTAATGATGAAATGGGGCTGTTTCTGGATTTTGCTTATTCCATTCCTACGGCATGGTGTAATAGTGACATACTCCTTTGTGGTTCAGTGTTTCTTGTAAATTTGAGAATTCAGTCAAGAGGCTTTTCCTTCTTTCCTTCCTTCCTTCCTTCTTTCCTCCCTCCCTCCCTCCCTTTCTTCCTTCCTGTCTGTTTTTGACAACTGCTTCAAAGGTGATAGTGTGCTTTTCTATCAGGAGACACATAAGATCTGGTTGTCTTTTTGTGATGCAGGTAGCCATTGGAATACATCTTTAAAGAGAAATTTACCCACATCCTCTATTTGGTTACCTAGTTGGGTAAGTTACATAGTAAAGGCAAAATAAATGTTTAATTCTTTCCCTTATATACCATTTTTATTTTTAAATTCTTTTTCAAAATAATGAGTTGGTTTCCTTAGTACCCTTTTCAGAATCATTGTGAACTCAAATTTGCTTTGTTTCAATCCATTGTGCTACTTTAATATATTGCCATTATAATCCTTATAGACCATCTTAATTTTAAGTAAACTTCAACTTAAATTGCTTTGCCCTAGGAAAATTCAGCTGTATAAAAATTGCATAGGCATATTTGGTGGTAAAATAATGTAAATGCATGCATTCATCTTAAGCATTGCCCCAGGTATTATTTTGAAAACTGAATACTTATTGAAGGTACTGTTTTAAACATGACATTCTCCTAGCCACCTCTTCATTATTTATCAAGAGCTAATTAATGTCTTAGCATTAGAATAACTGAAATGTCTTTATTAGAACTATAGTTCTGTTTTTAAGTTCTGAATTAAAATAGTTCAAAGTGGAATGCAAAGACCTTTATCAGAATCAATTTATCATGAATTGAAAAGTGAACATTATCATTATCAATATACAAGACAAAGCAACCTTCTTTGTCTACTTACAGTTTTTCTCATCAAGACCTCTCTTGGCATTTTGGGGTGGGTCGTACTTTGCCTTGGAAGACATTGAGCATCCTTGGATTCTGCTGACTAAATGCTAGTAGGGCCCCCTCTCAGTATTGCGGCTACCAGAAACCAACTCCTCCTCTCATTTCCAAATGTCTTGGGTGAGGAAGAGTTATTACTTCTAATTGCAAATTACTGTTTTAGAGTCCACATTATAATGATGTGAATCATAATGCTGTAATTAAAAAAACACTATTTTTGTATAATGTTCCTTCAAGTAACGTATAATAATTTGTCATAGATTTCTTTTGTAAAGTCTATCTTTACTAAGTATGTGTGCTTTTGCTGCACATGTAATTGTCTTCTATGCAGAAAATGGTTATTTTCTTCCTCTAGCACTTTACTCTTTACACTTCCCCCAAATTCTGAAATCTCATACTAAATTTGAACTTCGTGCATGAGCTTAGCATATACATATACACCCTCTGTTGCAAATATGTCTCTTTGTATTTACCTTTGATCTTATTATTATTAGTGAATTTAATTTTATTTGTATGAAAACCTGTGTTCTTAACAGGATTTTTTTTGCTAGCCCATCACCTCAAACTGAACTTTTCTTTTTTTCTTCAGTCTCTTTCTAATTATTAACCTCTTCCTATTTCTGATAGATTTATATTTAAAGCCCATTTAATTCTTTCATTTTTTTCTCTCTTTATTCACTATCTGGCTTCCCATTTATCTTTAATATATTGGGCCATATGTATAGCTCCTTCTCCACTTTTCTGTCTTGTATTTCTTTCATCTTTTAAAATTTGGTTTTCTCCTATTTCATTTCAGCATATCAGTTGGTAATCTAACTGATAGTGCTTTCTTCATGACTTATTTTAATTTTTTTGTTCGTTTTAGGTGCCCCTTTATGTTTGTTTACTTTCAGCTTTTTTGATGTTTCTGAAATCTTTTTCTGCTGTTTACTCTTCTTTAGTATTTAGTATATGTAATATCTATTCCTTTTTCACCCTTCTATGTCCCCTGGGCACTCCTGCATTTATCCACACTGCTTTTTGATTATGGAATACCCTCAGAAATCTCAGCAGTCGTCCATCAAAATTTTCTGCATTTCGCTCGTAATTTTATTTTTATCTTGCATTATGTGTAATGGAAGATAAAGCTCTATGCTTTAGCAAAAGTAGTTTGTTTCCCACCTCATGGCTATAAAACATGGGTTTTCTAGGCTCTGCATCTTTGTTTATGTTCTCTCATTGCCTGGAATGGCTGTCATCCTCCAAATAGTTGTGATCTTTTAAGGCCCATTTCAGATCCTACATCTCCCTATGAAGACCTTCCTGCACATCTCTGTTTTGAGAGATTTATATATTTATTTCTGTAACTTATCGCATCTTGTTATGTGCCTTCTTCCCACCTAGAGCTGGGTATGGCTCTTTTGTTTCTTTGTATTTTCCGTTCTTAGTGTAATGCTCTAGCATTACATTTTAGGCTAATTCTAATGAACTTAGTAGTTGAAAGTAGTTCTCAAAGTGTGGAGCACCACAGAAACCCTGCTTTGACCATACATTCTGGTTTATACCTATTGTCTTAATATAATTATTACTAGCATTTCCTTTCACTTTCAGAAATGCCCCAGTTAGTATGATAAATTATAGGATCATCCTAATGCTATATGTGGATGCTGGGCAGATGTTTCTGAAGTAGGTAAGTATGGTCTTTAACCACATGGCGGAACAGCGTTCTGTTTGGGCTTGGTAAATAAAGAGATTCTTGTAATCAATAATTATCCAGAGCAGAGATTCTCATTTAGTTAGTCCAAGGGTGGCCTGGGAATGTGAATTTTAAGAAGCATGTCTTAGGATTCAAATACTAGCAGCCCTCCAATCATTTTTTGAGAAATAGTACTCTGAGGTTTAAGGTCTTAATTGGAATGGGGAGAGTGGGGAAGGTACAGGGGAGATAATGAAATATCATTTATTCTCTATGAAGCTAGAGAAGAACAGGTAAGGACATGTTTCTTATTTGATTTTAATGACTAGCTATGTCTTAACTTAAGCACCCTGGATATACTTTGATTACCTGTCATCAACGAAAAGTGTTGGTAAAAGTGTATGGGAGGAGTCTGCTAACATTAAGGCATGTGTGTGTGTGTTTAGCTAATGAAGTAATGAGGGCATGAAATTTTAGTGCAAATAGATGAAAATAGAAGTAAATCAGAACTTAATAAGTTACAACTTTGGCGAATGATGGTGTGAACTAAAAGCACCAGAGATATCCTAAATCTCATGACTATGTGTTTTTATTTATAAAAACAAAATTAAACTAACAGCTGTCTCTTCAGATAATCAACAGAGGATGATTATTTGAAAATATAAAATATATATTAGATTTGTAAAATAACTTTAAAAAATTTATGCTTTGGTTAAATACGTTAAAATTTTTCAGATAAGATGATTTAAACTTCTAAGTGATAGATAGTTTCCATGTTATCTTTTGTTCTAGAGCAGAGGAAAAGATAGAAAACGACCTTAAACATGTTTTGAGGCAGATATGATCTGAATCCCCAAATATTACTACCAAAATGACAGTTGTCTAATCTTGTGATGAACAAAAGTACTAAGACTGTAAAAACAAGTAGAATTCTTTTTTTTTTTTTTAAGAAGGGAGTAATACCCCTCAACAAGGGAAATTTGTTACAGGGCTGCAAAGAATGGCAGTTCCCAGTCCTCTGACTGCAAAGTGGGCTAAAGAAGAAAAATGATTGAACATTTCAAGAAATACACAATATAAAATAAAAGTATTTGGCATATTTTATCCATTCATCAGTTGTGGACATTGGAGTTGTTTCCACCTTTTGGCTACTGTGAATAGTGCCACTATGAACATTTGTGTAACAAGCATTTATTTTAATACCTGTTTTCAGATCTTTGCGGAGTAGAATTGCTGTGTCATGTTAATATTCTGTGTAACTTTTTGAGAAACCACCACACTGCTTTTTACAAAAGCTGTACCATTTTACTTTCCCACCAACAATATGTGAGGGTTCCAGTTTATCTACATCCTTGCCATACTTATTTTCTGGGTTTTTATTTTATTTATAATTATAGCCATGCTAGTGGGTATGAAGTATTACCTTATTGTGCTTTAGATTTACATTTCCTTAATCACTTGTGATGTTGAGCATCATTTGGTAGATTTCAACTCTCTCTCAAATTAAACACTGAAGTACAATTCTTTCTTAAATTGCTTTTGCATTTTTCAGTATCAGCATTTAACCCTGTTTCTAGCCATAGAAAAATATTTTTAAAGTTTTGTCAAATATAACTTCAGATTGAGACTCAGTATATTAAATACCTTTAAAACCTGTTAAAGTTTTCAAAACTGGAGTAAAGATTACTTGTTAAGTGAAATGGGATAAATGAATAGCAATTTAAAAAATTGTTAATCACAACTTTTCCAGTATAAGCTCCAAATGAATGAAAATTTTGAATGTATTGTTAAAAGTCATACTGTTGGAAGACTTTGAAAATTGAGCATATGCATTGTTGGTTGATCCAGAACATCTAAATTGTACAGCTACAGGGGTTGCCACTTACACTGTATTGTGTGCTTTGTTGAACATAGAATACAGTGTGAATGGCACCCCTGCAGTTGTGCAGTGTGGTGGCCATGATTAGAAGCTGAGATTTTTAATTTTAAATCCATAAACATAATTATAAAGGAGGTCATTGAAATTCCAGTATGTAAAGTAAGTGCTATGAAAAGGAACAAAACTAAAACACACAGGAGAAAGGTTTTCATCAGCATTACAATCCATGTGTATATTTCATAAAGAGTTTGCTCACGTCAGTGATAAATTTATTAAGATTTATAGTGATTGGAGGAAGGATGTAAATTCACACAAGCTCTTAAAGAAGCAGAAACTAGAATCAACATTGGAGGGGTTGCATTCCTTGGACTGTTTAAAAAACCTATTGAAAGTTATGAACCAACTCTTCAGAAAAATACTTCGAACATAATATTTCAGGTTTAGGGGACCACAGAATTTCTTTCAAGCTTTAGAGTTTTATAAATGAATTATTGCATTTAATGTAAAACTAGTACTAAGAAACAAAGTAAAATATGTCTCATTCAGGAAAGATAGATGGGAGAGAAATAAGTATGTATAGCCTCCAGAAAGTTGAGAGCTTGTATTTTATAAGTAGAATTTAAAGAGCTTCTTAAATAGCTGGGGAAAAGAAAATAAAATTGTTTTGCCTTGACTACTATGACTATGTAGGGGAAGAAGAAGTAGAAATATAACAAAAGAAATGACTTGAACAAGGGGTGTATTGATGGAACACCAGATAAGTAGTTTTGCTCAAGCACAGTGGATGGAATACACAGAAAAGGAAAAGAAAAAGAAAAAGAAAAAGATTAGGCTTGAAGTGGCCTAATGATACCTCTCAAAAACTGAAGGTCAGGACCCTGACACGTAAGGGCAATAGACATCTTGCTGGGTATTGAAAAGAGGAGTTGGGGATTTAGAAGTAACAGATTAGCCTGTAACTTGAGTTGTGGTGGTTAAAGAGACTTGGGTAAATGGCAAATGGATAGATGGTTCTGGGAGAAAATAATCTGGATGCAATTCATCTTCCAAATCTGATAATATACTATTTTGAAATTGGGTGAGGAGATTTTATAATTTTACTTTTTAGTTCTCTAGTAAGATAATACTGTCTTTACTATTAAATATTTGGTGATAAAAACTGTAATGTTTGTCCGTGTCTTTGTGTTTTAATAATGGAAATTTACAAGGAAGTTGTATTTTCCTAGCTGTTGCTTATGGGGATTCAAGGGCTTGAATATCACAAGCAGCAGGCAATACAATATAATAGAAGCTCAGTTGGCATTAGCTAGAAGTACGTGTGGCCTTCTACACCTAGCTGACAAATGACATTTTAGGAATTTGGTTGACTATTGTTGGCCTACTAACCACCACTTGAAATGGATTTGTTTTAATGGATTGCTGTTTTAATAAAAATACTTATCAGTTATTGGCTGCATGGTAAAAGCACTAGTACGTTAATAACATAATATTGGCTTCTGATCTATTTTCAAGTACAATTATATATTAATATGTTTATTTTGTATTGTTCACTGCTGTTAGCAGGGCATCCTAAGAGTTTGTATGAAAACGTATGGAAGGGTGACAGGAAATGATGATTGTGTACACCGGCAGATACATTTCTTTTTTTGTTGTTAAAGACAAACTTAGAAATGATTACAAATAAAGAAAATAATCTAAGTTCGTCTTTTTTAGATGCCATGATTTAGAACAGTGCTATCTAATATCTAATAAGAATATAATGCAGGCCACCTATGTAATTTTTAATTTTCTAGTAGCCACATTAAAAGTTAAAAAGAAATAGGTGAAATTAATTTTAAGATAATTTTTATTAACTCAGATACCTAAAATTATTTTAACATGTAATTAATATAAAATTATTAATGATCTATTCTACCATTTTTTAGTACAATATCTTTGAAATGTAGTGTATATTTTACACTTAACTTTTAAATTCAGACTCTAGCCACTTTGTATGCTTAATATCCATAGGTAGCCAGTGGCAATCAAGGATTTAGAATATTTTCTTCTTGTCCTCCTTCTACCTATCATGAATTAACTTGTCTTTTATCCCCTCTTATCTCTTTATTGTGCATAGATTTCAAGAACCAGGGCACACCCCAATTTGTAAAAGGAAGATTAATAACTCTTTTTGGCTAGCGGTGAGGAGATATGAAAAGTTCAAAAGAGAGCTCAGTTTCCCATACAGAAATGCAGGCTGTTTTCCAGAGGATTTTGTTTTGAAACATATCTCTCTGCCCATGGTTCTTTGTTTAATTGATATCTTATGGTAGTATATGCATACTTTTTGTTTGAGAGGGAGTCTATCTTTTTTGAGAGTGGACAGTGTATCTTGAACATCACTTTTATAGCAAGAAGTATATTCAGCTTAATTGGGATCCCTAGATGGAGTTTATTTGGTAAGGAGCTTATATTGGACTTAAATATATTTTCATTGTTTTTTGAAGTTGAACTGTCATTTGTTATGAGTTTTTTTTTTTATAGTAACACCTTTTAAGCAAATGTGAGCTAATGTATTGTAACTGTTTTATCTTTTTGTAGATAATCTTGCCATTAGCAATTTCACATCTCGTACAACCTCTAATGAGAAAATGTGGTGTTCTCACTCTGGACATTTATAGAAGTACTTTGTAAATAACTTCAATTCATATTATGTCTTTTCTAAGAACTTCCAAAAAGGATAATATTGTCTCAAGATGTAAAATTAACTTATTCTAATTATAGTTATTTGATGTAAAATTTAAGATATGGTTAGTTCCCTGTTTTTAGATTGTGATTTTTATTCACTACCCTAATTCTGTAAGTCACTTTGCTGTTTTTGAACACATAAAGTTTGAACAAATAAATTTTGTTTGCACATAGTACACGATAGACTTTTTCAGGACTTCTAGTGTTGCTCATTTTGATCGCCATTTATTTTTTGTGTGTGTTGAATTATGACAGGTATCACTTAATTTCAGCAATGCATGCCCATTTGAAAAAAACAGCTATTACTGACTACTAGGTATTTTGCTGGGTTACTTACATGTATTATTTTTCAATTTTCTGAGCCAGATATTATCATCTTTTTAGAAATGAGAATAAATCTTTGAGAGATTACATAATAGTTTAAAGACATACTAATTAATGATGGAAACAAGATTCAAACTCAAGTCCATCTGACCCCAAAGATCATGCTGTTCATCATACTGCCTTAGATGTTATTATGGCAGGAGGAATGAGAGTGTGTGTATATGCGTGCGTGTGTGTGCACGTATATGAGAGACTGTGTATGCATGGTTGAGGTGAAGAGAGAATCATCAGTTTGGCACAGTACTCTGTGACAAGGAATACTTTTAAATTTGTGTTTCTGTTGTATGCATATGGTTAGGGCTTATTTCTTTTTAAAGAGGCCAAGGCTTTATAGTCTGATATACTGTGAAAAAAAATATACATCGTGACAGCCAAGGCTGCTATTGCTTCTTGGCCTTTTGCAAATGTAGTTATGAAGGCAATAGTGTTTGTTAAATTTTAAAGTAGACTATATCTTATAAAGAAAACATTTTGAAAGAATTTTAAATAAAACCCAAGAGTTTTTATTTGCATATACTTGAATACTGGTGAGGCCTGTCAGCCAAACTCAGTACTGTGTGTTTGGGAGTTATTTTTAACTATTGACTTTAAATGCCTGTATCATGGACTCATTTGATTGCAGTAGTAGAAAACAAACCAAACTGGCTCAAGAAAAACATAAATTTGTTGGTATAACTGAATAATGACAAAACTGAATTAGTTGTTTCACATAACTGAAAAGCTCAGGGTAGAGTTGGCCTTAGGCATGCCATCAACATCTGATTTATCTCCGTCTGCTAGTTCTTCCTCCTAGTTGACTCCATTATTAGACAGGCTTTCATTGATGTTGTAAGATAACTGCTAGTACCTCCCAGGGGTTGAGATACAGTGTGAAGTAATGTAAGAGTTCTGGCCTCAGTATTTTCATCAGAAGTCTAATTTTATCTTGTGAACTCTAATCGGGTTCATCCTTGAATCATTCACAATGGGGTGAGTGGAGTGGGGGTGAAATGTTATGTATATATGGTTCATGCATAGGTGAATGCTCTATCCCTGAAACTTGGATAGCATCAACTCCACTGGAAGCATATAGGTTATGAGAAGGGCTGAAAATGTGAAATGGGTTACCGCAAGTCAAGTGAATGGAACTGAGCAGCAAAATTTTTATGTACCTCTTTTGGGATGGCAGGTATTCTGCACAGTCCTTATTTTTCCCAGTATGCTGGCTTACTTGACTAATTTACATTACATTACCTGCTTGCCACTTGAGAGCATTTGGATTTGACTCTCCTGGTTTTATAGCTTCCTGTTAAAGAACTATTGAACAATTTGTTTTGGTTATATAAATGTATATTTTTCTCTACTCCATTTATCAGATCTGTTTATAGCTTTAATCTTTTGGATATCTGTGTCTTAAATATTCTTATGACTATGAAATTACATTTGTTTGAGTTGTGGAATGGCAAAGATGTTTCCAAAGGATTGGGTTAATTCATTTTTTTGAATGACTTTACCAAAACAAATTTACAGGCATACCTTGTGTTATGTATGCTTTGCTTTATTGCGCTTCATCAGTATCGACCGTCCACCGGGAACTGAGCTGAGTCTCAGATGATGGTTATCATTTTTAGCAAAGTATTTTTAAATTAAGATGTGTACATTTTTTAGACATAATGCTATTATTGCACACTTTAACTGACTACAGTGTAGTGTTAACTTTTATATGCACTAAGAAACCCAAAAATTCGTGTGACTTGTTTTATTGGGATATTTGCTTTATTGCTGTGGTCTGGAACAGAACCCACAATATCTCCAAGGGTATGCCTGTACTTTTGGTTAAACCTCAGCAAGATGTCTTTAATTGCCTCTGTTAGCTTTTTTGAGGAGCCTATAGCCAGGATTTTGGCTTGTATGGATAGTTAAATTAAACCAAGAAACTGATCTAACAACCAGTGGTTGGCCTGAGGGTTAGGTGGCTGCATACTGGAAGGGAAAGGATCCAAGTCTTTCCATAGGAACAGAATCAGGAGGCATTTCTAGAGTCCGTTACTCTGAGAGCAAGCCAGCACCAGAGGGTGTGGAGAGGCACAAGTTTGTGGTATTATATGGGATTTGTGTCAACAGGGTAAAATTAACAGTAGAGCTAAAATTGAGTACAACTCATGTAGAAAAAATTCCTTCGACAAGATTCTCTTGCACTGGCATTAGATTCAGAGGCTTAGGATTTGCTCTCGCAGGCATGTCTTCACTTGTTTGGAAGGCTTATACCTCTCTGTCCAGTGTCTATTTTATGATGTCCATGTTGATTGCGATTTCAGATTTTATCAGCTTCCACTCTTTGCCTTTTCAGATTCCATGAAAGCTAAAGTTTTGAGGTATAGGGTGGCCAGATAAAATATAGGACACCTATTAAATCTGAATCTCATGTAAACAACAAGTAACTTGTGTTACATACATGGGATATACTTATATTAAATATTCCTTGTTTATCTGAATTAAAATTTAACTTGAGTGTCCTGTGTTTTTCTTTAAACTTTTTATTTTGAGATAACTGTGGATTTGTATGCAGTTGTAAGAAGTAATTCAGAGAGATCATCCTGTGTTTCTATTTGCTAAATCTGGCAACCCTCTCTGGGTCTTTTCATCATAAGGCAACCCAACCTCAAAACATTTGTGTTTTGCAAATAATAAATATTAGTTAATAATCCTTTGAGAGCCCTGTAATACTTCAGATAAGGCTGATTTTTGAAAGAATAATCTTTGAGGTGAGGTACCTAGTAATACTTAAACACTCAAAATTTCAGAATAAAACTACTTTAAAAGCCATGAGGAATTTAGAATTTAATAATTTAATCTTCTAGCAAGACACTGCATTGGAAATGTTATGAAACAATGAACTAATTTAGCCTGAAGCATCTCTGAGCAGGTAGTATTTTGAGCCAGGTAGTCTCAGATCTCTTTCATCTCCCAGTTCTCCAAAATTGTCCCAACTCCTTTCCTTTGACCAAGATTTGGCAAGAGTTACATAATCCTATCTTTTCTAGCAGTCAGTGGTCATTTCATAACTGTGGAATTATCATTTGGATAAATTAGATCCTATATGTCCACCACCTCTTTGAATCAGATGGGAAAAAGAAAAGAAGTAACCCTTCAGGTTTTTAGTTAAATTGGAGTTCTTTGGTTAAATTGGAACAGCTTATTTCCTTATTTTCCCTTATCTGGACAATAGGTGATATGACATGGGGGAGAAACATGGCCAGCTTATTTTCCACACAACTTCTTAGTCAATCCCAATTGTGTCTCTCCACTCCTTTATAGCACTTTTATTATTTCGTATACAGAATAGACTGAACTGGGAGGAAGGAGAAGTCAAACTGACGTAAGAATTGATCATCTCTTTTTTCCTTTATGCTTAGAAATACCTGGACAAATAGGTATAGAACATTGTTTTCTCTAATGAAGAGATGGAAATCAGAGCTGAAATTAGTCCATTGGGCATTCCACTGAATAAGCTGTGGTCTCCAGCTTTACTTTCTCTGGAGGAACACAGCATCCAGATGTTCTTTCTGCCACTGCTCACTGAGAGGCGTGGCAGTGAATGGAGGCCAGTAGAGCAGTTGGTGCTGCTGCAGGGCTCTGTCTACTCTAGTTTTGTCCAAAAGAGCTTTCTGCAATGGTAGAAATGCCTGATCTGTAACATGTGGAAACTGAGTGCTCCAAATGTGGCTAGTACAAGTGAGGAACTGAATTTGTAATTTAATTTTACTTATTCAGAATTTTAATAGCCACATGTGATTAGTGGCTAAAATTGAATGGAGACTTGAGCCTTTATCCAAGCTTCAACAGGAATAGAAAAGTCAACTTGTGCTTGTTCCCCGAGCATACACTGAAAATAAAGCCAAACAGATGCAGTGTTTGTATTCTGAATAGTCTTTAGTCTGGCTTTATACAGTAAGACTTGACAAGTATCAGAATTTAATCAGTTTAAACTTTGGCTTTAGTGATTATTGGTTGTGACATCATGGGGTCTCTACAATTTAGACAAATATGATTGCTGTGCCAGTTGGGCAGCTGTTTTGCATGAGGGTTTTGCTTTTCTACATGAGGTTTGGCTGGACACTTTGCAAATAATTCTACTAGTATTTATTAAACAGTTACTATGTGCCTGGCATTCCAAGTGTCTTGTAAGTCTTATGAATGTTATTCTCACTTTAAGATGAGAAAACTGAGGCACAGAGAGATAAAGTGTTTGCCTTGGATCACACAATTTGTAAAAGGTAGAACCAAGATTTGAGCTCAGGCAAACTGGCTCCAGAGATCATGCTCTTAACTGCTGCATTGCACTGGTCTTGTAAGTAGTTAAAGTAGCCATCACATTTGGCTTGCATGCCTAGTAGCTGTAGTGGAAAACGCACTAAGTTCCAGAGATGTATACTGCACGCCCCCGATTGTGTGAGAAAAGATTTCCCAGTTCCAAGCCATTTAGGGCAGTGCTTCTGGCAGCTCCAGCTTCTAGCAGAGCGAGAGATTGGGCCTGGCTACAATAGAGTCAGTCTCTAGTGGTGAGGAGGATGGTAAAGGGGGAATAGAATTCCTAAATGGCTTTGGGTTGGGAAAAGAGCATACATAAAGCAGTCAAAGAGTACTGGACATGCTTAGCACGTCAGCTTATAAGCAAACATTAAACAGTTACTGAGACATGGTGGTTTAATTTCTTGAGAGCTGAGTTTGAAATAATAACTTGATAAATTATGACCATGACTCTCCCTTGTAGTCTTTGACAGAGTCATTCAGTCTCACATCACATCTTTCCTTGAACAACATAGGGGTTAGGAACGCAGAACCCCCCGCCACACACACAGTAAAAAATCTGCATAAAACTTGGTTCCCCAAAATCTTAATAGCCTACTGTTGACCAGAAGCCTTAATAGCCTACTGTTGACCAGAAGCCCTACCTATAACATAAACAGTCTCTTAACACATTTTGTATGTTAAATGTATTATATACTGTATTCTTACAATTAAGTAAGCTAGAGAAAAGAAAATGGTATTAAGAAAATTATAAGGAAAATACATTTACAGTACTGTACTGTATTTATTGATACCATAAGTTGGCATTGTCTGTTTACAAGATGAAAAGTCTGTCAATGTCTACATCAATATTGTCTTAATATGAAACAGAACCCTGTAAATGTGATATGTATTACACTAGACATAAAAAATGAAAAGATAATTCGAAAAAATTCATATTTATATACAGGTATAAGTATTCATGCATTGATAATGAAGAAACACCAGTATGATTGCTTTATGGTAGCCTAGTGTAATTGATAGGATTGCTTCATGGTAGCTTTGCCTATACACTAGTAAATGAGTCATTATAAAATGTGTATGGCATATAGTATTACTGTCATATTCATAATACAGTATTAGAAACATTACATTAAAAAAAAACACCTGTGACAATAAGCTGATAAACAATTTCTCCAATTGTGAGAGAGAAAGAGAGAGATTAAGGAGAGAGAATGAGAGAAGGAGGAGATATACTGTACAGTATTATGATTCTTTGAAATCAGTTATAAAACAATAAGAAAATTAACACATTCATGCCTATGTAAGGATAGACTATTCACTTTCAACAAATCTTGCTCTTGATGTTCTATGCAATGAATACTTAGACGATGATGACGATGACACAAAAACATCTCATATTTTGCCATAGAGTTATTAGATTGCACATGAAGACAGTCACATACATATACAACAGATAAGTTTATTAACTGTACAGATAAGTTTATTAACTTATTAAGTGGAAGTGATCATCATAAAAACTTTCATTCTCATCTTTATAGAGTAGTCTGAGGAGGGAGGAGCACGAGGGGGAGTTGGTCTTGCTGTCTCAGGTGGCAGAGGTGAAGGGAGTGGAATGGGAGGCAGGAAAGGCAGGCATACTTGGTGTAACTTTACAGAAATACACCATCATTTCTATCTGAACTTTTTGCTTTTCAACATCTCTAAAAATGTTTCTGTACTGTACAAATCCTGCTTCCACCATTTGCTTTAGTTTCAGTGCCTGTATAATAGAAACATCCATGTCATAAAAGAAGTCAAAGCAGTCTTGAATAATCAGAATCCTTCTGCTAGATTATCTAATGTCGATTTGTTTTCTGGCACTGCTTCTTTTGTGTCTTCTTCCTCATCATCTGGCATTGGTTCGGAAGCACTCATCTCCATCAAGTCATTGTCTTTTAATATTTGGTGTGGTGTCTATTACCTCTTGAATTTCTGAAACCCTTCATCTCCCCACTTTTTTTTTTTTTTTTTGGGTGATATCCATAATCTCTTTCATGATTTCCTTGATTGGCTCTGTCATAAATTCTGTGAAATCATTAACAACTCTAGGCATAGTTTTCTCTAGCAGGAATTTATTGTTTTGGGCTCAGTAGTTTTCACAGCTTTTCTGTAACAACGATGGCATCTTCAGTGTTGAAATCCTTCCAGATTTTCATGATATTTTCTTAATTGGAGTTCTTTTCCATAGTGTTGACAGTTCTTTCCATAGAATACCATATGTTATGAGCTTCAAAGGTCCTTCAACTCCCTGGTCTAGAAGCTGAATTAGAGACGTTGTGTTTGGAGGCAAGTAGACCACTTTGACATCTTCAGTGTTGAACTCATAGAGTTCTTGGAAGCCAGGGGGCATTGTCCAATATCAAAAGAAATTTAAAAGACAGTCCCGATTGTCAAGGTGCTTCCTGACTTCAGGGACAAAGCATGAATGGAACCAATTCATAAAAAGGGTTCTTGCTATTCAGACCTTTTTGTACAGCCAAAAGACTGGTGCTTTGTATTTAAGTTTTCCCTTCAAGGCTCTAGATTTAGCAGCTTTATAGATAAGGGCAGTCTTGATCATAAACCTGCCTGCAATTGCACAAAACAGAGTTAGCCTATTCCTTCCTGCCTTAAATCCTGGTGCTCGCTTCTTTTCCTTGTTAATAAATGGCCTTTTGTGGCAGTTTTTCCCAGAATAGGTTACTTTAGTCTGTATTAAAAACCTGTTCAGGCAGATATCTTTTCTCTTCAGTGATTTTCTTAATGACGTCTGGGGA
Source organism: Pteropus alecto (assembly GCF_000325575.1). Classification (NCBI taxonomy): domain Eukaryota; kingdom Metazoa; phylum Chordata; class Mammalia; order Chiroptera; family Pteropodidae; genus Pteropus; species Pteropus alecto. Next base: position 49,562,624 of record NW_006442484.1, read on the forward strand.
CTCATCTGCTCCCTCTTGATCGGCAGAAGTTGCCTCTCTTGTTTCTTGACATTTTTTAAGCCAGATCTCTTTCTGAAATTATCAGACCATTCTTTGTTGGCATTGAATTCTTCAACTTTAGCTCCTTCACTTTCCTCTTGCTTTAACTTGTAATAAATGATTTTGCTTTTTCTCAAATCATATTAGAGTCTATAGGTATGCTTATCTTTTAACAGTCACACAAAGCTGCATTTTCAGTATAAGATAAAAAGATAGTTCATAAAAAGTACACAAGTTTAATGTCTGCTGGTGTAGTTACAGTGAAGACCTAACAAATTTTCTTTGTTTGCAATGATCTTTAATGCTGGATTCATTTATCTTGAAATGGTGGGCAACTACAGCTGCAGACCTTAATCTAAGGTACATATCAAGCAGTTCAATATTTTGTGGTAATGTCATGATTTTCCTCTGCTTCTTGGGAGTACTTCCAGCATCACTAGTGGCATTTTGCATGGGTCCCATGATGTTATTCCAGGTATACAGTGTTGCACTAAACATGATGAAAAATATGTGAAAACCGCAAGAGATCACTTTTTACTGAGATATGCAATTTACTGGAGAGACGAACTGCTCATTCAGAGATAGTGTAACATGGCTTTTTAAGCGGATACTTGTAACACTTGAGCTCACTGCGATAGCAACAAGAGGTGGCTATGAAATTATTACAATAGTACAGTATGTAATATAGTTATTTTTATGTGGTTGTGATTTAATACTGCATCTTTGTTTACATTTCTCTTTGGTGCCTCGTGCAGTCAGTGTTGTATGTGTAATTTTTGATAAATTTTAACCTTTTATAATAGATTTATATATGTTTTATGGTGATAAATGATAAAATAGACTCGTAAATACATATATTTTATGCATTCATGACATACCTAACATTTTCTTTATATATAGATATATATATTTCTAGGCTATGCAGTTAATGTGTGAGCTTTTTCACATTGCTGCAAATTTCCAAAAATTTTTCCAATATATTTATTGAAAAATATCCTCCTGTAAGTGGACTCTTGTAATCCAAACCTTTTTCAAGGGTCAACTATGGTCTTTCTTCATCAGACTAGGCTGTAATTTATTTTCCAATGGGAAAGTAAAATTAGTTGGATGGAATAACATTGAGTCTTGATGCATGAAATTCTACAGCAGTGCTAAAGATGGTTATTCTCAAACAGCATCTTTTATATTATTTGTATAAAGTAGTTAAAAGATAAAGGAAATAGTTATTCCTTTTGGCCAACTTTGACGTTCTGTCACCTGTCAGCTCCTTTTGGAAGAATGTCCTATCTAATCCCTGATTTTTCTCAGTAATTGTTAATTTAATGCTAGAGTGTTGTTTTTCCTAGGCACGTAATATTTTTTATTTTGAGAAATAAGGCACATATGAAACAAATTACTGAACAGTAAATGATCTTTTTCACTATCTGTAAAGCCTTCTATGAATTATTAAGTTATCATATTGCTATTGTGTACTGTAGTGTGTACACTTGGTTGAAGTCAGTGAACAATTATAATTTTCTTTTCAGTATTTTTTCTTTTTACTAAAATGTTGTAAAACTTTCTTATGACTCCTTACTCTAAAGTACATGCTAACATTAAATTCTTTAGGAAATGGAAGCAACACCGTTTTAAGGATTTGTTGTTATCTAGAATTGCAAAGTGGTATTAATAAAGCACATTGGTGCTTAGCTACTTCATAAATACTTTTTAATCATAAAAGTACAGTCTTTTATTTTTCCTGATAAACTGTTTACAGTCTTTCTTTTAAAATGTTTTTTACTCTTTATTAATTGTCTTCTAATGTATTTGTATCTTGATATTGTAAATACCATTTCTACTTTCTGTTCTAGCTAAATATGTGGTTGTAATTAAGATTCTAGTCACATCTTTTTTTTGTTTGTTTTTTAAACCCTTTCTGGATCATGGTAATGTTTTACCAACTAGAAACAGCAAGGTGAAAGTCTATAAAAGTACTACTTCTTGTATAGTACTGGTATAATAATTAGAAAAAATATATATTTGTGGTAGGCTGTATTTTATATTTTAATTGTGCTTCTCTATATAGATCTCATTTTCATTCAAAGGCTCAATTTCAGATGAGTTTGATAGAACTGGTTACTAACGTGTTATTGTACTACTGTTTCTTGTTTGTCCTGTCCTTTATAACATTGAAGAGTTATTTTTTGAGGTGATTGTTTTTAGTTGATTTCTTTTTAAAATAAGACTAGTGGTTGATATTTTAGTGTAGAAGTCAAAGAGATATTCATGTATTTCTAGATTTGCCTGTTTGCCGTAATCTTTTTGTGTGCTGTCCCCTCACAGTAAGGGAGAAACTGTGCAGAAACTATGCAGGTTTTTAATACTTCTGTCTGATTGAAATTTCTCCTTGCTATAGTGTAAAAATTCTATTAGGATTGGCACTGTTTTAGTTAGCTTTTGGTAATTGTTTTATGGCTGCCAAAAATGGATTGAGTAGTTACGTGTGAATTTCATTTCACAGTTAGATATAAAAGGAAAATAGTAGCTAGTAGAATTATTCTCAGTGTAATATATTTTCCTTTTTCTGTGTTTAGAATAAACAATGCTTTCTAGTGGGACTTTATAGTCACTAAAACAGCCCTTGACTGATAAAACTAATTTAGGGGAAAATATTTTTTTTGATAAAAAGAAGTATGACATTCTATAATACTGAATATATGGCCTTCTTGCTGGTAGTTTTTGCTATAGCCTTTTTTTTTTTGCATTTTACTCTTTCTTGGATGTGCTTATTGGCAATATTCATATTCGTCTCAAACTTTTACACATGCTTTGAGTCCCTCTGCAAAAATGACCCTGCTGCTTTCTTTCTGAGTGTGTGCCTAAAGTTAAAACTGCCTACTGAACACTTACCAACTTCAACTGCACATCATACAACAGGTAGGTCCTTTGTGGATTTATCTGTTATAAACACCGCACTTTGTTAGTAAAATCAAGGAGCAATTTAGTGACTTGGCTACAAGGTCTTGACTCATTTTTGATCACAGCAGAAACAAAAGTTCATATCTCTAGTCTCCAGTCCAGGGTTCTTTTTAGTGTTCCTCAGACAAAATTTTCTTTTAGAAAGATAAGCCGGTGTATGGCTGCAAAGGAACCATGATATAGAAGCATCATTTCTAACTATATTAGTTGCTAGGTAATGTTCTTCCATTCTTCAGCTTTTATCTTACTGCCAGTATTGTGTGACCTATAACAGTTTAATCACTGAGATCTTGTGGCAGATAGTGTTATAATAATTGGATCATAACATTATTGTTTTTATTTTAGCTTTTGAAATTAATGAACCATATGTCCTCCTTTTAACTGCTTTTAGGAAGAACAAAAGATAAAGATTGACTGTAATTTTTTTTTTCAATTGTTTAATTTTACATTATGGACAGTGATTTTATTTATTTGCTTTTAAAATCCCTGAGTGAGCTTTATTAGGCAAAGCGGACTCCATAGAATACATCATGTTTTCCTGTAACTTTAGTGTTTTCCAAATTAAACTATTATTTTATATGGTAGAGTAGCATTGTTTTATCCACTGCAAGGTAGAGGACAAAGTTACTAAGTAGGAAGGGGTAAAACTAATCATTATCTTCTTTTGAGAGAAAGCAGTGTGATTGGTTACTAGCTACTGTTTTTCCCCTTGCCAAGAATGACATTTTTTTTTTTCATTAGTTTCAAGTATACAGTACCTTATTTAGACATTTATATAGTTTATGAAATGATCCCCATGATTACTCTTATCTTCCCTCTGGTCCTACACATAGCCATTATTTTACTGCTGTCTGCATTCCCTATGCCATGCTCTCCATCCCTGTGACCCTCTATCAACTACTAATTTATACTTCTTTAAACCCTCACCACTTGCTCCCACTTCCCTCCCCTCTGGTCATCACCTAATTGTCCTCTATATTTGTGGGTCTGTTTTTGATTCATTTGTTCTTTTTCCGCATATCAGTGAAAGCATATGGTATTTATCTTTATCTTTCTGACTTCTCTCAGCATAATCACCTCTAGGTCCTTACATGTTGTTACAAATGATAGGATTTCATTATTTTATGGTTGAGTAACATTCCATTTTTTTTTTATATGAACCATAATTTCTTTATCCAGTCATCTGTTAATGGACGTTTAGGTTGCTTCCGTATCTTGGCTATTGTAAATAGTGCTGCCCTGAATATAAGGGTGCATAGATCTTTATGAATTATTGTTTTGGTTTTCTTTAGATAAATACCCAGAAGTGCAATCGCTCGGTCAAAAGGTATATCCTTTTTTAATTTTTTGAGGAACCTCCAGGCTGTTTTCCATAGTGGCTGTACCAGTTTACAATTCCACCAACAGTGTATGAGGGTTCTCTTTTCTCCACATCCTCGCCAACACTTGTTCTTTTGATGGTAGCCTTTCTGACAGGTGTGAAATGATATCTCATTGTGGTTTTAATTTGCATTTCTCTGATGATTAGTGACCTTGAGCATCTTTTCATATGTCTATTGGCCATCTGTATTTCCTCTTTGGAGAAATCTCTATTCAGATCTTCTGCCCATTACTTAATTGGATTGTTTTTGTTGTTGTTGTTGTTGTAGAGTTGTATGAGTTCTTTATGTACTTTAGATATTAACCCGTTATCCAATGTATCATAAGGGAATATCTTTTCCTATTCAGTTGGTTGTCTTTTCATTTTGTTGATGGTTTCCTTTGCTGTGCAAAAGCTTTTTAGTTCAATGTAGTTTCATTTGTTTATTTTTCCTTTTGTTTCTCTTGCCCGAGGAGATATATCCGAAAAGAAACTACTTGTAGCACTATCGAAGAGATTACTGCCTATGTTTTCTTCTAAAAGTTTTATAGTTTCGGGTCTCACAATCTATTTTGAGTCTCTTCTTGTATATGGTGTAAGAAGGTGGTCCAGTTTCATTTTTTTGCATGTATCTGTCCAATTTTCCCAACACTATTTATTGAAAAGATTGTCTTTACCCTATTGTATATTCTTGTCTCCTTTGCCATAGATTAAATGAGCATATAGACATAGATTTATTTCTGAGCTCTTTAATTCTGTTCCATTGATCAGTGTATCTGTTTTTATGCCAGTACCATGCTTTTTATTATTACTATAGTCTTGTAGTGTAGTTTAATATCAGGTAGTGTGATACCTCCAACTTTGTTCTTCTTTTTCAAGATTGCCGTGGCTATTTGAGATCTTTTATGGTTCCATGTAAATGTCAGGATTATTCGTTCTAGTCTCTGAATAATGCAGTTGGTATTTTGATAGGGATTGCATCAAATCTATAGATTGCTTTGGGTAGTATGGCCATTTTAATGATGTTGATTCTTCCAACCCATGAGCACAGTATATGCTTCTATTTATTTGTTGCTTCAATTTTTTTTTTTTTCAGTGACATTTTTTGAGAACAGGTTTTTTACCTCCTTGGTTAATTCGATTCCTAAGCGTTTTATTGTTTTTGGTGCAATCGCACATGGGATTGTTCTCTTAGTTTCTCTTTCTGAAAGTTCAGCATCGATGTATAAAAATGTCACTGACTTCCGAATATTAATTTTGTATCCTGCTACTTTATCCTGAATTCATTGATCATTTCTAACAGTTTTTTGGTTGAATTTTTATGGTTCTCTGTATATAATATCAAGTCATCTGCAAATAAGGAGAGTTTTACGTCTTCCTTTCCAATTCTGATACCTTTTATTTCTCTTTTTTGTCTGATTGCTGTGGCTAGGACTTCCAGTACAATGTTGAACAGAAATGGTGAAAGTGGCCATCCTTGTCTTATTCCTGATCTTAAGGAAAATGCTTTTAGCCTCTCCCTTTTGAGTACGATGTTAACTGTAGGTTTGTCATATGACTTTTATTATGTTGAGGCATGTTTCTTCTATTCCCACTTTGCTGAGAGTTTTTATCATAAATGGATGCTAGATTTCGTTGAATGCTTTTTCTGCATCTATTGATATGATCATATGATTTTTATCTTTCAGTTTGTTAATGTGATGTACCACATTAATTGATTTGCAGCTATTGTACCAACTATGCATCCCAGGAATAAAATCCAGCTTGATTATGGTATATGATATTTTTAATATATTGCTGAATTCGGTTTGCTGATACTTTGTTGAGGATTTTTGAATCAGTGTTCATGAGAGATATTGGCCTATAGTTTTCTCTTTTTGTAAAATCTTTGTCTGGTGTTGGAATCAAGGTAATGGTGGCCTCATCAAAGGAATTAGAGAGCCTTCCCTCTTGTTGAAATTTTTGGAATAGTTTGAGAAGCATAGGTGTTAATTCTTCTTTGAGTGTAAAACATTGAAAGCCAACTGGTCCAGGACTTTTGTTTTGGGGGATTTTTTTTTATTATTAATTAAGTTTTGGTGGTGGTAATCAGTTGGTTCAGATTTTCTGTTTCTTCTTGACTCAGTCTTGGGAGATTGTATGTTTCTACAAATGTATCCATTTCTTCCAGATTGTCCAATTTGTTGGCAAATAATTGCTCATACTATTTTCTTATGATCCTTTGTATTTCTATGGGGTCTGTAGTTATTTCTCCTCTTTCATTTCTGATTTTATTTGAGTCCTCTCTTTTTTCCATGATGAGTCTGGTTAAGGGTTTATCAGTTTTGTTTATCCTTTCAAAGAACCAGCTCTTGGTTTCATTAAACTTTTGTATTGTTTTTTAGACTCTATTTTGTTATTTCTGCCCTGATCTTTATTATTTCTTTCCTTCTACTCACGTTGGGCTTTGCTGTTCTTTTTCTAGTTCTTTTCATTTTAAAGTTAGACTGTTTATATGAGCTTTTTCTTGTTTCTTGAGGGAAGCCTGTATTGCTATGAATTTCCTCCTTAGGACTGCTTTTGTTGTGTCCCATAGATTTTGAGTCATTGTGTTTTCATTTTCATTTGTCTCTAAGTATCTTTTGATTTCTTGATCTCATTGTTGATCCAGTCATTGTTTAGTAGCATGTTCTTTAGCTCTATTGTGTTTGTGTGTTTTTCAGTTTTTTTCTTATAGTTGTATTCTAGTTTCATACCATTGTGATCAGATAAGACAGTTGATATGATTTCAATCTTCTTAAATTTATTTGTACTTGCTTTGTGGCCTAATATATGATTTATCCTGGAAAACGATCCATGTGCAGTTGAGAAGAATGTGTATTTTTGCTGCTTGATGGTGAAATGCTCTGAAAATATCTATTAAATCCATCAGGAATGACTTTTTAAAGGAGCATGCATATTCCTTTCCAGTGCAGGAAAGCTGATTAGATAGCAGCACCAATTAGAGTAGTCTTAACAGATCTATTACATATATTAATGTATACTGTAAATTATCTAATATAATTCAGGCAAATATTTTGTCTTATTCACTTTCTAGTCAAGATGTTTGTGAATCACAGTTATCATTTGAATCAGTTTTGTCTTATGATTTACATTGTTTCCTAGGTAATTTGCTGTATATTTTAGATACTGTACTAACTTAAAAAAACACAGGAAAACACACGGTCAGGGAGTGTGCATGTGCATACACGTACATGCGCTTACCTGTGTCTGCACACCATACGTATATGTATATGTGCTGTCATGGATTCATGTTTGTGTGTGTATAATTGATTTTGAGTCATTTATCTGGCAATCACATGTTGTCAGATAAGCACACAGAGGCACAAAATAATTTGTTTGTTATACCTGAAGTTAATTTATAGGATCAGAATATTAAAAGGGAGTGCAATATATTTTTTGTATGCTAATAGCTTGATATACACACAGACACTTACGTTCCTATATTTCTCATTTTATATGTATATTATGTATTTGTAACAACATCTGCTTTTCGATTTAAGATATTAAGCCATTAGGTGACATCATGCATTAAAGTTTTACCATTATTAACACATTTATATTCGTGAATTTAGAGATATTGATGGATATTGACATTTATCCTATTGAATATTTCTGGAGTCTACCATGTGTTAGACATTACATGGTATCAATAATGTAACAGTGAATAGGTCAGGTTTTCTCTCTGTCTATATATTCCTTTTTAATGAGGAAAGCATGTACGTTAATTTTTAAAATTACAAATAAGTGTAAAAAAGGAAAGATACTAAGTGTTATGATAGTATACCCTAAGGGTTGTGTTAATTATCTATTGCTATTTAATAAACTACTACACAAGTTAGTAGCTAAAATAGCAAACATTATTATCTCATACTTTATATAAGTCAAGAATTTGGGAGAGCATTAGCTGAGTGTTTTTGGTTCAAGATCTTCCATGAAATTGGCAGTCAAGGTATCAGCAGGCTGTAGTTATCTGCAGACTTGATTAGATTGGAGGATCCATTTCAAGATAGCTCACTCGCATAGCTGTTGGCAGGAAGTCTTAGTTACTCACCATATAGGCCTCTCAATAGGCTGCTTAAATGTCCTCATAACATGGCAGCTAACTGTCTCCAGAATAAGCAAAGAGAAAAGAGGAGGGGGAGCATGGTTTCTTTGTGTGTTCTGGGCTCCCTTAAAACACGATTGCTAGGTTTCAAGGGCAAACATTCTGAGAGCAAGAAAGACAGAGAGAGAACTAGTGGAAGCTGCATTGCATTTTCTGACCTAGCCTTAGAAGTCACACAGAGTCAGTTCTGCTGCATTCTGTTCATCAAAGTAGTCCCAAAGTCCCACCCAAATTCAAGAGAGGAGAAAGAGACCATGTCTCTTACTGGGGAATGACAATATTCTGGGAAAGCAGTTGGATCATAGTATTAATGTGGTAATTTTTGGAAAATATAATCTGCTGCAGAAGGGAGAGCACAAGAGAGGATGCTGGCAGATTAGTTAATGTGCTCATTTTTTAGTCCAGGGAGAAAATGATGGTGGTGGCAGCAGAGATGGAAAGAAGTAGATACATATAAGAGATATGCTAGAAGATGGACAGAATCTAGTGATTGAAAAGATGTGGATGGTGAAGGAGATGGGATGTTAGGAATGACTCTCATATTTATGACATGAACAATCAAATGAATATGGTGCCATAGCTTGGATAAAGACCAAAGTGGGGGTTAGGTTTTGTTTTCAGTGTTTGTGGTTGTGATGAAGATTCTAAGTTCATTTCTGAATAAATTGAGTTTGAGTTACATGAGGGACATTCAGTGTAAACAGAATGTTGCTAGTCCAGCTCAGAGAAGCAGTCTGGGCCAGAAATAATTATTTGAGAATTTTAGTTGAATAGATGGCAGTAGGTATGGTTAAAGTTCATGTAGGCAAATGTAGACCGAGAAGATAAAAAGAGGGAAAAAAGCTCTGAGGAACTTATCTTTTAGTGGTTTAGAGGAGGCTATGTCAGCAAATAAGACCGATAAGGACTGTCCTGGGAGATAGGAAGAAAACAAGGTGGATATATTTCAAGGAAACCTAAGGAAGGTAGTGTTCCATAGGGGTATCAAAGGCAAGCAGGTTGAGGATTGAATGTTTAGTGGATTTGGCCTCTGGGAGGTGACTTTAGCAAAATTGCTTTTGAAAAGGAGTGGAGGTAAAAATAAGTTGGTGTGCTGTGTAAAGTGAGTGGGAAGGGTGGAGATGGGGCTACCTGGTGAGGCACCTCTTCTAAGAATTTTGGTCAGGTTGGGGAGTAGAAGGACTAAGGCCTATAGCTGCAGAGCAAAGTAAGGTAAAGTTTTTTTTTTTTTTTTTTTAATTAAAAAGTTTTCCCCATCTAAAATGGAAGAGGCTTGACACCTCTAAATGTTTATTTAAGGATCAAGAGAGCAGAAAGAAGGGCAGAACTCTAGATATGTTGTTAATTTAGTGTAAAAGTTAGGGCATGCAAAAGGATATTTAAAAATTGAAATAAGGCATTTATGGCCTAGTGTCGTAAGCCACTCTTGCATAAAGTCACATTAGACCATTGTAAAAATGCAGATTTTTACTTAGCTTTACTTTCTTGTGTAGCTTATATGTATTTTTTCCTAACTAAATTGGTCACTTGATTTTTTTGGTTTTCATAAATTTGGAACATTTGTAAATAACTGCAGTATTTATTGAGCCAAAGCAAGGATAGTACTCAATAGATTTTTACAATAAAAGGGGAACAAAAGTAAGGGATTTTACTTAAAAAAAAAAAAAGTGGCGAAATAAATGATAAGGTATAATCTTAAGGAAACAAACCAATGGCAGTGTTAAAACACAATATCAATATTCTTGGGAAAATGAACAATTTCCATTAAATGATAAAGGCAAGACTACTTTTTACTTTGAATTTATCATTTCAACAGAATAAGGATAGGTTAAAAGCAAACTAATTGGCTTAGGAAGTCCCCCCAAAATAATAGACATTTAAAAATAGATGCTACAATTTCCGTCAAAACTGAATGGTAACAAAAATTGGAATGTACTTAAAAGAACACAAAGAAGTCTGAAATAAATGTAATCACTAAAGGAATGCTTGGTCTTTGTCCCATTTACTGGAGACAAGACTCAGAAAACTTGTTATTAGCTTAGTATTTCACAGCTAACTATACTGGAAATGCCCAAAGTAGAAATTGGATTCTCTTCTCACCCTGTTGAGAATGTTACATAGTACTGTGGAGCATGTTAGAGCTATGAGAATGAGACTGGGGTAATTACCAGTGAAGATTTAAAAAAAAAGACTTTGAAATAGATAGTAATGAACAATATAATGGGTTCGGTGATAGAGGAACGGAGTTTTAATCCTAAATCTGTCACCAATTTAGCTGCACAAACTTGGAAAAGACATAAAACTTTTACTTTTATACCTTTCTGTCTTTATCAGTAGAGTTGGAGTCAGAGCTTTGAAAAAACTCACATTTATTGAGCACCAACTATGTGAGAGGGATAGTGTCATTTTCCCATTTAATCCTTAGAACACCTTTTGAGGCTGCCCATCTTAGCCCCATTTTATACATAAGGCTAGGTAACTTGACAAGAATACCTGGCTAGTAAGTGATGAAGGTAGGAGTCCAGCTCAAGTCTGTTGACTCCAAAATTGATGCTTTTTACACAGCATCAATACATCCCATATTTCATTCATTTTTGTACCATTTTAACAACTGTTGCCCTATTGTGTCACTATGACTGATTTATTTGATTGATATTTTTCTATAAATGTATATTCACATGTTTTACTTAAACTTATTTCAGAAGGAAACTGGTTGATGAATAAAAACAAAAATAAACTGTTACGAAAGACTGAAAAGACAAGAAACTCTCCCTTCCAACCCCCCAAAAAAGAAAGAAAAAAAAAGATACATGAAAGGCAGGAAGGAACCAAGGCCCCAGAGAGAGACATCTCTTGGGTTCGAGGCTAAAGCCTGGGAATACTGGAACAGTTCAGAGAAGTGGATTTGGAACTGGGAATTTGGATCCCAAATGAGAACTGTGTCACAGACAAGAAAATGAGAAATAGAGTAAGGAGTTCCTGGATCTGATTTAAAAGAAAGAGCTGGGGGTGGGAAATAGAGTTGGGCCAGGAGTGGAACCTGGATTATAGGAGGGACTGAAACTAAGGATGGAACTCTCCCTCAGAGCGGGTAGGAGGGTAGAGCCTGTAGGACTGGCATAGGGATCGGGAAATCTGGAAGAAGCATATGACTGGGAGCTCAGATTAAATCAGGACTCTCCAGAGATTGAACGAATATGCAGGTGGAGGCTGAGGCCCTCGAAGGACCACTGGCAGGGATAGTGAGCAGAAATGAAAGTCTGGAGGGTGGGTACATCTAATATTGGGACTCTGGAGGCTTGGTTGACAGCATAGTAGAGGGAATCAGGTACGATTCTCTCTTGTATTAAGGCAGCAGTTTTTGTCTTAAGACTGGACCATGAGTGCAACAGTTCTGGGCAATTTTCTCTAAGGGAAGACATTTTTTTTTTTTTGGTATACAATCTAAAATCATCTCTTGTACATACAGTAGTATGCACACGACACTTAACAGTAAATGCGGCTGCTTCTAGATTTGATTCATCAGTCCCTTCTGACTCTGGGTTCTCTCTTGTTCTAGTTTGTGTAGAAATATTTACCCTCTTGTGTCATGTGTTGCTTATTTAAAAAGCGTCAAATAAAAGGCTCATTTTTTTTTAATTTAAATAATACTTAGAACTTTTAGTTTGCTTTGCCTTTCAGTTACCAAATAAAAAGAAGGCTTTGATAGCCAGAGTATAGGGGATTTAGGCTGCCTTTTTAAAGAGAGCGATTGACCCGAGGGATTGAGTCCGTTATTAGAAAAGGTTGTATTGCTACTTAATGCCAGTGAAATCTAAAGAACACTATTTATATTTAAAGATTCTGCTCCTCTTGAAGGAATGTAATTCTGGTGATGTCATACATATGTAAATACATGCACACCTATAAGCACCTGTGTTTACACATGTGTTTAGTATTTTCATCTATACACATATATTTTACCTATAGGAAGATGTAGTGTGTGTACTGTATATCTATAGGGGTGTTGTATATGTATATAATATATATAATCACATATTTCAGTATAGATGATCCATTTATTATTAGCTTTTGTGCCAAAGGACCCAGGGGAGTGTAGGTAGTAAAAATCGTGTGCCTTTTTTATTTGCTGACACCTCTCCATTTTGTTTGTTTCTAATGTTTGTTCTTTTCTTAGCTCTTCAAATGAGCAGGTTTTGAAGAGCTTAAAGAAAGAAGTCATCTTAATTGCAGGGGTTAGCGTTTTTCATTCTGCCAGGATTCATCTTCGATTTGATATTTCAATGATAATATCTTAATAAATGGCCATAGTGTAGTAATACAACACATATAATTGGTTTCTTTGTTTGTTTGTTTGTTTGTTTTTGCCCCCAGTATCTGAATGATCTAGAAAAGTTCCATACCTTTTCTGTAGGGGAGAATTCTTTTCTTGATAAACAATTATCTGGGCTAGGAGCAGGGGACCTCTAGATTCTCTGGTCTCATATTTTTCATTGTAAATTAAAGAAGTTGGAGAGACTAAACTCAGAAGTTCTCTTGCAGTTCTGAGAGTGTGAGTCTGTGAAACTCTAAGTGGACAGGTGTTAAATCGTGGAACACATTCAGCCAGTGCTCAAAATCTACCTCCCACAAAAGTTACTCAGAACCATATTAACTTTGCATTAATCTCACTTTCGCCACTACAATATAAAGTTCAAAACACAGGTGCAGTGGTATTTTTAATTTGTTTCATCTTACTTTGGAAAGCATTGCATGGATTTTATTTTCATTTTGAAGGAATAATAGCAACTACAGAACTCTCAGGAGTTGGGAAGCTTCATTTGTAGTTAAATTAAAATTTATTTTCATTGGAGAGCATGATGTACCAGTGATTTTTAAGTCTGTGTACTGTGTGTTTGTGCGTGAGTGTGTGTGTGTGCGTGAGTGTGTGTGTGTGTGTGTGTGTGTTTTGTAAGGTTGATGAATTAATTTCTTTGAGCTGCTGTAACAAAGTACTACAAATTGTGTGGCTTTAAATATATATTTATTGTCTTACAGTCCTGAAGGCCAGATGTTCTTGAAAGCAAGATGTGGGCAGGGCCATTGAAGCCTGTAGAGGAGAATTTTTCCTTGTCTCTTCCAGCTTCTGATGTTAGTGAGCAGGCAATCCTTGGCTTTCCTTGCTTTGTAGATAGATGCATCATTCCAGTCTCTGCCCTTGTTATCCTGTGACCGCCCACTTTACTCTAGTATGACTCATTTTTAATTACTTAGGCAGTCACTCTGTTTCCAAATATGGTCACGTTTTGAGGTATTGTAGGTTAAGGGATCAATGCATCTTTTGGGGTGGGACACAATTCAACCCGTTACAGTTAATAAGAAGTTTTTATCATAAATAATAGTCTACTAAAACCAGATTATTGTCCTCTTACTCTTTATTTTATAATTCTTTCAACATGCCACTACCACATTTCCATGTGCTGAGCGAATGTTACTAAACTCTCCTTTGTTTCTGGTATTTAAGGTCAAATAAAAAAGCTTTAGTATAGATTTAGAGGAAATGTTCAAACTAGTTTTTGTATAAAGCTAAGAGAAAGAAGGCGAACAATTATAAACAATTATAAAAGTTTCATATGCAGTGCATAAGAAAAAAATATTAGCTGTCATAGAAATTAGAAAACTTTACATTAATTTTAACATATCCAGGAATTCCTTGATGTGAATGTAAAATCTAGTGATATGGTTGTAGCTCACTGGGTAGATTAAAGTTTTTATTTAATTTTCAGATTTAGAGAATAATAGAACATGGAAAAGAAGGAGGGAATTTTATTTTTCCTGTTTTGTAATATTTTATTTGGAAAGTTTCAGTTTTTTTGGTGTATATACATTTGAAATTAATGAAAGGGTTATTGCATAAAAAGCAGTAGTTATTTCAGAAAGATGGTTTAACAAGTATAGAAATGTGGATTATATAGTTGCTATAGCATTATACCAATTCTTGTGGATTTGCATATGTAGTAACATAGTTGCAACTAAAAAAATATGAGATTAGGATTGTGGTATGTTTGCTAGCAAACAAGATATTAATCCCAGTGGAATGTTTTCCCTCTTGAAATTATGTACTCATTTAAATTATATTTTTCTGTCCTTATCTAAGTTTTAAAGATCAGTTATTCAGATAGTTATAAGCTGTTCTCATCTCACAGTTATAATTTTTCTTTTAGATATGCTATGTCAATATCTGTGGTTATGGAACCAACTAAAGTAATTTAGTAGTGTTTGAACCGATTGATTCTTAATATTCTTGTGGACTAATTATCTGTTTCTGTTAATTTATACTTTATCTTTTTCAAAGACCATAAGTAGGTTGGGAAATGTTTTTGGATTTTGTTCTCTTAACCTAAATGATTTCTAAGTGCACCTGCTGGTTTGGAGTAACAGTACTGAGAATTCATGATGTTAGACTTCCTTATATATGAAACCACTAATTTTTCTCTTTTGATCAGTTGTTAAGAGAAAAAGCTGCCCTCACAACTTTGATGAAGATAAAGTAATAATATGTGTGTCATTTCAGAAATTGTAAAATGCAGTACAGCTATAAAAAGATATCATTAACAATAATATTAGAACTTATGTGGGAATGCGTATTGATGTCCTGATTAATGTTTGTTATGGCCAATATGCTATAAGTCTAGGAATTGTGGACCACCTTTTTTTTAAAATGAATGTTTAATAGTTATCTGATTAGAAATTTAACCTTTTCAGTAAGACTGCCTAGAAAATAAGATTAATTTCGCTACCTCTATCCATTTCAGGAAGATTTATCAGGTGGTTCTAAAAGAATTTTACCCATTTCTTGTTATTTGCAGTCGTCATGTTCTCTAGTGTTGCGGTAGACATTGAATTAGGGAATATCGAAGCATCGTTCCTAAGGAAAATACAGGGCTAGGTTCCTGTGAGCCTATATTTTGGTCACCAGATAAGTACATACCCTGGTTTATGTTTCTGTTTAAGGACACCTTTAATATACATTGTTAATTCATTAACATTGAATCTATGACTAGCGCATTTTAAATCATCCCTCAAGGAAGCTTATTCAACACACTTTCTCATAAGGCACATTGAAGCCTTCTTGCACTAGGGGCACTAGGCAGCACTTCAGCACTGTATCTGGGGGCCATTTCAAACAGTAAATCATCAACAAAACACAAAAATGCAAAAATCCATGGTACTAACTAGACCTTAAGAAGAGCACTTGTTTACTACAGTAAGAGAGCTAAACAGGAAGGCAAAGTGTTTCCTGTTCCACCTCAACTGGGACTCCTGTATCAATGATATTTGTGATAAGTAATTTAAATTAATTTAATGCTTTACCCTTTCATTTGGTGATAAGGAATCATGAATTGTGTGGCATCAGAAAGAAGATGAGGGACTTTGGCCAGTGTGACCGTGTGCAGCATCTCTTAACACTACCTGACTCAGCAATAGTTATGCTCTTTAAGTAACTCCATTCTGACAACCTCTGGATATTTCTGGACATAAAAATATGGATATCCAGTATAGCAAAGGGGTTAAGAGCATGGGCTGTCTCTTGGTATCACATACTACATGTGTGACTTTAGGTCTGTTAAGTTCTTTGTACCTCAGTTTCTTTTCTACAATGAGGATAATAATAGTATCTACCTCATAATATGTGAGAACTAAATGAACTGATACATAGAACTTACTTAATATAATGCCTACCACTTAAGTTAGTGCTCAGTAAATGTTACAGTATTTCTTTTGTTATTATCATCCTTAATTTAAGTAGACCCTTTTATTCCTCCCTGTCTCCTACTGTCATGGTGATAGAGCAATTGAAAAACGTATGTTTTATGATACTTCTCCAAATTGTAACCTCATCCAGTACGCATGTTTATTATAGATCTGATTAGTCATTTCTTTAAACATTATAAGAGGTCGTGAAGCGGAGGAAATAAAGTTAAATATATATGTTCAGTCCTCCATTGTGAGCCAAAGGTTGATATGGGGACTTTAGCAGTAATCACCAAGGACTCTTTTTAAAAATATTCATTAATATCTGTCTTCTTCCGGCATTAGTTTTTTGACTGATTTGTTCTCTGAAAATGGTTGATAGAGTATATAAAGTTGACTCTTAAAGTGAATTATGAGTTATGTTAAGACTCGATTAGGAAAAAGCAAGACTATCCTTCCATCTTACCATCATGTCATTCATTCACCTTGTATGAAAAATATTTCAGAAAAGTTTTCAAAAAGGAAGGAACATTTAATGAAGTATTTTGGAAACTGAGTTTCAGACATTATGGAATGAATGAGCAATAACCAAATTAAGTAAAGCTCTGATAAAACAGAATTGTATACTTGGAATTTTTTCTCAATTTATTTTCAACCTTACATTTTACATATGATATTATAAAAATGTAATTGTGATGTGCTGCTGTGTAGATATGAGTGTTATAGTAAATCTATTTTTCTCTTAACGTTATGAAAATGTTTAAACATACAGCAAAGCTAAAAATTTTATAGTGACTCCCTGTATTGACTCCCTTTATGCCCACCACATAGATTCTATCACTGAGTAATTTATTTTTAAAAAGGCCGTTTGATATAGCAGTTTTATAAATGAAAAACTGGTACACTCTAAAAAAGCAAATATGTGATCTCCAGAGTCTTTAATAGAAATGAAATAAGGGTGTCTATTTTTTTAAACTTAGGTAATTTTCTTAAATTGTAATAATAAAATTTCAAAAGTAAGTTTTTCTGATTTATGTTATCATACTGTTTAATCTTCATTAATAACAGTAAAATAATAAAATCTCATGATCCCATTGACAGCACAACCAAGTTTTAAAAATTGTTAAAAGATTTTTAGAATTCAGCATAACCAATTCTTGTAGCTTTAGTCAGTCAGACATTGGTGGGCTCTGGGACTAAAGTTGGAAATATTCTCAGTTAAAAATACCAAATAATTTTTAGGGATAACAGTGTTTTGAGATACAGTTTAGGATTTAGGGTGGATCTGGGCTTTTGTCCAGAAATCAGACTACTTTGTTCAACATTTGAATTCCTAAACATATTCACTAGCCTAGACACTTTCTTAAATGGACCAGAAACCCTGCCATTAATAAAATATAAGACAGGGAAGTGAATTTGCTTTTGGAAAATGTTTTTATTACCAGCATTTTATTTATAAATATAATTTTCAGTGTCATAATTTTAATTTTTGTCATTGAAGATGCTACCTATTTTTTTCTCTGGTGGTTCATGTTAGAATGTGTTTAGCCATGTTAGGCAAGATATAACTTTGATATTTTCTTTAAGCATTTATTATGAAAACAGGTGTAATTGCCTGGAATGTACATTTTAGAACAGTTATCTGAGGTATCTTTAATCATAGTTGTTAAATACCATGTTATTTCTCCCCCGGACCCCCTGCCCAGATTTAAATAACGACAATGCTCTGTTACTGAACTTGTCTCAGAAATGATGGAAATACAGGTCATAGTAATTCTGGATTTGAATCATATTATTGGCTGTTAATAATCTTCCACAGTCACATCTACATATATCAGAGGGAAAGAATCATTTTAGTGACAGTCTATTATTTAATCAGAGAAAACGTTGAGTTCACACCTCGCCTTCTGTAAGAACAAGCGTAATGTCAATGTGTAGTCCTTTTTTGTTTTTAAAACTAAAATAGTTCAACTTTATATGGAAACAATTTTCAAAAGATCAGGAAATGGTTTTGTGGAAATTTGCATGTAAATTTGTACCCATATTTTATCTAAAATGTGTAAAAATTATTTTTAATGTTCAAAAATGTTAAAATTTGAATATTACCAAGGAGCAATTTTATTTCTTTTAGAATCACCAAAGTAGTTAATAAAATGACTATGGAACTGAAGAGATTTTTGCTGTAGGATCAAGTGTGTTGGGACGTAATGAATACTTAGCTTTAATTAAAACAGTGGGAAAAACTGAAAAATTCAAACCCTTTGGAAGATTTAGTCAAAAATTTTAAAAATAATGATTTGAAGCTAATACTTTAGACATTTTCATAGAAACAGAAAAATGGGTTTTTGAGTATAGCAGATGTGGATGACATACTTTATAGGTTGTTTGGCGTTTTCTTGTAATCTGAAATTTACAAGTAGAACTGTTTGACCCATTAAATGAAAAGATTTGAATAGGAATTCCTAGATGAAAAGCCATTTTATTCTGAGCTTTAACTTAAAAAAATATAAGAATTCATTTATGGGTAGACTTTTATAAAATGTTTTGTTATTCAGGCCTTATGGATGCTAGAATTTTTTTTTTAAATGTTTGAAAAAATATATAAGTATGAGAAGCAAGAGTACTGGAGCATATTATATCTTTTAAAGGTCTTTTAGGGTGACCAAAAAAAACCCAAAACCCCACATTCTCTCCTAGTAATTTTTTCCACATAAAAATGTATTGAAGTTGAATATAGTTCTACTAGGTTTTATTTGCCATCTTCTACTCAACATTGCTATTACTCTACTTAGTCATTTGATTCTAAAGAAAAAGTATATTCTTGTTTCGTATGTGAATGTACTCATTAAGTCTGCACACACCACATAATGCACAGAAAAAAATAACACACCACATAACTCACAGAAAAAATAGGTGTAACATGCGATGAAGCACAACAATAAAACACAATGACCTCTTGCCTACCTTAAGAACTAGAATATATCATTCAGTGTATC
Organism: Pteropus alecto; assembly: GCF_000325575.1. NCBI lineage: Eukaryota > Metazoa > Chordata > Mammalia > Chiroptera > Pteropodidae > Pteropus > Pteropus alecto. Next base: position 49,581,858 of record NW_006442484.1, read on the forward strand.
TATATTGTCTTTATGTAGCCCTCTACTTCCTCTCACCCACCTAGATGAGAATTTTAAAAATTATCCCCCCCAAATTTATTTCCCTATTATAAAAATACAGGTTCTGTGTATATTCCTAAACAGTATATTTTTTGCTTATTTTTGAGCACTATATGTGTCATATCAATGTAATTGGACTTTTACAATCTTTTTCTTTTTTTTTAAAAAAAGATGTAATTGACATTTAACATTATATTAGTTTCAGGTGTATAACAGTGATTCCACATATCTGTATATTAAGAAATAACTACCACAATAAGTGGGGTAGGGTGGGGTAGGGTAGATATATGATGATGGAAGGACACTTGACTTTGGTGAACACACAATGCAATGTGTATTATATAATTGATGTATTATATGATATATAACTGTATACTTTAAACCTATATAATTTTGTTAACCAATGTCACCTCAGTAAATTTAATAAAAATTTTAAAAATACGATATCGTTAACTATAGTCACCATGCTGTACATTACATTCCCAGGACTTATTTTATAACTGGAAGTCTGTACTATCTTAATCTATTTAGCTTAGTCCATTGGCAACCACTGATCTGGATCTGTTCTCTATATCAGTGAGTTTGTTTGTTTTAGATTGCACATAAAAGCGAGATCATACGGTATTTGCTTTTCTGTGTCTGACTGAACTTCATTTAGCATAATGCCCTCAAGATTCATCCATGTCATCGCAAATGGAAAGATTTCCTTCTTTTTTATGGCTTGTGTGTACCACATTTTCTTTAGTCATTCATCTGTCAATGGACACTTAGTTTGTTTCTATGTCTTAGCTATTATAAATAATGCTGCAGTGAACATAGGAGTGTGTATATCTTTCTGAGTTAGTGTTTTTGTTTCTTCAGATCAATACCCAGGAGTATAACTTCTGGATCCATGTGGTAGTTCTGTTTTTAATTTTTCCAGGGTTTTTTCCATGGTGACTGCACCAGTTTACATTCTCGCCAACGATGCGCAAGTTTTCTCTCCTCATATCCTCGCTAGCACTTCTTATTTTTTGTCTTTTTGGTAATAGCCATTCTAACAGGTATGAAGTGATACCCCACTGTGGTTTTGATTTGCGTTTCCCTGATGATTAGTGATGTTGAGCATGTTTTCATGTACCTGTTGACCATGTATGTATCTTCTTTGGAAATGTGTGTGTTCAGACCTTCTACCTATTTTTTAATCAGTTATATGAATTCTTTACATATTTTGAATATGAACCTCTTATCAAATATATGATTTGCAAATATTTTCTCTTATTCTATAGGTTGTGTTTTCATTTTGTTAATGGTTTTCTTTGCTGTGCAGTTTTATGTAGTCCCACTTGTTTATTTTTCCTTCTGTTGCCTTTGCTTTTGGTCACATATCAAGGAGCTTACTACCTATGTTTTCTCTTAGAAGTTACATGGTTTCAGGTTTTACGTTCAAGTCTTTCATTCATTTTGAGTTGATTTTTTTGCATGATGTAAGGTAGTGGTTGAGTTTCATTCATTCTTTTGCATATTGCTGTCCAGTTTTCTCTACACCATTTATTGAATAGACCATTCTCTCAGCATAATTCTTGGATCCTTTGTCACAAATTAATTGACTATATATGTGTAGGTTTATTTGTGGGCTCTCTTTTCCATTCATTTGATTTTTTTTTTAATGCCTACAGCACCTGGTCTTCCTAGGTGGTCTCCCATCCAAGTACTAACCAGGCTCGACCCAGCTTAGCTTCCGAGATCAGATGAGATCGGGCACGTTCAGGGTGGCATAGCCGTAGACAACATTTGATATGTTTTTATATCAGTACCATACTAGCTTTGTAAAAAGGTATGAAATCAGGATGTGATACTTTCTGGTTTTGTTCTTATTTCTCAGGATTCTATTGTGCTCCCATACAAATTTTAGGGTTGTTTATTCTTTTTCTGCAAAACATGCCACTTGAATTTTGATAGGAATTGCTTTGAATCTGTAGATTGCTATGGGTAGTATGAACATTTAACAATATTAATTCTACCAATCCATGTACACACAATATCTTTCCATTTATTTGTCTTCACTTTCCTTCATCAATGTCTTAGAGTTTTCAGTGTACAAATCTTTCACCTCCTTAGATAAATTTATTTCTAAGTATTTTTTATGCAGTGGTAAATGGAATTATTGTTTGAATTTCTCTTTTTGGTAGTTCATTATAGAAATTCAACTAATTTTCATCTATTCATTTTGTATACTGGAACTGAATTTGTTTATCAGTTTTTTTTTGTTTTTTTGTTTTTTTGGTTTTTTTTGGTAGAGTATTGAGGGTTGTCTCTAATATCATGTCATCTTTTATGATATGGATGCCTTTAATTTCTTTATCTTGCCTAATTGCTTTTCCTAGGACTTCCAATACTCTTATTTAATAAGAATGGCAAGAAAGGGTGTGCATCTTGTTCTTGATCTTAGAGGAAAAGTTTTCAGCTTTTGTCTCTTGAATATGATGTTAACTCTGGGCTTATGCACTAGTTCTATTTTCTTATGTTTCCCTTGACATTTTACCATACCTACTAAAAGAAATCCTAAGTTAATATCTTAACCCTCTCCTATAACACAAAGACTATAGAACAGTTTAATACCAACAGCTCCTTTCCTGATTTAAATGGTTCCAGACTAAAGACTTTTTAAATACCATTGGTTTCATCTAATTCATAGTTTTCCAGGCTCACAAATGCCACTGTTGGAATACCATGTAACCTTTTATTATCATCCAAGAATTATTTTCTGCAGTAAGAAACCTGCATCAGGGAGGTATTCGTTCCATCAGCAAGACCTAGAAACCAAAAACTGCTGATAATCACTCTTCCGAGGTTTTTATTTTCTGAAGAAGTGCTACTTGGAGCAGATTCCGTGCCCACTTTTTCTTGGGAGTTATCTCTGACAAAGTGAACTTTTATGTTGAAGAAATACCTTATGAAGGCTTAAAGTAAACATCATTATTTCAAAGGAAAAGTAGAACGTGGCCTTATTGGTCTGGTAGCAATTGTATGAAATAATACATATTCAACATTTATTTTTAATTGATGACATTTATTTAGAGAAATTTTTAATCGATGACATTTATTTTTCTATCAGCTTCTGCTCTCTGGTAAAAATGTATATTGTTATTCCATATATAGAGACTGCAAAAGAATCATTTGGCCAGCTTATTCAGATGGCTCTTATCAACAGGAACTTCCATAGTGTAGCTAGTGTGGATAAGATCGAAATTTCAAAAAAATATTAGAGTGAATCATTCAGTGTTTTTGAATATGTTCTTTGTATATTGGCACTGTCTCATTTGTATCCATTTCTTTATTGTTAACACTCTAAATCTTTTAACCTGGTATTTTTTTCTTTATAAATAAGAAAAATTTAGGCTCTGAAAAAATAAAAGTAAAATTTAAGTGTATCTCCATCATTTGAACATGCAAAAAAACAAGATTGAAAAAAAATATCATTTTTAAATGTGCTTCCTTATTTCCGACTATGAATCAGAACTACCGAAATTTATGGGCAAGTATTTGATGTAATTTTAGGATTATCAAACACTATCTGAAATTTTCTGGATTTAGCATGTCACAATATTATGTTATGCCCTACTCAAATTTCAGTGTACGTTGAATTATATTTCATTTCTATTTATATCGAAGTCTCAAAAGAGGTATTGAGAAGGACAAAGTGTGACTTTCAACAGGTGAAAAGGATTGAGTAATAGAAAAAAAATCAGTTTGAATTTAAACACAACTTTATTGTGGAAATTTTTCTGAAGTTAATATATTTAAAGGATCTATTAATAACATCATTAAGAAAGAATTGGTTTGAGACTTGTAATTTATGAAAGGTAGAGGAAGGGGAAAGGTAAGATACTAGTATTTTAGATAATTCCAGATAGAGAAATTCTATTTAGATAAATAGCAAAATGCCCTTTGGAAAAGCTACATAATAATAAATAATATACATATCATTCATAAACTATTCAAATCACTTAAGTATTTTAGTATTAGTATTCAGAATTTTTAATTTGTGTACATTATAGCAAAAGAACTGTTTTGTTTCAGTATTTGTATTCACTCTTTAATGGCCAACACCACTTTCAATAGTGAAAAGTAAAACCTACAAGTAAATTTCTTATGCACCTGTTGTGATTTATATGATGCAGGGAAATATATATCTCTAATAGAGATACAGATTATATAGAGAATATATAAGGATGAGCATATGATAACATTCCTTTTCCTGAGGTATTTTTTGGTCCTTGCAATAGTTTTTACACCTACTAATTTTTCTTTTTTACATGTAAGCATTATTATTATTTTGTTGATTAAAAAATATGTTCCTAAGGAGTTAATTTTTAAATAAGTATTATTGCTAATACAAGTCTTTCTCTATGTGTCCTCAGGGTACTTGCAGTGGGGCATGGGGGCAGGAGAAGGGTCACATAATAGGCAATAAAACTTATAATGAATTCTTTTAATACTTTAGTCGTCAGCTGCCTTAGGATTCAGTATTTTATGTTATATTGAATTCTAGGTATATATTAAAGTAAGCCTCCAATGTAGTGGTTGATATCAATGCAGTATTTTCCTTTACAGAGACATAATCCTCATTTTCTTGAGTGATATCTTTGAAATATCAAATTGTTCTTTGAAATGGACAGGATAGAGGGATTGGATCATAGCTGGCACCATTTTGGATGTTCTAGCTTTTTAAAATGAAGAAAAAAGTTGGCAGATTTGCACTACCTGATTTCAAAATGTACTGTATAATGCTACAGTAATCAAGATAGTGTGGTATTGGCATAATGATAGACATATAGATCAGTGGCACAGAGTAGAGAGCCGAAAAATAGATGGTCACATAAATGGTCACTTGATTTTTGGCAAATGTGCTAAGGTAATTCAGTAGGGAAATGATTTCAACAGATGATGCTACAATAATTGAATATCCATATGCAAAATAATGAGCCTCGACCTTTGCCTCACATCATATATAAAAATTGACTCTAAATGGGTTTTAGAAAGTGAAGTTAAAGCAATAAAACTCCAAGAATAAAACTTGAGAAAGTTTTCATGGCTTAGGATTAAGCAAAGATTTTTTAAAAGCATGAAATTTAAAAAAAAGTAGGTAAATTGGACTTCTCAAAATAAAACTTGAGAAAATGAAAAGTCAAGCCACAGATAGAAAATATTTGCAAAATCTTTATCTGATAAAAGATTTCTATCCAGAACATATGAAGAACTCTTACATCTTAATTGCAAAAACTAAAAACAAAACAAAACAAAAAAAAGCTCAAAATAGGCAAAAGATTTAATAGACACGTCACCTTTAAGGCTATATAAATTCTAATGATGCTTAATGTATTTAATTATGTAGGAAATGCAGAGTGAGATGCAACTATGCTAGAATGGTTAAAATGAAAAACGAAAAACAAAAAACATCATACCAAATGTTTGGGAGGGTGTGGATTAGTTGGAGGTGTCATACATTGCTATTGAGAAGGCAAAATGGTAAAGCCGCTTTAGTAGTTTGGCAATTTGTTATAGGTATACATATATTTACCATATTAACCAGTGTTATGGGTTGAATCGTGTCCCCCAAAAAGGTATGTTTAAGTCCTAACCTTCGGTACCTTAGAATGTGGCCTTTTTTGGAAATAAGGTCATTATAGCTTAAGATAAGGTCATACTAGAGTAGAGAGTTCTTAATCCAATATGACTTGTGTTCCTACAAGAAAAGAGTGACACAGATGACACAAAGCGGAGAGATGGCAATATGGGATAGAAACATAAGAGGAGAATACTTAACACTGTGTGACAGTGGAAGGAGAGATTGGAGTTATACAGCTGTAAACAAAGGACTGCCAAGGATTCCTGACAATACCAGAAGCTAAGAAAGACTTTCCTAGAGCCTTTAAGAGAGCATGGTTCTGGCAACACCTTGATTTCACACATCCAGCCTAGAGAACTATAAGAAAATAAATTTCTGTTATTTTATGCCACCCAGTTTATGATACGTTGTTATAGCAACCTTAGGAAACTAATACACCCAGCAGTTCAACGCACAGGCATTTGCTTAAGAGAAATGAAAGCATAGTTTCACAAAGGTGTACTTGAATATTTATAGCAGATGTAGTCCTAATAGCCAAAAGCTGAAAACCAGTGTCTACCAACTGGGTGAATGGATAAACAAATTGTGGTATATCTACATAAAGGAATGAGTCTAAAGAGATTATGTGAAATTAACAAACCCATTCACAAAATGCTATGTACTGTATGTTTCTACTGATACAGCGTGCTAGAAAAGACAAAATAATAGTGACAGCACATCAGTAGTTCTCATGGAAAGGGTGGGGAAAGGAGATTAACTGCAAGGAACAGGAAGGAACCCTTTGGGGATAGTGGAATGTTCTAAATCATGATTGTAGTAATGTTACAGGACTACATGTTTGTCAAAACTTATCAAATTGTTCACTTCAAAATGGTGATTTTTATTAAAAATTCTACCTCAACAAAGCTGATTAAAACATTTACGAAGAAATATAATAAATGGGTACATTGAGCATATAATGAATATACTTTAAGATTGAATAAAAAAAAATTGTCTCAAGATTGTACAAATGTTACTTTAGGCTATGATAAAATTTCTAATAACTGTCAGTTGCAGAATCAAAAAGTACTACATCTCAATAACAGAAGTGATGGTAATGTACCCTAGAAAAGGATTCTAGTGATAAAGACTGATGTCAAGAGGTTGAATAAAATTTTAATGAAACCTGAGAGTGAAGGAAAGCATTATTTGCAAGACTAGTAAATATTTTAAGTGGCCATTTGACTGTTTTCCTTATGTGTACATTTTATCTGCCATTGAGTCAACTTTGACTTTTGGTGACCCTGTGAATGAGTTATGTCCACAATGTCCTGTCCTCCATAACCCTATTCAGTTCCTGTAGTTCAATGGAGTCCAACCTTTTTGGCACCAGGGACTGGTGCTCCGATGAGAATCTAATGCCTGATGATCTGAGGTGGAGCTGAGGCAGTGATGCTAGTGCTGTAAATACAGATGATGCTTTCCTCACTCCCCACTGCTCACCTCCTGCTGTGTGGCCCCGTTCAAGGGGTTGGGAACCCCTGCTGTACATTCATGCCTATGCTTCTTTTATGGAGTCAGTCCATCACATGCTTGGTCTTTCTGTTTTCTTGCTGCCTTAGATCTTTTCCAGCATTATTATCTTTTCCAAAGAACCCTGTGTTCTCATGACGTACCTAAAATTACACAGCCTCAGTTTTGTCATTTTAGCTTCCAGTGATGCTTTGGGCTTAATTTGCTCTAGGACCCATATGTTTGTCTTTCCGGTGACCTAGAGTATCCACAGAGCTCTTCTCGGGTATTGTATTTCATAGTAATCAGTTTCTTTCTTACCGTCCTTCTTCGCTCTCCAACTTTCACATCCATACATAGTAATTGGGAATGTGAAGGTGTGTATAACCTTAGGTTGGTCTCTAATGACACATCTTTGCTCTTCCTGACGATCTTAATTCCTTCATTGCTTCACTTCCAAGTCTCAGCCTTCTCTTGATTTCTTGACTGAAGCCTCCATTTGAATTGATGACTTAACCAAAGTAAGCAGAATCTTTAAGTTTGTCTTCATTATTTATGTTAAAGTTGTATATTTCTTCTGTAGTCATTTTTGTCTTAATGTTCAGATGCAGTCCTGCTTTGACTTTCTTTCACTTTCATCAGAAATCACAGCTACTTTCTGCCAGTAAGATGGTGTCATCTGCTTATAAGTTACTGATATTTCTTGCACAGCAGTTTTCACTCCTCTGAATCCAGCCCAGTGTTTTTGTATATGTTCTACATTCCGATTAAACAAAAAGAGATAAAATGCACCCTTGTCTGATGCCTTTGCCTATAAGAAGACATTCTGTCTCTCCATATTCTGTCCTGACAGTGGCTTCCTATCCACAATACAGGTTACTCATCAAGACAGTTAAGTGCTGAGGCACACTCATTTCTTTCAGAGCAACCCAGAGCTCTTCACGATCCATACAAAGGCATGAAACATAGACTAACCTCCTGTTTCCTTGACGTACCTAAAATTGATATACTTAAATAGGCTTAGGGGAACTTTTTTTCCTTATTACTGGGAAAGTGGAGGATTGCCTTTTATCTAGGCATGCGTAGAGCTTTTTGTTATACCCAGTTAAGCAGAGTAGATACTATCCCCTTCATTCTTCCATGAGACATTGAACTATCTCTAGTTTTGCACATGTGGCACTGTGTTGCATTTAACCATTTTCATATCTGTAAATTCAGTTTTCCTTACCATAGTTATAATGTCTGGCTTCTGATAATGTACATAAAGTCGATGGATAGGTCAAAAAAAATTTTATAGTCTACAGCCATGCCACCCTGAACAAGCCCGATCCCGTCTGATCTTGGAAGCTAAGCAGGGTCAGGCCTGGTTAGTACTTGGATGGGAGACCACCTAGGAAGACCAGGTGCTGTAGGTGTAAAAATAAAAAATAAGAGATTGTAAGCTGACAAGATCCTTGCAGTCTGTGAGGTCAACAGAGGGTTGCCTCGCCCAAAAAGAAATAAATAAATAAAAATAAAATTAAAATTAAAAAAAATTTTTTATAAAAACTCCATCTTGTGCCCTGATGCTTGTTGTCATACTTAACATTTATTTAGCAAGCATTTATTGAGTACGTGTTCTGTAGAAAGCATTATATTAGCTGTTTTGGGACATAGAAAAATGCTATAACATCTAAACTTTTAAGGTTAGAATAAAATAGAATCTCTATGTAGTGTAAGGTGTAATATAAAAGAGGAGGGAGGGTAATCATTAGAGCTTTCAGTTGGATCATAGGTTAAAAATATTGGAAAAACTGTTTAGTCTGCTCACAAAGGAAATCCCTTTTCAGCAGCTATAATATTCAGAATAATCAGTTTAAATGTCTTTTAACAAAACAGTTTATGGGATTTTTCTGAAGTTATCTCCTTACTGTCATATATGTTGAGTTGATCAAAAGAGTTGGACTGTGCAGTAAATGAAATACTCTATCTTAGAAGAGTAGAAGACTTGAATTTTTATAAGTCTCTTAGAGGTTCCTTCTGGTGGTTCAGCACATTTCCTTTTCTCAAAGAAGTACAAGCACTATACTTTAGAATTTCACTGGCATTTTTTCCCCTTAAAGTAGGTTTTAGTCCTCATATAGAGTATCAAATAGCACTTGAGACATAGTCCTTTACCTTTCCTTATTAGGGGCATTGAACAGAAAATTGAGGCTTAGTATGTAATATCTTTTATATAGATGATCACTATAGCTCAGTACTAATTGTTAAAAATGGATGTCAGGGTTTTTTGTGGGTGATGTGAAAAAGGATTCTTAATACTGTAAGTTTTGATAAGGTTTTGTGAAATAGAATTGTATTCATGGCTGTTGCTTTCGCTTTTTGACTGGAATGATAACCGAGCTTTCCTTGCATATGAGGTAGTGTGATCTAGAAGAGCATTGGAGTGTGAGGCACATGACACCATCACAAAGTGAAGGGTCATCTGGGCAGACTTTACTACAATTGACTTAGTACTATAGTGATGCCTGTGCCTTAGGCAAGAGAAAGCAATCACAAATTAAAGAATATTTGTGAAGCCTTCTGCTACATTTGTCCAAAGTAAGAAATCAATATTGGTAAATTACAATGAACTAAGCTCTAAGCTTTATTCAGATTTATCTGTTTTTTTCATTATATCTTTTTTTTTTTTTTTTGGTTTAGGAGCCATTCCAGGCAGGATACCACATTGCATTTAGTTGTCACATCTCTTTGGTCTAACACATCAATTTTCAAGCATATTTTAAGTTTTCCAGATGTTTGAAAAAATAATGTTTGCTCTTGCTTAAGAAACAAAGTATGTACTGAACTTCACTCAGTCTTTTCTTGTTAACTCTAGGCTGTTATTGTGAAAGATGTTACTATACTATTCTGTGCCTTCAAGGGTTTACATATTTCATGTTTTCTGTCTTGACCTCAAGCTGTTGCGTTCTGCTTCTAGTTGGCCGTCCATCAGGGCGACCTAACCAGAAAGCCAAACCACCAGAATGTACTAGATAAGTTCAGAAAGAGGAAGTTACTTTTAGCTTTAGGGAGGACCCTCTATTTATTAATGAATTCAGATAAGAAAGAATATTGAAAGAGGCAGGAGTGATCAGGGAAGTAGGAGAAATGACATGAGTAAAAACCTGAGGAATTTTCCAAGAATTCCAGAGGATTTCCGTGGCTTTCCAATGCTTCCGTTCTTGTGTTATAAGAAGGATTGTTTTAAAAAGCTTGCTGAATGACTGGATATGGAGCCCTATGAGAAATGAGACTTAAATCTTAAGTTTTATGCCCGCACCAATGGTGATAAATGAAAGTGCTATTTTTAAAAATAACATTTATTTTTTTATTATGAAAGTATAATTATTGTAGAATATTTGGTAAGATTCAAAAGCAAAAAGTAAATAATAAAAATCAACCATTTCTTTGTAGACGTAACCATTTTATCTCTAAAATATGATACATATCCATATTTTTTACACATTTTGATATATTACTATATACAGTTTTGTTACCCTTTTTTCCCCTTACTCTATCATTTTCCCATGTCAGTCTTCAAAATCTTGATTTTTAGTGGCTGTATCATAGTTCATAGTACCATTTTGTTGGACTTTTTAAGTTAGAGTCTCATTATTGTTATTTGCTTTCAGCTTCCTTGTACAAAGTCTTTATCCACATCTCTATGTATAGTCTCTTAGGAATGGCTTTCGACACATGCGATTATGGAACCTTTAAAAAACTTGTACTCTTCTCCTCCCACTAGTAGTGAGCATAACTGTTCCTCTTAACACCTTTGCAGTCAGGTACAACAGTTTTGGTCTTGAGAAGGGCCAGGTCTTATTTTGAAGATTATTTTGACTTTGTTGAGTTTGAGGTAAACAGTTGGACAAATATAATGTTCAGTAACTAGCGCTTGATGAAGCAGAGAGATAAATGCAAAATATATAATGCTACAACTAAAAGTTTAGAAATTGTCTATATGTAGTTTATATGAAACAGGATATCTCTAAGAGAGAGAGTGTGTTTATGTCTGTGGGTGTGTATAGTATGTGTAATGACATCTGTGACATTATACATAGGAAAAAGTAGAGCGCTAAAGACTGAACTTCAGGGCAAACCCAGATAAGGGATGGAAGTGAAAAAAAGAATCTTTCGAGGTGAAAGAATGCTGGAGGTGATAGAGAATGTGTGTTTACATTAACAGGATATTGTGTTTTCTGTAAGGCCTTATCCTGAGGAGTACGTAGTTTTTGCTTATTGTGTAGCAACTGCTTTTATAATTTGAAGTTTCTGATCTAATTATAGTATTCCAATAATGCCAGTAGAAGTGTTTTATGTTATATAGTGAACCTTTTGCTGTTTTATATTCTTTCAGATGGTAAGATATTACTAAAGTCCTTGAATGATAGTTAACAGGTCTCAAACTGTTCAGTTGTTTTAAAAGTATTTTATAGCAAAATGGTCATATAATATCTACTGATGTTACTGTTAGTGATTAGGCTTAATAATTAGATATTATACATAATAATATATTTTTCCATTATGTAGAATTTTCTAAATGTTAGCATGTAAAGTGAAAGAACTTACTAAATGTTTAACTAGAACTTTAAAATAAGATTTTACCTGTCTCTAATAGCTCTACCTTGTGTTCATGCTTTTAAGTCATGACTGCACATTGTATCACCTGATGAGCTTTTAACCTCTCTAAACTCAGACCACACCGCACACTGATTAAGTCAAAATCTTTTGTTGGGGGATAGGATGGCTAGGACCTAGAAATCAGTCATTTTTAAAGCTCCACAGGTGAATCCACTTGGTCGCCAAGGTCATGTTGACCCATTGTTTCAGATGTAGTAATACCACCAGTGAACTACTATAATAAGTCCTCACTTAACGTCGGTAAGTTCTGCAACTTTAAGTGAAATGAAGTACATTGGCTCTTGAACAACATAGATTTGAACTGTATGGGTCCATTTACACCCAAATTTTTTTCAAAAAATAAGACAGTACTATAAATGCATTTTGTCTTCCTTATGATTTTCTTAACAGTTTCTTTCCTCTAGCTTACTTATTGTAAGAATACAGTATATAATACATATAACATATAAAATATGTGTTAAGTAACTATTGGTTATTGGGAAGGCTTCCAGTCAACAGTAGGGTATTAGTAGTTAAGTTTTGGGAGAGTCAGAAGTTATTTGTGGACTTTTGACTGTGCAGGGAGATTGGCATCCCTTAACCCTAGCATTCAAGGGTCAACTGAGTAACAAAACTGATTTTATCATATGCTAATTGATGTAGCCAAGATTTAAGTTCCTGTGGTACCTTATCAACTTAAAATGAAACAACATGTTCAAGGACCTGCTGTAGTTCCTAACAGGATTGCTTATTAAAATCACCTGGGAGATTTTATCCATCCTGTTCTTTCTTTCTCCCCTTATTACTTGAGTGAACTAATGTTAACTGATGAGAATATAGCCATGCTTTAGATCTGTTAGGACAAAAAAAACAGTAGGATCAATTTGTTAATTGCTATTTTTCCTGTACTCTTTTCGGGAGATACTCTGCTTATGTAAGTGACTTCGGATTTATCCAGTATTGTTTCATGTAATAATTTTGTGGTGTTTGTTCAGTATTTGTATAATCTCTATGAGGGTAGGGCTGGTGTCTGTTCTGTTTTTCACACTGCTTTCAGTACCTGATAGTGCTCAGTACATAGCAGATACTCAATAAATGTTACAAGAATGAATCATTAACACTGAGTTTTGGGAGTACCTCACTGTTTTCTATCTATATGTACTACATATATGTTGAAGTTTTATAATTATATTATCCACTGAGGAAAATGATCTTTCATAAAGCAGGATAAAGGTTTATTGAATTTTGAAAGTCTTTTGCAAGTCAAAGATTCTGTGTGGACATTATTAAGTTTTGAACAAAGATGTAGCACACAACACAAACAATTCCTAGGAGATGCTACATTTCTGTACTTGGCCCTTATATCAAACTTCAAAACAAAACAAAATGTATAGAAAAACTAATGGCCAAACAGGTGCTTTTGGAGTCTGTCCTTAGTTTAAGCTTTATAATAAACTGGACTAGAGCTTGGCACATTTGTCAGCTTGTTAGTTGTATTTTACACAGTCATACTCTGTCTTAAAGTAGAAGGTGGAAAATAAAAATAAGACAGATGATCCTGTCAAATATGTTTGACTTTTGATACAGATTTACAGCATAGTGACAAAATAGCTTAAGTTTTGGATAGGCCTTAACTTTACAGTGTGCAATGGGAGGAAGGAAGTTAACTAAGAAAGGATAAGTAGTTCTAGCCAAGATCTCTAAAAGCTCTTATTAAATCTATGTTATTTTAGAGTTAGGGAATCTCTGTTGCCAGAGTTCTCCAGTTTTAGGATTGAGGATAACAAAGCATATCATACAAATTTACTTTGCCTATTTAAAATCTTTTATAGTTTAGATTTACTCCTGTGGTCTTAGGGCTTCAGCCATATAAAACTCACTTTTTTTTTTTTTTTTTGTAATTCAGAATAGAAAAGAATATACAATAAAAGTGGTTTTCTTTCTACTCCAGATTACTAAATCCTTCTTAGAGAAAGCCATTATTAGTATTTTCTTATGTATCTTTCCAGGAGAGTCAGTTCATATTGCCAGCACACACATCCAGCATGCAGATAGTTTATCCCTATAGCAGAAACATTCATATCCACTGCTCTCTACCTTCCTTTTTTCCCCTCATTTAACATATTTCTTGGAGATCGTTCCAAGTTACTTTTTATTTTTCTCACTGTGAGCTTGTATGATCCCCATATCCTTAGCAGATGAAGTCTTCCTTATTTTGTAATATCCTTTTCAAACCCAGTTTCTTCCCATAATCTCTCCTCTGCTTTGCTCCCATTTACTTTTTTTTTGTCTCTCTATTATACACCTACCTGTCACAGGTCTGCCATATATTATCGTGACTTATATGTGGTTCTCTCATCCCAGATGTTACTTCCTTGTCTCACTCTGCACTCTTCATAATCTGGCCCATTCCACCTAAAGGTCTTTAATTACCACCTGTGTGCCAAGTTCTCAGCCCAGGGCCCAACTCTTGAGTTGTAAAGATACGTATATATCTTTGAAAATACATCTTTAACATGTCTATTTCTAGTTTATCTCAAATACATCTTAATCCTAGTATTTCTAAAACCAGCTTCTTTTTCATTGTTTCTGTCTCTACTGTTAATGGCATCTATATTCATCTCGATCCAGAAAACTACAAATTTTGATATCCCCATCTCCCTCACCTCCCATATTTCAAAAACATGAGTTTGATTGGTTTTTACCTAAGTACCTCTCAAATCCATCAGCTTCTTGTAATATCACTTTAATACAGCCTGCTATCATCTTCACCTGGATTACTCTACAGTAGTCCCCCTACAGCCCCTCTGGTCCTTTTCCAGACCATTCTCTCTACACTGAGGAAGCTTTTCAAAATGTAAATATTAGTATGCCCTCCTCCCTCGCTTAACATGTATTGATGACTTCCTATTACATTTAGAATAAAGACAGATACCTTTAATATAGTCTGATAAGGTTCTGCATAGACATTTATTACTACTTTCCTCTTTAGTTCATATTTCACTACCTTCTCTTTGCTTGTACCACTGTGAACTTATTTATAGGCCTTGCCACTCCCCTTGCTTCTTACTGCCTCAGGGCATTTACATATGCTGTTCAGCCTTTTCCAGTTCTCCCTTCTACTTCTAGTAAACTCCCACTGGGTTTTTAAAATATCGTCTCAAGCATTGCTTCCTCTGTGAATCTTTTCTGATCTTCCTAACTAGGTCACATCCCCCTAGCACTCAGCAAGGTATACCTCTCCTTTGTACCACATCTTCTGTTTCACATTTTTTTGTACTTTTGATTAATATCTATATTCCCAGCTAGGTGGTAATTTCCCTGAAGGCAGTGGCTATTTTATCTTTAGTTTCCAGCACAGGTACCCAGCACAAACAGTAGACACTCAAATCTTTAATGAATGAATATATTTCTACTTTCTCCATTGACTCTACTGTGGAAAGTATGCAAAATGCTGTACTTTGCATATTGTAAAAGCTCAAATACACTTTTCAGAATCAAAATGAATTCATATACTCAGTGTAGATTAATAAGCAATATCATTCTTTACTAGACTTCACAAGGTCTTATATTTACCAGAGAAAAGTGATTCTGGGGGAAGATAATTGTGAATTGCTAGCAGATAATGAGGTCTATTATTTTAGTTAGTAGAATTATTTCCCTATATTGTTTTCTAGTTTATTCCCCTCTTTCATTGTCTTATATCTCTCCCTAATAAATTGTAAACTCCTAATTACTTTCAACCTAGCACTCAGGGACACCACCTGTTCACTTATAAAACAATTGTTTGAAGTTTGAAAAGAAATAGAGATGATTAAGATTGTATGCTGTCTAGATACTGTCTGCTAGCCATGAGACTTAAGAGGAAACTGAAACTACTTAACTGCTGTGAGCCTTGGTTTTCTCATTTTCAGTATCTGTCTCAAAATAGTATTTCTGTGAGGGTTAAATGAGATACATACCATTTAACCTAGTGCCTCCTGGCAACATACAGCTCTTGGTCAATGCAAATGCTTGTTGTTGTTGCTACAGCTGCTATTCTTGTTGGGATACATTTTCTCAATACAGAGGTTGCTTAGGTTTCCAGTCTAGCTAACTTTTGTTCATTTAGCTTTTGATGTACTTAATTAAATTTATTCTGTATGCCAGAAATAAGTCAAAGCTCTGACCACCGTGGATAACTTCGTTCAAGTGAACAACTCATTGATAAATAAGATTACCTTACCCTGTTTCCTGTGTTTCAGAAAAGGTAGAACTCAGTAGGCTTCATCTGAGAGCGTAGTGGACTAGGAGGAGAATGGGGTGATGGGTGTTTGAATTAGCATTTTGGAGTGGAGGATAGGCATTTTTGATGTCTCCATTACTAAGAGAAAAACCAGGGATCTGCAAATAAACAGTACCTTATTTAAAGTCATGGGGAAATGACTTGTGAGCCAACTTTGAAACCACCATTTATGTAACCGTGGTTAAAAAGTGTTCCAAGTTTCAAAGTACCTGATTTTAAAACAAGTTGGAAACTGTTTTTATAAACCAACACTTAAACATTTTCTACTTCTTGCTTTAATATAGAAACATTTAATTGTTCTGTACTTTATTTGTATTTTTTTCTCATTGATTCACTTTACTTTTTAAGAGCAGTTTTAGGTACACAGCAAAATTGAACAAAAGGTGTAAAGAGCTCTTATATACCTGCTGTCCCCACATGCACAACCTCCTCACTACTAACATCCCGCATCATACTGGTAGGTTTGTTAAAATTGATGAACCGTTATCACTTAAAAACCATAGTTTACATTAGGGTTCATTCGTGGTGTTCTACATTCTTTGGGTTTTGACAAATGCATAATGACATGTATTCACTATTGTAATACCACACAGAATACTTAGACTGTTCTAAAGATCCTCTGTGCCCTGCCTGTCCATCTCTCTGCCTAAACCCCTGGTAACCACTTACCTTTTTACTGTCTCCATAGTTTTGCTTTTTCCATCATGTCATATAGTTAGAATTATATAGTATGTAGCCTTTTCAGATTGTCTTCTTCCACTTAGTAATATGCATATACATTTCCTCCACTTCTTTTATGATTTGATAGCTTTTTTTTTGTTTTTTTTGTTTTTTGGTTTTTTTTGAATGCTGAATAATGTTTCATCATCTGTATGTACCACAGTTTATCCATTGACTTACTAAAGGATATCTTGATTGCTTCCAAGTTCTGGCCATTATGAGTAAAGATGCTGTAAACTTCTGTGTGCAGATTTTTGTGTGGACATAAGTTTTAAGTTCATTAAATACCAAGGAGCACAATTGCTGGATTGTATGTATGGTAAGAATATGTTTAGTTTTGTAAGAAACTGTTAAACCATATTCCAGAGTGGCTATACCATTTTGCATTCCCACCACCATCAATGAATGAGTGCTTCACATTCTTGTCAGCATTTATTGTTGTCAGTGTTTTGAATTTTGGCCATTCTAATAGGTATGGAGTTGTATCTTGTTTTAATTTGCAGTTCCCTAATGACATGTCTTAGTGCCTTTGGGCTGTTCTAACAGAGTACCGTAAACTGAGTGGCTTATAAACAACAGAAATTTATTTCTTATGGTTCTGGAGGCTGAGAAGCTAAAGATTTGGTGTCTGCTGAGGGCTTGCTTGCTTTCTGGTTCATAGATGGCTATCTTCTTGTGTCCTTCCATAGCAGAAAAGGCCAAAGAGCTGTGGGATCTCTTTTATAAGAGTATTAGTTCATTCATGACGGCTATATCCTCATGACCTAATCACCTTCCAGAAATACCCCTGCTAATACCATCATATTGGGAGTTAGGATTTCAACATGAATTTATAGGGGCACACAAAAATTTAGTCCATAATAGCATATGATGTCAAATATCTTTTCATATGTTTTTTTGTCATTGTATATCTTCTTTGGTGAGGTGTCTTTTCAGGTCTTCTGCCCATTTTTAAATTGTTCATTTTCTTGCTGAGTTTTAAGAGTTCTTTGTAAATCTTGGATAATAGTTCTTTATCAGATGGGTCTTTTACAGTTATTTTCTCCTAGTCTGTAAATTGTCTTATACTCTGACATTGTCTTTTGCAGAGCAGATTTTAACTTTAATGAAGTTAAACTTATCAATTAATTATTTCTTTCATGGATCATGCCTCTGGTGTTATATCTAAAATGTTAATGCCATACCCAAGGTTCTCCTGTGTTATCTTGTAGGAGTTTTATAGTTTTGCATTTTATTTTAGGTCTGTGATCCATTTTGAGTTAATGTTCATAAAGAGTATTAAGGCTGTGTAAATTTCATTTTTTTTACATGTGGATGTCCTGTTCCAGCACCATTTTTTGAAAAGACTATCTTTGCTCCATTGTAGCCTTTGTTCCTTTGTCAAAGGTAACTTTTGACTTTATTTCTGTGGGTCTATTTCTGGATCTTCTGTTTCATTGATCTATATATTCTTTTGTCTTGATTATTTTTGCTTTATAGTAAATCTTGATATTGGGTAGTGTCAGTCCTCTGATTTTGTCCCCCTTCAATGATGAATTGGCTATTCTGGGTCTTCTGCCTCTTTTGCCCTTCCATATAAACTTTAGAGTCAGTTGTTCATATACACAAAATAACTTGCTGGGATTTTGATTGGAGTGGCATTGAATCTATAGATCAAGTTTGGAAGAACCGACATATTGACAACATTGAATCTTCTGACCCATGAACGTAGACTATTTCTTCATTTATTTTGTTCTTTATATTTTTATTATATTTTGCTATATAGTACTTTAGAATTTAGTCAAGGTGGATAAGGACTATTGAAGTTATACTAATATGGCATCTTAGTTCAAGCTCTTTCATTTTTGTAGCCATAAAATTAAACCCATGCTTAAGAACTTAGTGAGATTTTTCTTTTTTCATTTCAAATACAGACTACACACATAGGAATATTTATGTTAACAGTTTAACGATTTAAAATGGGACTCTCACCATATACCACAGTTTTCATAGTTATATCAAGACTAAAGTCATTATTATGTTCTTCTCTACTTAAATTTAGTTTAGCTCATTTTAAGATAAGACTTTTTGCCAGAGGGATAAAAAAACATTTAGAATGTAGTATAAATCTTTGCATTTGGCTTAGTATGGGATTAAATTGTATGTGTTAAAAGCATTATATTAAAAAAGTATATTTGTAAGTCGAATCCATTATTAAATTAAGCATTTGAAAGTTCTTATAGAGAATCATTCCAGGGCTGGAAGGGTATAGCGTTTATGACCCTTGCAATAACAGTAATCACTGAAAAAAAAAAAATCAAGCAATGAGAAATGGATTTTGCTAAAATATCAGTTGCTGCTAATGTCTGAAATAGTGCCACTTGTTAGCAGTAAGAGCAGCTAGTAACTGAAAATTCCCAGGTGCAGGTTTATTATTCTATCTAAACCTGCTTTTACTTTTGCTGTTATGTGTAGAAGATACAATAACTTATGGGAAACATGGTATTTAAAAGGAGGAAATGAGTGTTTGCAGGGGAAAACAATAGAATAAGGGTGCTTTTCATTTTCTTGATGGTATTTAAACAAAGAATTAAGTCCTCAATTGTGGAATTTAACTATTGATCTTTCTTTTTGGCATTAGTGCATATTGAAGTTTCAGTAAACAAAGCCCCTGTCAGTTTGGTCTCTGCATTTTTTGTTTGTTTGTTTGTTTCATAATTTGACTCAGAACTGGAATGAATTTTACTTTTGCGATATCAGTAAATTATGAAGTAAATGAACCCTTCCTTATGAAGGAAAAATTCCCTTTTCACTTCCCTCTTTCCTCTTTTTTTCTTTCTTTTTTCTTCCCTTTCCCCTTTCCCTTTCTCCTGCCTTTAAATTTACTCTGTGAGATTTTCTTTTCTTCTCCCGTTGAGGATATCCCACAACTCTTCAGTCACTTTGAGTTATTAAAATACATCATACTTTTAGGGCATAAGAAACCCCATCCACTGTAAATTTGAGAGCCCAGTCCACATTTTGTAACCTGATGGAGCTTATATTTTAGTAGAAGACAGTAAGTCTGATAAATAGATAAGGTATTAGAGAGTAATAGATGCTATGGAGAAAAAATAGAAAGGATATGAAACATGGAGATCATGTGTGACATTTTAGATAGAGTGGCTAGGAAAGGCCTCACTGAGAAGATGACTTTTGAGTCAAGACCTGCAGAAGATGATGAAGCAAAACCATGTGGATATCTTGAGAAAGAGCATTCATACAGAGACACAACTGGTTCAGAGGCCCTGAGGTGGAAGTGGACATTATATGTTGGAGAAACAGGTTGTTCAGCCAGTTGAACAAGGAAGAGAGGAACAGATAAGAAGGATGGTGGTGGTGGTGATGGCAGCATATTATACAATGTCTTGTAGGGTCATAGACCTTGACTTTAACACAGAATAAGAAGGTAAGCCTTTGGATGGTTTTGACCAAAGTTACATGATCTGATTTACTATTTATTCTCACGCTGCCTGTTTGTCATATTGAAAAGAGATTACTGTGGTAGGGCTAGGGTCAAAGGGGAAAGCAGGGAGGCTATTGTAATTAACCAAGCAGAGGATGCTGGTGTTTGAGTTAAGGTGGAGGTGGTAGGAGTGGGGAGTAGTAAAATTTGGGGTATGTTTTGAAGGTGAATGAATAGAATTTGCTCATAAACTGGATATGGGGTAGAAAGAATGTTGTCAAGGATGAGGTCTAGGCTTTTGCCCCTACGAACTGGAAGAATGGAGTTGCCGTTAGCTGAAATAATGAAGACTGTAGGAGGAATTAGAATATCAAGAACTCAATGTGGATGGAACATGTTAAATTTGAGGCATTTTTCAAAATTATTAGACTTTTTAGTGAGAATTTAGTATACAAAGCTCTGGATTTCAGGATAGAAATCTAGGCCGGAGATACAGATTTAGGAGTTAAGAGCTCATTAGCTCTGTTGGAAACTGTAGAACTGCTTGAAATCACCAAAGAATGGATATAGGTAGAAAATAGAAGAGGCCCAAGGACTGAGCTCTGGAGGACTGGCAATATTTAAAGGTTATTAGGGAGGTAAAGAATAGCAATAGTGGTTGAGAAGGTGGGGCCAGGAAAGTTAGGAGGAAAACCAGTAAGTATATTATTCTAGGAAGGAAACAGAGGAAAGTATATCAAGGAGGAGGAAGTAATCAACTGTGTTAAATGTTGCACCAGGCAAAAAAGATTAGGATTTGATAAATGAACTTTGAGTCTAGCATAGTAAGGTTGGATGAGAGCTGTTTCAGTGGAGTGATAGGGAGTAAGCCTGTTAAGATAACATGAGATGTAAGGGTTAGAGGAATGGGGTGGGGGTATAAATAAAGATTGGGGAAACGACATTGTGGTATTGTTGTTGGTGTGATTCACAAGAGAGGGAAAAATAGATGATCTAAGACGGAATGTAGAGTTGCTCTTGTGGAAAAAGAATGAAAACTAGTGAAAGGTGTAATAGCACCTATCTTGAAATTGTCAGCATTTATCACTTATTTTCTACTCAGCTGTGAATCCTCAGTGGCAGATCTGGTGCTAGCCTATAAAATGCTTTGTTTGAATTAGGGTGGAGAGTCAAACCTTGATCCAACACTTTCCCTCCCTCCCCTTCCCTACCTGCCCCAGGTCTTGAGGAACAGATGACACCTTTGTGAGAAGGAGAAAGGGCCCCTTAATTCAAACAAGGCAGCAAACACAAGGGTTAGATTTTAGCCCTTACCGTAGGCTAGGTGTTTTTGGAACACAACAGTAAAGGAATCACACTACCATAAACTACAACCCTACTCAGTCTACTGCAAGACAAAGGGAAAGTCACATTTAATATTCTGCTATAATAAATATATCTTTTGGCCTGTGGCAAATAGCATGATAAGGCAGCAAATTTAAGAATCAAGAATTTGGTGTGGAAATCCCAGCTCTTCTACCAACCAGCAGAGGAAATTTAAGATGGATTATTTACTTTCTGTGCTTTGGTTTCTTCATAGGTAAGGGGAGGGGTTTGGCCTCAACAAGATCCTTTTCAGTCTGAAATTCTATGATTCATTAAAATATAGTAATCCCCAACTTACCTGCTATCCAACTATCTGAAGCATAACAGTTCTGCTAAGAACCAAAAAATATCATTGAAGAAATTTGGTTTCTATGGAGAACAGCTCCCCTTGGGTTCTTACACAAATGATTATTTGCAAAATTTGACTAGGAATTAAATTAGATATAGAAGCACTGAAATTATAAGATGGAGTAAAGCAAAACCACTGAGGACAACACAGACTAGTTCACAGACTTTGTCCAAATCCTGTCTGACTCATTTTGTAGCTGTGGGACATACAGAAAGTATTTAACTCTCTAACTCTTCCCTAGATTTGTAAGGAGAATTAAATGAGTTTTGCACTATGATGCTTTGAACAGTGCCTGGCTTATAATAAGGATGAAGTAAACCTTAGCTAACACTACTACCACCACCACCACCACCACTACTGGTGTGTGACATGTATAGTTTAGAAACATTTTAGTAAAGTAGCTATAATTTAATTTATAATGGTTAGTTTGAGCCACCAAGGGGGAAAAAATAACTTAGAAAAAGGAAATGCCATTGAATCAGGTTTAACATTTTTTTTAAAAAACTAAATTGGTACCTGGTTTTATATGTTTTTAGTTAACAATGAAAATTCACCTAAGAAATATACCTGATTCTCAAGTGATGATAGAACAGTGAGCCATTACTGCAATTATTTCTGATTGCTGTGTATACTTAAAACTTATAAAGTATTATTTTCAAGATATATTTTTCTAAAATAGGCCAAAATAATAAGATTTTGTCATATGTATCTGCCTTGAAGATAGATTATTGAAGCATCCTGTAAACTTTTTTGATTATACCATCAAGTTTTCTACGGCCTTTCGGTACGAACTGTTTTTCAGAGCACATATTTGATTATTGATAGCACTTACCTGTTGTTTATAGGTCATAGTTTATGTTTTAGAATTAATAAAGTATAATAATTAAAGCATTTAAACTATACCTTAGTGTCATATTGCAATTAACATGGTTGATTTATCAGTGCTGGTTTGCACTTATTTTAAATCAAACATACACAGATCATTTCTAAACTGATGGTCACCTTAAAAGAAGAAAAACTTTATATAGTACATTAGTTCAGAAAGTTAAGATTAGTCCAGTGGAGATAATACTAGAGTTGGAAAATCATGATTTAATCAGCATCATCATAGTTCAGTTCAGCTAAGAATCACAGACGGGTGTTAAATCTAGGGAAGAAATGTTGATGAAGAGCAGAATAGTTGCATGGTCTTAAAGAGTCTGTCCACAAGTTGCCTGTCAGTTGCAGGGAAAAGACACTAAGCAGTAGGAAAATTGGACAGCATTTGATCTGGGTAATGAAAATTAACATCACCAATTAGGGACAGGTAAATACCATGTACCTCCCTATGTGATACCCTGAGAACACATCACTTAATGTGCTGTTCTGGCCAGGAATGCACCACCTGCATCTAATCATGAGGAAACATTAGACAAGTTCAAGATGATGAGCATTCTATTAAAAAACCATTCCTCAAAAATGTTAATGTTATAAAGTCAAAGACTGAAAGTCTCCATATTAAAGAAGACTTAGGACATGGATTATCCCAAGACTGGATCCTGAATCTGGAGAAAAATTAAATGTTTTTGTTTGTTTGTTTGTTTAAGGCATTATTGGATCAGTTGACAACATAATTTTGCAAATTGTAGGGTGAAATATTGATAGTCTACTTAGAGTTGTATCTATATTATGGTTGTATTGGAGGTTATTTTAGGAAATGCACACTGAAATATTTATGAGGCAGGGGCTACGATGTGTTCAACTTATTCTCAAATGGCTCAAAAAAAGGGGGTAATCAAGCAAAGTAGGCAAAATGCTGACAGAAGGAGATTCTGGGTAAAGTTATACATGTGTTCTTAGTTCTTGCAGTTTTCCTCTAAGTTTGAAATATTTCCAAATAAGTTTATGCACACATGCATGCACTCATTGGGGCTTATTGCTCTAGGTTGCTAATTTACCTTTAATACTAAATTCATTTAAGATGTTAACGTTCATTGTTTATAGATATATACATTGATTTTTAATTTCTTTTTAATAGTGCTGGGCCTAAAGGAGATAACATTTATGAATGGAGATCGACTATACTTGGTCCACCAGGTTCTGTATATGAAGGTGGTGTGTTTTTTCTGGATATTACATTTTCATCTGATTATCCATTTAAGCCACCAAAGGTAAGAACCTAGAAGTGTGTTCTTTAATATTTATCCCTCTCCAAAATCAGTTTGTTAAATGTGTATTGATGTAATCATTTTAATTTCATTGTTTTTCCTGGATTGATATGGAAACTTGTGTAACCAAGAATTTTGAAACTGTTAAAGTAATTGATTTCTGCCTTTTACAAATAACTTTGCAATCAGCAGAAAGGTTGTTTGTTAATTGTAAATAAAAGCATGCCACTTTGCACATCAGTGAAGCAGATAAATTTTAGGTTTTTAATAA
>NW_006442484.1:49606212-49627985 GCF_000325575.1 Pteropus alecto
TGGGATAAGATAAACCTGTTTGACAGCTTACAGAAATAAGAGTTAAATAAGTTGAATTTTGTGTTAAATACCTGTCTTTATAGATGAGCAAAAACTAGAAAGCCATGGCAAAGAAGATACTATTTAGTAAATTTATTTTGTGCCCTTAGTAGATATGATGTAGTAATGAGAATGAGGGTGGCTAGGTGACATGTCACAGAATATGAATAAATGGATAATAGAGAGAAGGGTTGAGTTGTGCTTTGTAATGACCGGCAATTATTTTTCGAGTCTTAAACATAACAGTTACTTAAATAGCTTTCTCTTCTGCCTTCTCATTATAAAATGGTCAAGCCATCAGATAAAAACCACCAGTATTAAGCCTGCGCACTATTATGCTTTAGTCACAGAGACTTTCACCATATGTGTTATCAAGCCCTTAACTGTGGTGAAATGTTTTTCTTTTCAACATTGTTCCTTCTCTTCCCAGTTCCCTTTAAAATACATGTATTGGTATAATGCCTGCAGTCATATACATGCACATGCGTATGTTGGTGTGTGTAAAAATAAAGGATTTATTTTGTTTTAAAAAAAAAAATCATTTGTCCATTATCTAGTAACAAACAGTTCCACCTAGTGGTATTTACCTCGAATTGCAGATGCCAAGCTTACCTATCATCTTCGGAGAGATGTCGGTGTCCCCACTCATTTTGTGCCCCTTGGGCGATTAAGGCTGCTGGAGCTGTGGCCTGCGTGGGGTCTGGGAGCCCTGGGGCCAGGGGGCCACAGCCGAGCTGCCCTCTTGGCTCCTGGGACTTTAGATTCAGTGGCCACATTGTATCACATCTGCAGTCTCCATGATGAAGCCACCAGCACCTTTTCTGATGAAGCTTGATTCCATGTGAGCTTAGAACTATATTTCATGGTCAGCATAAAACTTCTGACGTTCTCTTTGCCAGTCCGACCCATAATGAAAACATCTAATAAAAGAAAATTTTCTTTTTTTGGTCAATTATAGCTATCAGTTTTTTGAGTTCTTTACTATGTGTTCCCATCAGAATTTAAGATTTTTAAATGATTGTCTTATTTAATGTTCTCAGGTATGTAGTGTATGTTTTACTAGATTAATCTAATAAAAGGACAAAACCCTCATGTTAATAATACCACAAATAGTATTCATATGAAGTAAGAAGGAGACAATGAGGTAAGTGTATATATCTTCTCTCATGTTCTCCTTCTAGGAAACCTAAATAATTGAGGAAGGTAAAAATAGAAGATAGCCCTTGTCTTTTTTTTTTGCAGCTATTTCTCTCAACTATGTACAGATGAAAGAAATGAAATTGCAAAATACAACAAGTAAGCTATTATATAAACAAAAAAGAAAACAAATGACATGTTAAATGGCAGTATATCACTAACTGCTCAACTTGAATTCAGCAGCTTTCTGTATTATAGGAAACAAAACTTTAGCAAAATAGCTCATGACTATATTTATAAATAGTGATACTTATTTCTACATGCCTTGTTTTTCATACTGGAAAGTAGTTTTAACCTGGTAGCAAAATCAGCAGAAAAAGTTTCACAAGATTTATTTTTTACAAAATTATCTTCACATGTGAGGAAAATCTGTTAGACTTCTTTCTTAGCATCTTTTAAAGGAAAAATAGAAATTGACTGATGCAACAGTTCTAAACTGTAGTTCTGTATACGATTGATCATAATCATTTGGTTAATGGTTATTTAGCATGTTAATTTTTTCGATGGTCTCAATTTTTAATTTTCTAATGCTTTAATGTTGATTAGTTCCTTTTGCCTAAGATACCTTATATAGAATTACGAAGCATTATTCAGATCTATAGTTGGACAAGTGAAAAAGAAATAAGACTTCTCCTGTTACGTTAGTGATAGGTACAGTTATTTCTTTACAGTACTGCCTGTTTTTGAAGTTCAGATAAGGTGTTGAATTTCTTGAAATATAATAATAAAATTCAGTTTTCTTCTGTTCACTCATGAATAGCTGAAAGTATTCAAAATATTATATTGTTTGTAAACCACGCATATAGTCAGTTGTGAATGATCTGAACATATATTATTCCTACGTTCTAGAGCAGAACTGTCTAATAAAATATAATGCAAGCTACACGTGTAATTTTAAATTTTCTAGTTACATTAAAGAATAGAAACTGTAAATCTTAATATTTTTATTTAACCCAATATATCTAAAATATTTTTATTTCAGCATATAACCAATTATTATTAATGTGATATTTTACATTCTCTTTTTGGTACTTAGTCTTGGAAATCTGATATGTATTTTACCCTTGTAGCCTATCTCAGTTCAACTAATCACATTTTAAGAGCTCCGTGTAACTAGTATGTATTGTAGTAGAACACAGTTGTAGAGGTGCATAGTCTCCCATCTCCTCACTCCTGCAAGACCAGTGGTTTCTTTCTTCTTTTTGCATCTTTATCAGAAAAACACTTTTGAGGGCTTTTAATATTTTCTTTCCAGACTCTACTTGGGAGATCATAGTACACTGCTAGTTCCAAGAGATAAGAAACTGTTTTTTTCTGCAACTCCAAATTAAGAAATAACCACCCAGTTAGTTTTTGTAACTGTTTTGAAACTTGACAGCATTTGTTCCTATAGTTTATCCTCTCTTTTTTACACATCTCAGGGATATATTAGCTTCCTTTATTTAGTAGCTTAAGATCTTGTGTGTTTTATTTTACTGTCTTAGTCTAACAAGACAATGAGCCAGTTGTGGAAATGAAAGCCTGAGAAAATAGGCTTGTAATTTAACCAGTCTTCCTCCAAATCCTTCTCCAGTATTTTCTGACATGTGGCAAGAAATAGCTGAATTGATACTGATATTTTCTACTTATAAACTAATGTAACTTTCATTTTATGTTTTTAAAAAAATTCTTTACCAGTTCTACTTACCTTTCATTTTTGTTGTCCCTCACTTTGTCTTTAAATAGGAGTATGTGTATACACAGGCATGCATTTGTGTATGGTGCATGCACACATACATATATAGAATTACTGCATCATTAATTTTGGTGAAGCTAATCTAATCAACTACTCACTTTGGTTTAAAAATTAATATAGTTCCTGCTATACTTGATAAAAACAATTTCTTTCAACCAAAATAAATAAAACCATTTATTTTTGTTATCACTTAAGCCTAGTATTTGATTAGCTCTTCAGATAAATTATCTGTTATTTAGTATGATTTGTGATGTGTTGTGTTACCCTTCATTTTTGCTGGTGAGAGTTTTAGTTGGTAAGAAAGATTTCATTTTCTTTCTGTTTTTAATGTGACTGCCCTTAGGTTACTTTCCGCACCAGAATCTATCACTGCAACATCAACAGTCAGGGAGTCATCTGTCTGGACATCCTTAAAGACAATTGGAGTCCTGCTTTGACTATTTCAAAAGTTTTGCTGTCCATTTGTTCTCTTTTGACAGACTGCAACCCTGGTAAGCAAATCTTTATTAACACATACAATGAGGCTACAGAAACCATTGAATTTTCTTGGTTGACTTAAATGTGGGTTTGAGAAGTAAATGCCTTTGGTGGAAAGATCAGCATAAAACATTTTGCCAGGAAATTATCAGTGCTATTTCAGTTAGAATAGACCAGAAGTTTCACGATAACTTTCATTAGTTAGTAGAATACTACCTTCTAATTGTTTTCTATCATTGATGGACTGTTTTCTGAATTATGTAGCTGTGTAAACCACTTTTGACAGTAATAAATGTTTCTGACACTAATGCTTCCTTTTCTCTTATGCTGCCATGTGCTTTAAAACAACTGTTAGTAATGAAGGGCTTCTTGTTCTCTCTTCCTTTGTGAATTATAGTTAGTTGTATTACATGTAATAATAGTGGATATTAAAAAATTATAGCTGATGAGAGAGTTGGACTAGATTATGATTATATAAACTCAGAGATAAAGTCATTACTGCATAATTCATAACACTTTAATGCATAATTTCCACACATGATCTTCAACATGGGTAGCTGACTTGAAAAAGTGATGTTTAAACCAGGGATTTTGCATGTTATCTTACTGAGAAGTCATTTTTTAAAAAGAAGTTGACTTTTGATTGGTCACTAAAGGCTATTACTATTATCTTAGGCTCAGCAGTTACACACATACCAAAGATAGGAGACACAGACAGAGAAATAGGGATATCTAGAAGGATTTTTTTTGTGGCATCGTTTATTAAAGAAAAGATTAGAAACAAACAATGTCCATTAATAGAGGATGCACCTATTAACAAAAATGAGACTGTTCTATATGAACTGATAGGGAAAGCACTCTAAGATACATTAAATAAAAAAGCAAGGCACTGAAAAAAAATACATATGCATAACAATAATTTCTAAGTGTGTATGATATCTCGGTAGAAATGCCATATACAGATAACAGTCATTTGCCAGGGAGAGAAACTTCTGAGTGGTTCGAGTCAGGAAGGGAGAGAGCTTTACGTTTTACTGATTGCTGTTTGGTATGTTTCACATATTGTATCGTGTACATATCTTACTTTTTT
Source organism: Pteropus alecto (assembly GCF_000325575.1). Taxonomy (NCBI): domain Eukaryota; kingdom Metazoa; phylum Chordata; class Mammalia; order Chiroptera; family Pteropodidae; genus Pteropus; species Pteropus alecto. The sequence continues at coordinate 49,610,751 of NW_006442484.1, forward strand.
GAAAAGCAAATTCAAAATAAAGGTTTATATCAGATTCTAGTTCAGAATTCAATTTAAAGCAAAATGGTAAGTTTTAAAATGGAGACAAGGATAGTAATTTGAATTATACTGCACAGAAAGAAGGAAACATTTTATTCTGAATAGAATTGCATTTAGACCTGAGTTTTTATTTTAAAATTATATTTTTTTTAATATAAGAAGGCAGAAATATAATTATCTAGCATACTTTTATTGTGGAATAAAATGCCAAGAGTAAAAAAAGTTTGTATATTAAAGCCATTCATCTTTTTAAAAAATTAGCTCAACATGTTTTTTATTTAAAGGGGATTTTCTAGTTTGAATATTAAAATACACAGATGATTGTTACTTTAAACATTTTTATTTTGAAATTTTAGCCATTGTATATCAAGATGCTGCTGAAAAAAATAGCATTTCAACTTAATAGACTATTAGGAGTGTACCTTAAGACACCATATATTTTAATATTCTTTCCACTTTTCCAGCGGATCCTCTGGTTGGAAGCATAGCCACTCAGTATTTGACCAACAGAGCAGAACATGACAGGATAGCCAGACAGTGGACCAAGAGATACGCAACATAATTCACATAATTTGTATGCAGTGTGAAGGAGCAGAAGGCATCTTCTCACTGTGCTGCAAATCTTTATAGCCTTTACAATACGGACTTCTGTGTATATGTTATACTGATTCTACTCTCTGCTTTTATCCTTTGGAGACTGGGAGACTCCCCAAAAAGGTAAACGCTATCAAGAGTAGAACTTTGTAGCTGTAGATTAGTTATGTTTAAAATGCCTACTTGCAAGTCTTGCTTCTTTGGGATATCAAAATGTATTTTGTGATGTACTAAGGATACTGGTCCTGAAGTCTACCAAATATTATAGTGCATTTTAGCCTAATTCATTATCTGTATGAAGTTATAAAAGTAGCTGTAGATGACTAGGAATTATGTCATTTGTATTAAACCCAGATCTATTTCTGAGTATGTGGTTAATGCTGTTGTGAAAAATGTTTTACCTTTTACCTTTGTCAGTTTGTAATGAGAGGATTTCCTTTTACCCTTTGTAGCTCAGAGAGCACCTGATGTATCATCTCAAACACAATAAACATGCTCCTGAAGGCATAGTTTCCTGTCGTAATATTTTAAGCCAGTCTTGTTAGAAGGTGTGTCTGAGATGATTGTTGATGAAGTAAAAATGCGGATATGAAGATTGACTACTAAAGATTAGTAAAAATAAATGAATTATTAAATTGAAAACATTTGAAATTTTATTAAATGCCTAGTTTTTTCCCTTCAAGTCCTAATGAGAGCATATAATGAGCTTAAATATGCAAAACTGAATTTTAAACCATTGGTCTCAAAAACGTATAAAGCACTGCTTTTGATAATACAATATTTGAGCTAAAAATAATACGAAATCCTGGCACACTCAAGAATTTGATATTGTCTTATGGAACAGTTTGTTACCAAATTGGTGATTTCTATCCACCATTAGGCAGTATTGTCAAATAACTGTAATTTGATAGCTATTCTATGTCTTGGTGCATTTTTTACTTCTAATCCTGGTCTCATATGGGTTACCATTCTCATTGTGGCAACTTGGCCAGCAGATGTAGTCAGAGGCAGAGTTGACTACAGAAACCCTTGTCAACCCTAAGGTAGAATAAAACTGCATTGGTGTGCAGATGTGGCATTTTTTTCTCAGTTGAAAAAATACCAAATTTTAAGGGGTTTACAGCTTATAAATTTTTTCTTTCTAGTTACAATTTTTAAATATTAGTTTTCTTACAGAAATTACAATTACTTTCCAATATTCAGGTTTGATAAACAATATAAATATGCTGTTTTTTTCTGCGACTGGGATAATTATTGAGGTAATTCCCTGGTCATGTAACCAAGTTTGTGGAATTTAAGACAAATGTCTTCTTTAGTCCTAGGTATGAAAATAGAGTGCCATCTTAAAATTTACAGAGTGGAATTATTAGCATAAAAATACATTGCTTTAAGATAATAAAACATTTATAGTTGCATATCCTCTCACTAAGAATAGTGGTCTCCTACTTGAGTATTTGTCAATAGAAGTCTAAATCGGAATAAAAATAAAATTACTTATATATCTATTTTTCACTTAAACTGCCCCCTAAAAAAAAATCTCCCTTTATTATAAAGGAACACCAAACAAAAACGTGGTATTTTGAAAAATTCAGGCTTAGGCCTATGAAAACCTCTAAGCCTTGACTGTTTTCGATGGTGACTAATAATCTGTAATGAAGTTCAAGTCAGTGGGATGAGAATGGGGATCTTTTATGTAAACAATAAAGCTTTCTGTGTAGGTTCACTATAGAAAGTTTTTGCCCAATTCCAATTTTGTACATTCTACTTCTTAGAGTAATATATTTCTCTCTTGGTGCTAGAAAAGCTTTCATCATTCTGAATATTAGGATGTTTAGGGATGCTATCATTGGTCTTCCTTCATTTGCTATTAGCCTAATTACAACCACCAACCTGTTTTGATACTTGTGGGTTGTCCTCTACTCACCTAGGACAGAGTAGAGGAAATTGTTACTTGAAAAAGTATTGTGACTCTTCCACAAACTGCCTTGTAGCCTTGAATAAGATACTTCTAACTTCTCTGAATTTCAATTTGTCTATGAAACAATCGAATTTGATTATTTCCCTATCCTCTATTAGCCCACAAACTCAAGTAATTCTAACCTTATAAAATTTATGCATGTTTCACTTTTTCTTTAAAGAACAGGCTATAATTTCAAATGGATCAGAAAAAAAAAATCATCATTTGGTTTTCTATATTAGGTTCCTTTAAAATTCTGAAATTTTCTTATGTTCTCTATTTTTGAAAAACTATGTATCTGCTTCCCAGTTCAGTAGATATTTATCTGTGTATACTCTTAAGGGCTTTTTCTTTGAAACTTTGCTCTAGATGTAAATTATGATATTTCAAAACCCAGACTTTTTCTCATCCATTAAGAGCAAAATTTACAAGTTACAAGTCCAAATGTAACTTCATAAGTATTCAAAAATGGTCATGGCACCGTGCATCCCATCCAGCCCGCGTCTCATGTTCCCTCAGAGGCGCCATGCAGTGCACTACTATATGCCAGTCATCATTTAGTTACTGAAGGGCCTTATCTTATTTAAAATCTCCTAAAGAGCTCTAGGAGAGGAGACACTGATGATCCTCAGTTGACAGAGTGAAACTGATGCACAGACAGGTTAAATAACTTGTCCCAAATTACACAGCTAATATGATGTGGAGGTACAATCCTCCGATCTTTACCACTAGGCTGAGTTTAGGTAATATTGAATATATATATATATAGGAAAGCAGATATACATGATTAATTGATAACTTCTGAAAATTATTCAGTAATAGAAGGTACGGTTTTGTATTTTAGTAAATCCTTATTTTAATAGTCTATTTTAAAGTCTTAAATCAAACCTTATAAAGTTTTGTTGATAGTTTCCAGTGAATATGAGATATGTTTATCTTCTGCCTTAGAGATTTGTCAAAAGAATACTTTTAACATCAATGATTTCCCTTTTTTTTAATTTGGAAAAAAATGTTATTTTAAATTTATTTAACCACACATCACATAACTACATTAGAAAATCTAAAGTATTTGATGACTGCTTTTTTCCAAAATGACAAAATGCATTAGTTATCGAGACATTGCTTTTTTTTTTTTCTTTAAATCCAGGAAATCTTAAGTAATCACAGGGATAAAATTCTGTAGACACACAGTTTGAATTGACCCATGTATATGCTGCTGTTTCTAATAAGAACTTTGAGATGTTGTGTACTTGAACTCAGCCCATTAACTTGTCCAGGTGTGTTCTTTAAACAATACAAGAATGACTTATAAAATTTAAGTCAATTTCAGCCCTCTGACTTCAGATATTAACCTGCATTGTAGTCATGCTAATGCAGTACATTAACACATTTTCAGTTAACATTTATAGTGTATCTTTGGACAGAATTATGGCATGATAGGAAACATTAATTTTATAAAACCATTCCAAATTATTTTAAGGGGCTGAGATGATTCTACAGTAATTACATTATCCACTTATATGTCTGTTAGTCTTCCTTATTTTAGATAAATAGAATATATAAATCTATTGTTTTTTGTCTAAAGTTTTTTCAAGTAATACCCAAATAATAAAAATAATTTATAACTACATTTTAGTAGATAGGCATTATTTGAAACAGCAATTTTTTGTAACTAGTTTGTCAACTTTTGGGGAGTAAAGTTCTTCAGTTATTTAACTGTGTATCTCTCTATTGTATAATAGAATGTTACTACACAGTGGACTGATAGTCCTTTCAAAGTGGTTATAAAGTAAATTTTGGGGACCGATTTATAAACTGCTTTGCCAACAGTGATGGGTAGTATTAAACCCTGTTACTCAGAATCAACCTTGTTAATTAGAGATGAGTGATCCTCTAGAGTGGTTGTATATTATCAAACCCAGTCTCACTTTACTCTTTTTCTCCCAGACTCTCTGTTAAACTCATAAGTACTTCTCTGAAGGGAATATCCTGGATTTCCAGCAGTATCTCTGTTGTTTTAGTGTGGCACCTGCTGTGTTCGCAACTTCTTGGGGTCCCAGTAGCTCAAGTGACTAGAAGCCCAAGGTGATATTTAAATGACATATTTAAATGATAATATCTTATGTATTAGTAAGACCAAACATAGAAGCTAAGTTTGAAAATTAAAAAAAAAAGTAATAGATTACCCACATTCAGGTACAGGGATAATATAAACATCCTTTAGCAGTAGTATTTTTCATTAATTTAATTATATATGAAAAAGAGTGATTTGACTTTGATTAGGCAACAGAGCTCTGGGTGTTAGCCCTGGGTGCATTCAGAAACTATGGCATAGCAAAGGAGTTGTTCAGCAAATGTAGATATTACCGATGAGCGTATTTAGAGAAGATTCTTTAAATCTTTCGTATTTATAGGTTGGTTACCTTGTTGAAACCCAGTAGAGCTGAAGTCCCAATTATGCAAGTCTACCCAACACAAAGCATTAGTAGCAGTTTTTTCCCCCCAAATCCTCCAATCAATTCCAGCTCCTCTGATGAAACCTTTTCATTTTACTTTTGTACCGTTAGTCTCTCATTCTGTTTCTCTGTGGCACTGTCTGCACAAATATCAGAAATAATAAAAGGAATTCAAGCATGTGCGTATTTCCAAGTACCAGCAACAAGCCAAGTTCCTTCCTCAGTAAGAATCCTGTTTTCTTTTTCTTTTTTTTTCTTTTAGAGAGGGTGTGTGGAGGAGGGCGTTATGCTATTTAACTCCTTAACTAAGAGTTTATTTTACAGATTATAAGTACTTGTTAATTGAAGGTCCTTTACATGAGAATTTCACAATTTCATCTACAAAATTATGAACGGTATTTTTGAGGAGCACAAGAGAGTGAGGGAATAAATCCCAGTGTAGGGTATCACTGGCACCCCTTAACCTGATTCCTTTATCATTTTTAGGAGCACTTTCATCCTCTGCTAAATTCTTCTCTTGGCCTCACAATTCCCAGATGGCAGAAGGCACTGTGATGCATACAGAGATGAATACACTGTCACATCTTTAAGTTGTTTTTAATTTCTTGTCCAGATAGATTTTTTCCCTCTTCTTAACAGAGGAGGACACATCTTTGCTAATGTGTATCCATTTTCTGTTGAATGAGAAATTGAACAGATGTCCCTGCTGATTTAACTATGAAAATATTAGTGTAATGATTTGCTAAGTTTTTCCCAATCTATATGACATTAAACATAATACTATTTGATGCTTTTAAAATAATTTCTCTCAGTCATACTGTTCTTACTACCCAGTGTTTTTAACATTCATTTTGGCATTTTATTATATTCAGTTTAACACCTTATACATATTTCTGGACAGTGACCTTTTGGAGGATAATAAATGTACTCCTTGTCTCTATCTCAGCCCAGTATCTAACGCATGTGCTTGCTGGATGATGAATATTGTATCATGGATATAAGTCTTCTCCATAAGGTTATTCAGAGACCATGTGAAGCATATCAGTCATGTCTTAATTCCCCATCATACTGATTCAGTGCTTTATATGTTGTAGGTGCTGGATTGATTCCTGTTAACTTGAAATATGAGAAGTAGCAGAGGGTTATTCCTATCTTTAATGTTTCCTTGTTTAAAATGGAGAATGATTTGGTAATTTTCAGAGTCCATAAATAAACCAAAATACTTTCTGTTCTACAAAATTTACATAATTTCCCATTGTTATTACTATCTCCTTAATTGATATATTTCTCCTATTCCCTTTCGCTGTTAAAGAGAATGCATGTATCTGTTTTTACCATATTCTTTTAGGGAAATCTAATGGAGAAAATAAAAAGTGATGGCCTTTGAAAAAAATTAAGAGAAGTAAATTTAGAGTAAAAGAACCAGAATAAAGTAATATGGAGGAGTATTGAAAGTTGATTATTGAGGTATTATCCACGTCTCTTAATTTTTTTTTCTTTTTCATTTCTAGCTTCTGTGAGAAAGGGAAATAGAATAGGATAAAGACTCAAACAGGTCACTCTTTATTGCCCCATGTTTTCCTGCACCAGTATGTAAAATTGAAAGATGACTGGGTAAAGGCTCCCTAACTCCAGGAGTGTAATTCAAACAACTTCTCAATTATTGTAGCATGAGTATTTCATAAGTCAGCTGAGCAAACTCAGGTGTGCTGGCTGCTTACTGACCCAGGCCCACTTCAGACTGAGAGTGGGGAAGGCAAACCTGTGGAGAAACAGGTTACTGAGAGGTGTTGGGCACCAAGAGAAGTACTTACAATTATGGAGTCAAGTGTGTAAGGAAACTTAAAGATATCCCAGTGTCTGAAATTTGGGGGGCTTATAATAGTCTTTACATGAGCATGTCACAATTTCATGTACGAAGTTATGAAGAATAATTATGAAGAACAGAAGGGAATGAGTGAATAAATTTATAAGAGTATCACTGACACCCCTTAACCTGATTCCTTTATCATTTTTAGGAGCACTTTAGCCCTCTGCTAAATTCTTCCCTTGGCCTCACAACTCCCAGATGGTAAAAGGTAATTTTAAATATACCTGTGAGACAATATTTATTCTATAGTTTTTTTAATGACGGTTTTATTTGTGTTTTATGTCATCTCCCTTAACTTGATCATGAGCCCCTAGAAATCAGGGATTCCATTCATTTCACTCAGTCAAGTCATTAGTTGTATACTCTAGCAAATATTTTTAGGTTTAGAATTAGCAGTGAACAAAGCACACAAAATCCCTGACTATGGCATTTACTTTTCGGAGCAGGGAGACAAAAGTTGAAAAAAGAAAAGAGTGTAGTAAATTATATACATGTTAAGTACTATAGAGAAAACTAAAGTGAGGCAGGGAAATAGGGAGTGTGTGCTGGGTGGGAGAAAGAGGAGGTTGCAGTACAGTTATAAAAAGATAGAGAAGATGTCAGTAAAAAGATGAGTCAGGAGCTGAAGATGGTGAGGGATTAGCCACATAGGGGAAGACTATTCCAGGCAGAGGGAATAGCAAGTGAAAAGACCCTGCAGTAAGAGCATGCCCGATGCATGTAAAAAACAGCAAGGCCCCAGAGGAAGTGGACCAGAACGAGCAACTAGGAGAGGAGTGGGAAGCAGGCGCAAGAAAATGACAGCTGGACAGATCACATATGGTCTTACAGTTCATCATATTTCGTTGTAAGCAGTTTGATAGTATGCTAAATAAGATGGGAAGCCATTGGAGGGCTTTTTAGCCCGAGCGATAGGATATGACAATGTTTTATTAGAATCTCTGATTACTGTTAGGGAAAAGATGAAGGAGAAGGAGAGAGGGAGCAGCAGGGTAAGAGATACTGATGGCTTCAACTTGGGTGGCATTGGTGTAGGTAGTAAAGGGGATCAGATTCTAGTTCAAGGTAGAGCTAGCAAGGTTTAAACTAATAGATTTGACTATGTCATCTGAAAAAGGAATAAAAATTTGGCATCTGAGCAAACTAGTATGCTGGAGTTAGAATTAACTAAGATGAAGAATCTTGGGGTGGGGCAGGATTGGGAAAAGTTTAAGAGCTTCATTTTCTACAGGCTAAGTTTCAAATGCCTGTAAAACATCCAAATAGAGATGTCAGGGCAGTAGATATGCAAAACTGGAATTTAGGAGTTCGTTCTGGGCCAGTGTGTACATTTGGGACTCATGAGCGTACAGGTGATAATTTACAACCATGAAACTGATACCAGGTGTTGTAGGCATTTTTTTTTTTTTGGTGGTTATTGTTTCTTTGTTTTCTAAAAAGTATGAAATCAAAGAAATAAGTGCAGCTAGAGAAGAAAGCCGGCACTCCAACATTAAGAAGCTGAGATGAGGAATCAGCAAAGGAACCCAGGAAGAAGCAAAGAAGTAAAAGGAAAACCCCAGAAAAGTATGGGGACTGGGAAAGGAAGTGAATTTCAAGGAGGTGGAAATGACCTACTACATCATATGCTGCTGATGAGTCAAATAAGAAGAGGACTCAAGTGTCCATTTTATTTAGCAACTGATGGGTGGTATAATTGGTGACTTTTACAAGCAGTTTCGTTGGAGCAGTGAGGTCAAAAGCTTGATTAGAGTAGGTACCAAAGATAATGGAAGGAAAGAAATTGGAGATTCTCATTTGCAATAAAGTAGAAAAATGGGGAGTAATTGGAGTTGGATATTTTTTCTTTAAGATGGAAAAAATTACAGTGTACTTGTATGTTGATGGGAAAGATGAAATAGGGAAAATGGATGATGTAGGGCAGAGAGGCAATGTCTTGCAGAAGATCATCTGCTATACCATATATTGAGGGTGTTTTCAAAGCTCTGCACTTTATTTGGACATTTGTCTCTTCCTGATTTGACTAGGGACTCGGAAACATAGTGTCCAGCACCAGCACTTAAAGCCATATTGCCTTCACCAGATTCTTGAATTGTACTTGGTGGGCTGGAGGGGATAGTATCTAACTCACAAGTGAAGTGGTCGGCCTCAGACATCTCACCCCATCATGCGTGGTTAACAGAAAAACAACAGAGGACAAAGGGATAAGTCCAGGCTGGAGGGTAGATGTAGTGCAAAGCTCTCTTGTTGCTTCTACTCCATGAAATAGGAAGTGGTTATTGGCTAAAAGTGAGGATGGGGGCATCAGTTAGTTGGTTTAAACGCACCTTAATATTTTCTTCAAGTGATTTTCCTTATGCCATTGAAGAATCTACATTGATACCAAACTTAACTAGAGGAATTTATTTATTGAAAGCTATTTCTGTTTTAAATTCTGGAAACAGAAGAAAATGACATTTCCCCAAAAGCTCATCATAGTGTAATTGGAAAAAGAGACGACTTACAGAGAGCTTCAGAAACACCATAGTAGATGATGTGGCAGGTGACTTCTCTCAGTTTAGTAGAGGAAAATGGCTTCTCAAAAATCCTTTCTTGCCTATTCAGTTGATTCTAGAAAATGGAGCGTTCTTCACCCCAGGTCTTTGTGGATGTAGTGGTCAGAGAAGGATAGTGATACCAACTCCCATTACCCTGACTTCTCCCCCTAGTCGCATGGTAAGGTACTCCCAGTTCCAGGCCTTCTGTTCCTCCAGGCCATACCTTTACTCGGGAAGTAGAGAATTTGAAGAGCAGGTTTCATTTGCAGAGAACCACCTATGGAGCAGTGAGCTTATGGCCAGGGCTCATACCTTATGTTGTGCTTCCATTTCCCTGCCACTGTCTTGACTTCCTGCTCCCCAAGAAATGAGGCATATCTTAGCTTATTTCCTCTAAAAATCTAGTCAGAGTCAGAGGCCCGAGTCGTAATTGGCACAACCACTTAATTTTGCTTAGAGAGCTAGGAATTAAATATTTGGAGGTTAACTTTTTCCTGATTGAGCCTTGCTGAACAATTCCTTTGCTGTGATTATGGCACATTAAAACCCAACTATACTTGTCTGAACTTAAAGAAATAGGGTTTGGCTCTTCTTAAGTTAATCATAATACTCTTTAGCATATTTCACATACACACAGGCTGATAGTTGCTGACTTTTCCCCTTATTTCTGAAGGACATCATGTTTTGATTCTGTTCTCTCCTTTCCAGCCTAGCCTTAGTCAGGCCCTTGGTTATCTGTGATCTACAGGGGCCCTTTAAGGTACCTTCTTGTCCACACAGAAGATTCCCATCTATTCTTCACACAGCTATCACATTAATCCTCCCATAATAAGCTCTTTATCGGGGACACTCCCTGCTCATAAGACTTGAGTGGTTGCCCACTGTTTACAGAATAAAGTCCAGACTCTTTAGAAGCCTAGCTTTCTGTCATGACATCAGTGTACTTCCATGATGAAGCAGCATCTATTTCAGTAGCAGCTTCAGAGGCACTTGTTTTGTTGTGAAATACCAGAGTCACTCTTGCCAATGGCAGCAGTTCCATCTTTCACTTAAAAATATTTTCTCAGAGAAGTAGCAATAGTGACTCACTGAGAACACTTCTTTAATCCTCCGATTCCTCTTCATGGTTTTCTGCTGGTATGACTACAACTCTATCATGCTCTGACATTTTTATAATTTTTGTTACTACTAGCAGTTTGAAGTATTGATACATCTAACCTAGTGGCCATGTTAAGTTTCAAGCATCAGAAAGTGAATTGCTTGAGATACTTTGCTAAGCACACCAGTATTTTCCATCTGAATTGATATACTTGGTGCTTCAAGACAGATGGTGTGTTGCTTCTGTGCCTAAGAGCATTTGGCAGTGCTGAAATCGAGCCTTCTGTTCAGTCCAGAATAATTCAGTGATGAGTGGGCAACTTCGTATATATATATTTTTTGGCTGGATTTGAATATTTGGAAGTGTTTTAGCTTACATATTAACTATATGTGAGCGCCTTTATAAAATGACAGAACAGGCAAGTACATAATCAGTGGATAAGCACTGTTTTTCATTTTGGCATATGACACTATTTGTTTTTATTTTCATTATAGTGATATGTTTATAATAAGATTAACAAGTATTTGGGCATATTTAAACATGGGCACAAAACTTTTCAGGTTTAAAGTTACCTGTTAGCTAGACCAATGTGAGTTAAGATCAAAAAGGGGAGGTTTTTCAAATGTTTTTGAAGTGACTTTAAATGGGGCAGAGGCTTTTAAATCTCGTGTTGGTCATCACTTCTTGGTTTCATTTTATTCCCCTGGTTAACATCTCTTTTAAGGTACCTTGCTAAGACAGAATTTTCTTATTTAAGGCCAGACTGGAAGATTGCAACAAATAGCATCTCCAAAGCCCTATGTTTTGTTACTTAAATTTAGAAATTGTGTTTTGTATTCCTTTTGACTTAACAGCTCATTAGAGCCTTCTGAGTGATTAGCCAGAAATGTATTTTTTTCTCCTCATGTATTTTCAAAGTAGGATTTATGTAACTCTGTGGTTTTCATTTGGGGAACACTAGGTGTTAAGTATTATAGGATGCCAAGTCCCACAAGACAAAAACACTCCAGGGGGACCTCTGAAGAGGAACAGCAAAAACACCCGCGTTCTGTACTCGGTTGTGGATTATGTTGATGGAGGAGGATGATTGTTGATTTAAGAGAGGGTACTGTAATGTGGAGAAAATGCCTGGCCCATTTAAGCTTTGGGAAAAGGTTTACACATCTGAGCTTGGGTTAAAAATATTGTATTGCCTGTTCTCATAATGCTGGAAGTATAAAGAGATCAATAAAAAGTTTTCTCAGATTCTGTAAGTCAGACTTGTCTCTCTTTTCTCTACATATTTCCAAGGAAGCCGAGATGACAAAAGCTGGTGGATTCTGGTGGTGGGACTGTTAGTATTGATTCTATAATGTTACTGTAAATTTCTTTTCTGATATTAAATATATCGTGCAGAGGTGCGCTGACCACATCCCTAGATTCATATCATATAACATATCCAAGGACTGATCTCTTAACAGTCACCTCTTCAGCATCTACAACTTTTAGCATGTCTGGAAGACTCAGTTCTTGTCTACTACATAGTGGCATACCCTGGGAGAATGGCACCCGAAGAGTGATTTAGGAGGACACATACACACCTAAATGACTGAAGGCTTCTCTGGAAATCACTGGAGTCTGTTAAACACAGTAGGGATAGTAACCTTGGCTCCAAAGTTGGAATCCTGATCAGGAATCTTTAAAATCATATCTTAGAACATGATCAAATAAAATACATATTGCACACATATGAAAACTAGTTACCAAGGACCAAATGAATCCTGACATTTTGACACTTTCTCTTGAAGAAATGAATATGGAGGTCACAACATTTAGATTTTAGTTGTATTATCTATCACTTAGAGTAATTAGAGGTTATAGATTTATCACAATAGTTTCTTTGTGAGTAAAACACTTCAATAATAATTCAATTCTGACTTCTGGGTCTTCAGGATACTGAACTCTAGAGCCAACATAGTTTAATTAACCACCAGCCTGTAATAGAGTAAGCTTTCAAATTTCTCATTTATGGTCTTGTTTGTAAGTAGGAACATATATTTTTTATTTCTCTGGGCCTAATTTTCTCCATTATATAAGTGAACAAAAAACAAGAACACTGAAGAAATGTGACAGGAAACAAAATTATTTAGTGGTAAAACACTGGACAGTGGAAAGTGTCTGGAAAGACTTTTTAAAGCAGTAAAACACAATTGCAAATTGTCTGGATAATTACATGTTTGAGTTTAGCATGAAGCTTCACTATTTGAATATTGTTTTTGCTTGTGCTAATAGGTTGTGTCGCATCTTTTTTTGTTTTTCTGTTTGTTTTTGTCTCTGGGCTCTGAAGATTGAAGTTAATTAATTGCCAACAAGGACATAAGTGAGTATATATATTTTTTTAATTTAACATCACCAATAATGGATAGATACATAAGGATGTTTAAATTAATTAAGCAATATAGCTGCCATATATTCTTCCATGATTTTACACTCAAGAGCTGGCCTGTTCTAATCATTTCTAGCTGATTCTTCTGATTCCCAGACATAAATGAAAGAGTGAAGGAGTTAAAAGAATTTAGAAATATTCTGGGTGTGGTAGGAACAAACTCATGCACATTCTTTAAAAAAAAAAAATTACACATTTCCTAATCCTTGAGGTTTCTTTTTAGTTCCCTGTTTCCTCTAGACCTACAGTAAAAATGTTTTCACTTTCTTTATTTCTTTTTTTTTTCTTTTTTTTTTTCTTCCCAGAAAAGGTGTGTTGGAAGGGTCTGCCAGAACCAGAGACTAAGCAGAGCAGTATAAAAAAATTCTTTATTCCAGCTTCCAGAATTCCTCCTCTACAGCCTTGCATGTTCATTGGAATAACAAAGCCATTAAACGGTAGTGTACAAGAAGCCCCTTCCAGTGGTGGAATCTCGGTAGAAAACAAGGAAGTGGGGTGGTGGGGATCACGCAGTCCTTTCCATTTTTACTAAAGGGGAGGAGACAACATTTAAATTTAATTTGTACTGCAGCAGATATAATGTGATCGTGACAGTCTTCCAATGAATATTTGTTAATCCTAATTTGAACACAGGGGCGGGTGTCAGATGGACTACCTCCCAAGGCCACTTGACATTTATTTCTTGCAGCCTTAGGCAGAGATAGAGGAAACAGCTACAGTTTACATTTGTGAAAGCTCAGAGTAATAGAAACATTTCATTTTATATTTTTATTCCAAAGCAAATGTATTAAATGAGCAATTAGATAAATGCTTAGTGAAATGCCAAAAAGCTTACACATACATTTGCTTAAACGAAGTTTCCCTGTGGATTTAATAAAATTCTAACCACAAAGAGGTAAATTAATTCAAGAGATATAAAGTGAGAAAACTCACTTTCCCCACATTTTCCTTCTCTTATTTCTCCTTCCTTCTCAAGCTTTCTCCCACCCTTGCTATCATTCACTGTAGAAAGAAGAGTAGGAGAGCACATAGTTACATTCTTGCTCCTTTAAATGCTGAATCAGGGAGGTTATTGTGAGATATTTCACAGCTACAACACTAAATAGCTGTTTGCCAACCCTACCTGCATCATCTCATAACTTTGGATTAAATGTTGAAAATTGGTCATTGTTTATAATTGAACAAGCAAAAACTTAAATATACAGTAAGTGTGCCTTGCTTTTTAAATTTGTTTGTATTTTTTTCTTGATGCTTTGCATAAAGACCGTGAAGTGCTTTTGTTTCCCTGTGCCCCACCAGAAACGTGGAGTTTATTTGGGGTGTATGGTATCCCGTAGAGCACCATAAATGTCCACTAGATGTCAGTGTGTCACTAAGTGAAGCCGGTTAAGCATGCTCCCCACACCCATGCTTGAAACATTGGAGAGGTGAACTCTCATGATTTTTAACCAGAGTGATAGAGAAGTTTTAGTATACAAGTTAGTAATATTTGTCATAATGAATATTAATAAAAGCGAAATCTTTTATTTAAAAAATCCAGTACTATTCATTTAAGGATTTCAAAATGCTCTACTTGTGTTCTGTTTTTTTTTTTGCTATGATATCCCCAAAGAGAGAGAATGCAAATATTCATTTTACATGTTACAGCAGAGTAACCTGAAGTGCAAGGGGACAAATGGCCCAAGATCGCCAGTCAACATCTGATGGACCCAGGCTGGCGTTTCTGCAGCCTACTCTACGTAAACACTCCTGCTTCTCCTTTGGTGTATTTAAATGCAGATTTCTTTCATCTGCCATTTGTATCAACTACCATATGTATAAAAGAAGCTCAAGAAGAGTGGAATGATTAAGCATGATTGAGATTATCAATTTAGTATGGTAATGTTTAAGATGGAATTTTAAGATTTTATAAAGATTATACAAAGAGTCTGCTAAACAACCAAGATGATAAATTTATATTTACGTATACTATATTAAAGATGGTGAATTCAGACTAATGTGAACCTCACCTTAGTTCATGTACTCAAGTATAGAAGGAAAGAAAGCCAGTTGTAATTTGGTTTGGAAGGTTGAAGCTACTGTATTTTGGGGATTTATGGAGCATATTGTATATTATAGGTTTTACACTGTATAATTTCCTTAAAGAGGAGACTACGTATAATCCTGAATATAAGGATTTAAATAGTGATTTTTCCAAATTTGTGTAAATACACAGGTTACAACTATGTAAAAATTATGTTTGTGTATATAAATGTAAAGAATACACAGAAAAGATTTTAGGTGGCGGGATTATGGTAAATTTAAATTTCCCCATTATGTGGTAGTATTGTTTTTATAATAAATAAAAAGAAAAAATGGTTTCTCCTTTATGGTTCATGTTGTAAAAAATTTGCCACAATCCAACTTTAGAAAGGCTTGTTTTTTGTATCAATAAAGTACATTAACTATCGAAATTTGAGAAGATTCGGTTTGGTTTGTTTACTTCAAATGTTTCAGTTAAATCATAGAAATCAAGGTTAAAGTGGCAGAAGTACAGGGTCATACTTTCAAACATTACTGTGAATTTTAAATGAAAATAAATGATCGCCCAAATCCCAGTAGACTGTTTGCTGTAGTATTTAGTGCATTGTCAATATTAAGTAAATATCAATGAAGTGTTTAGTAAATGTAGCTTTCTTCAATTTGTATTTTCTTTTAAATGGTGCAAGATTAAAAGAATTACCAGTAAAGTTAAAGAGATTTTTTAAATTTAAAATTATAATAGCTATTGACTTTGCATGCTCGGACCTATATTTCAACTCAAAACATATATTAAAACATGCATGAATCAAATTGAGGTGTAAAATAACATTTCACATATGTGAAAGAAAACCTGTACTTTTATGGTATGTCTCATTTCAAGAAAAAGTGATGTAGCTACCATTGAATTATATATTAAAAAATTCATGGACAATAATCTACAGAACTGATCGGGGATTAACGGCTGGAAAAGTTGGGCATGTGTGTCAAAATTAACTATAAAACTTTTTATGAACCATGTTTTCTTTGTACTATCTCCATCCTATAATCATGATTTGGAAACTTGGATTTTTAGATTTGTCAGAGTGGGTGGATAGAGGCAAGAATGTGCAACTTCAGGACTTTTAAGGGTGCTGCAAAGTCCTGGTGCATATTAGACCTTCAAAATCACCGCCACCCACAGGTGTATACTCAGTTTAATTCTTAGACTCCTGGAGCCACTAAAATGTTACTAGCCTTAAACATTTTGAATACTGGACTCACGGTGATCTGGAGTTAGAGTTGAAACAAATTAGGTGATAAGTTAGTTGAGGTGTGATCAGACTCCCATTTGGAGGTGAACTCTGTTCAATCAATTGTTGAATGTAAAGGAAAAGAGCACAGGTGGAAGACCAAGACCAGCTCAGCTTACCTCATGTCTGATTCATAGCATATCAAAAACTACAGCTCCCATAAAACCTTTATGATAGTTGTTTGCTGTATCTAGAATCCCACCATTAGAGATTCATTCTCTGGCTTAAAGGCATCTCCAGACATCTTTTCTTTTTAATACTGATATTACAGATATCAGTAACACTTGAGTTTATTCAGTGACTATACACTAAAGCTCATTAACTCAGAAAAATCACTTCCAAGCCCAGCTGACTGAAGCAAGTGGTTGGGGAGAGACTGATAAGAGAGTGAAAAAAAAAACACAAAAAACCAGAACATTCTAGGGGACAGGCAGGAGGGGCAGACGCTGTTTGTTTAAGGGAGTTCCTCCTGGAAACAGGAGATCCATTTTTAACTAAAATGCAGGCCGTGATTCTGTAGGGCTGGGGGAGGAGATTCTGCATTTCTAAGAAGCTCCAGGTGATCTCCATGCTGCTGGTATAGAGGAACTTAATCTCCTTCACCTGTATGTCTATAGCAAGACCTACAACCCAGCACACAGGATTCATGAGACCAGAAGCTGGTGCCCTTGAGTCAGACTAAGAATCACCTGGAAGGCATGTTTAAACATTTATTGGTTCTATCTCAGAGATTCCGATTCAGTAGGTGAGGGCCACAGGTTTGCCTTTCTAACGACTGATGCCGGGGACAGACTTTGAGTAGCAATGCTGTAGACAACATATCTCCAACTCACATCTGCGGCCCTGAAGCCGGTATCCCAGCATATCCCAAAGATCCAAGTTGTGGGCGCTTCCTGACGTGCTAACAAAGGTGAGCCCTGCATCTTCATTTTCTGCCAAAAAAAAAA
>NW_006442484.1:49628174-49634187 GCF_000325575.1 Pteropus alecto
CATCTTTATGTTCTGCCAAAAAAAAAAAAAAAAAAAAAATCAGCTAGATCTCCATTCAAGCTCTTTTGATGTTGGCTTGTCTTTGTAAGCTTAGTCACACAGGAAGATCAAGATTGCTTCGTATTGGTGGCTTGCATGCTCAGTTATCAGGAGGATAAAGACTAGAAATGCTGTAGGCACAGGACCTCAAATTCATGTAGATCATAATTTCCTGGCGGTGGTGGGTTGACTTGCTTGAAATCCACAACTTGTTTAAGGATATTCAGCAGGTGTTGGTAATGATACTGTTTCAAATGTTGCAGGCTTTTCTTGGCAAAATCTCTTCAAACGTTGATAGAAATTTTAAAAACTTGGAAATTTTTTCTTTTTAATTTAAGAATTCAACACATTAAAAATGTTGAAAATCCTCCATAGGCAACTGGAAAAAAACTTCTTAAAGTTTTTATCTTTCTAGGATAATGCTTATTCTGTTCTTGTTAAGTTAAAGAGTAAAGATGGGGCTAAAAATAAAAGATTTTAACTTAAATTGACTTAAAAGAAATTTTTGTTTTTGTTATTACAACAGCTTAAAATACAAAACTGTTACTCAAATGTTTGTTTCCAACAAACCGTTTTCTTTTTATTTTAATTGGTTCTCTTTTCTTCAGTATCTTTGGATGTGTTATCATCATCATCATGATGAGAAAACATCGTATAGCTCCTTGACCTTCACGTAGCAGTATTTGATAATTACTTCAGTTTAAGGATTATCAAAATTTAATGTCTGAAAGATTAAATATGCTAAGTATTATGTTTAACAATATATCTTAAAAAAAGTATGAAGATTATATATATTTCATCTTTTAATCAGTTTTACTCATTTCATTAATATATAGCCATCCTATTTGAGCTCTAGTGTGCTGGGATTTGTAAAATTTCTCTCAGCGGGCATGCATTTAAGACCATTAGCTTTCCTCACTGGGGATTTGTGAGAGAATTGATAAAAAAAGTACCCCATTCCATAGCTGAGTAGCACAATTGGCAATAGCTAAGAAACCTCGTTTTGTAACGACATAACAACATGTACTATATGAAACTACAATAATAATAAGATTCGTCAAATATTGCTTGTTAGAGGCTGGTCTACTTAGCAGGGCTAATCTGAACAAATCTATCTAAAGCATGCTTCTTTTCCTTTCATACTTATAGAAACTTCTAGGTCGTGTGCTATAGTGATGTATTTTTTTCAGTTAACTTTAAATGTCAATAGTTCAGTTACATTATTTACAATTCTATCACTATAAGAGATTTTCGAATGAGAAAACTTCACCCCACCAAGCCACTTAGGCCAGTTTCTTTTGTTATATACTCTCATATAACCAGGCTTTTTTCTTCATAGATATCACTTCAATCTGTGATTAAGGTTATTTTCTCATTTATGTATCTATTTGACTATGTATCTTCCCCATCTGGGCTTCTGAAGCACAGGGACACGAGGACCATGCCTTTTTACTCTTCACTGACTGTCCAGCACTCAGCATAGTGGTACTCAAAAAATATTTATTAATAGTTATTTGCTATTAAAAATTTCTCTGTACTCATACGTAACAGATATTTCTCTAGTTATTCAGCCTTGGGGGCCATTCAGAATGTGTATTAATAGTTACTTTGTGCTTTGGTCCCTCAAATTTCTCTCTAGTTCAGTTAAATGAGAGCTGATTGCTTGGAAGTCTCTACTGCTCTTCCATTAAAATGTGGCTACTCCAGCATCCTGGACCTGACTTCCCAGCATAGGCCCGAGAACCCATTGGCCGTGGCTGCTGCCACCGCTGCCCCCATCTCCCACACCTGTGTGCAGGGTGCCATGACTTGACACAAAAGCTGCATTCTCCAGGGAGACAGGCACTATCAGGGCTAGAGCCAGCTTTGTCCCCGTTTCATGAACCCATACGTTTCTGCTTCCACTCTTGGTAAACTCAGGACCCCTCTGTAGCTAGAGACTATTGAATATCTTGTTTGTTTCATCCTAGACCATAAGTAGGCTCCCTAGGAACAAAGTTGTTATTTTTCTATACTCAGTGTCTAACCTGCTGGCTGACACAGTTTTGTACCTTTAATAAATGCTTGTGGACCAAGCATATTTGAGGGGATATTTTTCTACTTCTTTGCTAGAAACTTGAGGCTTTAGTTTTATTCTTTTTGGTAAAATTGAACCCAGAGCCCATTATCAAAGGAGCTATCTAGGTACTCTGTTTCCAATGCTCTGAAGTTGTTTTATGAGTTGTTTCGTACCATTCCGTACCCATCCTGGCCTGAGTATTCTCTCTTTCCTCTTCCAGGGAGGTGTGTGTTCATCAACCAGGCTGTGTTCAACAATCCTAGCTATGTTCCAGATTCTCCTTGCCCAGCTAGCCACATGTCTCCCATTCCCAGGCATAATTTTCAGTGCAAGAGAGGAAAGGGAATTTGGGCTATGAAAGTGTTCATTCATTTTTTAAAATGTGACTTT
This sequence comes from Pteropus alecto, assembly GCF_000325575.1. Taxonomy (NCBI): domain Eukaryota; kingdom Metazoa; phylum Chordata; class Mammalia; order Chiroptera; family Pteropodidae; genus Pteropus; species Pteropus alecto. The sequence continues at coordinate 49,630,663 of NW_006442484.1, forward strand.
AAGGCAATATATAGAAGCAAACATTTGCATTAAATTTATTTCTACATTTAGTATTGTTATTTGGAGTTGTAGATGTAAAATGTTTTCAGATTTTTATGAACTTAAAAATATCTGTTAACTAGGTCTCGCCTTCATACTCTCTCGGCCCATCTGTGCGTTTGTTTGTTTTGTTTTTTGTTTTTTTGTTTTTTTTTTTAATAGGACAACTTTGTTTTAGACCTTAACATTGTTGGCTTTTCCCCATGCTGGTTTTCATCACGATAGCACTCTTCCCCTCTAATTTCTCAGTTCTTATGGTATACTTTTTTAACAGTGTAATTTACTTATCTAGATGAATTAAATCTTTAATTTTGTGCTCAGTGTACAAAAAGAACGATTTGATAGTTATTTGGTTTTAAGGTTTTGTTTTGTTTTTTCAGTCTATGAGGAGCAGACAAAATTTGGTTAGTTGAAATTGTTAACATTACATAGTAAGAATGGGCATAGAGTGTGGCAGTTAAAAACATGGGCTTTCTATCCCATGCTAGCTGTTTAACCTTGGGTAAATTATTTAACCTCTTTGTGGTTTAAATTTTTTATCTGTAAAATGCATGTGGCAATCCTACTTTTTTCATAGGGTTACTGTAAGGCTTGAGCGAGATAAAGGTGGTAGAGTGTAGCATAACTGCATTTGCCTGGTGCATTATGTGCTCCGTCAGTGTCAGTTATTATGTTTTTTGGAGATACACATCAAACAGCACCTTAGAGTCTTTATTTTTCCTATTTCCTAAACAATCTGACTAGCCTAGTTCTTTGTCTACCTCTAATCTCATGATTAACTGTACCTACACCTTTCTTGAGACTAATTTGCCCAAAGTTGCAAAAAGTGGACATGGCAGAATCAGGATTCAAATTTGAGACCCTGTAACTGACAAGGCAAGTGGCTTTGTTTTACATGGTAACCAATAGGAACATAAGGCATGCTATCTTAGTAAGGATGCTTCTTATTCTGCTAGTATTGTTTCCCAATTCTAAAATTGAATTCTATGAGCTGAAATGTCCCCCAAATTAATAATTATTAAGGATCCAGTGTCTGTAACAACCCACCAATCATATTTTGTCAATTTACATCAAATGCGACTTATTCAATTAAGAAGAAACTTACCCACGTAAATGAATCACCAGAAATACAGTACTGAAGTGTTTTGCTGTCTTGATAATTATAAATTTGCCCAGGCCTTGAAACCAAGCATCAAACATTCTTGTACTAAACCAACTGTCAGTCATACAACCTCATTGTATAGAACCTTCTTTACCGGAAATTTTCGTATTAGAAATTCCTTTCCTAGTGCAATATGCTGTTTCAGACACGAGTAACTGCCTCAAGTCCATATTTGTTCAGGTCCTGAACAAATTGGGGCGGGGAAGACATCAATATTATTTTCCATTTCTCATTATAGAGAGTGTAGGGCCTATGTTGTCCAAGATCCACAGCAGTGTTTCTTAAAAGCGTGATCCCACAACTCATCATCTGGTCGGAGAGTATATGAGTGTTCAGGCCCCATTCCAAATGTCCTCTAACAGATTATATTGCAAAGTGATCCAAGAATCTGCATTTTAATAAACATCCAATATGGTTTTCATACTGCCTGAAACAACTGGTCAAGATTTATGTACACGGGCCACTTTTGCAATACACTCATGGATATAGCCGAGGCATTCCTCCTAGGGTGATGAGCAAGAACAGGCCCTTGGGAATATTTTTTATACAACCATCTATTGTTGATTTTTTAAAATATATATTCTGAGATATATAGGGGCCCAAAAAGAAGTCATTTTTATTTGCTTATGATCATTGCTGCAGTCGAGATTCGTATGTTATAGCAACAGCTTTCTAAAAAGATGCCTCCTCTTGGTGAAAAGTATATGCGCTTTGGCGAGAGGGGTATTTCATTTGCTATGAAACACTGGTGTTCGCTTTTCATGGCATTATTTTTTAAATTTCTGTAGTTGTAATCTGCACTGATTTTTGTTGGAGTTAGGCAAGAATATTTTTCTCTCAAGTCATGAACCATTATAGTGCTGTGCAGTGCTACCCCAGTACAATGCTCAGTCAATGAAACTGGAAGCAAAAATATGTCCCATAGAAAGCAGAGCATGTCATTATCATTCTGGTGTCTTAAGCAATATCTTATGAAACCAAAGTGACCAAGAAGCAGCAAAGTGTTTCTGAAGACGGCTTTGCGGCTCTAAAATTCCATTATTTTTACATTTACAGAGCGATCAATAAAATAATTTGATCGATGCACCTATCTGTGTTGTTAAAGGTGTGAGATGTTGATTGAAGACCCTCAGCCAAAAATATGTAGGGCCCAGAAAACTGTACTTAGTACTAATAGGTAGTCCTTTTTAAGAGATACTTCTCTGAACATTTGACAAATGAACACAGTAGCTCTGCTCTACTCGTTGGCAGAACCTGACTCCTCCCTTCCTCAAATATTTTATAGCTTGTGAGTATGCTGAAGATTAATTTAGGAGTTTTAGCCAAAGTATTGTGACAAAGAATTAGTATAAAACAAACGAGAATTAACCAGTTATTGTGTTGTTATGAATGATTCTGCTTAAAACTTATAGCTGAAAAGTTGGAAAACTCAGACAACTTCCTTATAATTTGTCTCTACAACATAAATAGTGATACTCTTGTGTTTTAGGTTACTTTTACTGAATTTACTGACTCCTTCCCTAAGTTATTTGCGTGTGAAAAGATAAAGACGAATCCTCAAATTAATGATACACACATAAATCCTAAAGATACACACATATCCTAAAGAGACACAGAAATCCTAAAGACATTAAGGCAGGAGGGAATAGCTCTGGGCTGGAGTCATAAAGAAGGCTTCATGGAAGAAGAGGCTATTGAGCTGAATGCTACAGAAATTAAAAAGGTAGGAAAAGATGGGAAAAGACAGTGGTAATACCTCTGATGATTACTATCAAGTACATTTGGTAGATGATGTATTGAGAAATAGTTGTAGGAGAATACTTGGATTGAGAAAGTAAGAAATAATGTTGGAAAAGTGAATTCATTGAAAACCAGTAAGTTCCTTGAGACTTATGGGGCACATGCACACCTTCTACCCTGGGGTCTTCAAAATATATGCTCCTGAAGGCAAAGGTACAAATGTACAGATGAACGACCTTAGCATCCATGAGCTTAGTCACCTCAGACAGTAGTTCAATGGGGAGACAATGCTGGAGGTGTGAATTTTCATTGCAGCAGAGCAAATACTTTCAAATAACTTCTTGGGCCACTCCACTACCCCAGGGGTTCACTGATTCCTCTCACCTCCTCCCAGGTTTATTTCTATCTTGCTGGCTTCTCCTCTGTTGTCTCCGAACTTTACTCATATTTGTCCCTTTTATCCAGAGGGAGACAAAAGAACAAGAAATGCCATTGTCCTCTCAGGCTTCCTCTTCCTCTGATTTCTTGATTTCTGTTAACACTCAGCTGGGCACCAAGGTGGGAAAGAGCCCACAAGCAGGACA
>NW_006442484.1:49634227-49687075 GCF_000325575.1 Pteropus alecto
AGCTATTAAAGCCCTCATTGAAAAATTAACTTCATTACACATACAATGACAAAGAATATAACAAAAAATATTTTCTCCAGTTCCTCTTTCTTTGTTCCTGTAGCTCAACTCCCTGCCTCACTAACTTGGACACTCCACCTACATTCTCTTTCTAAATGGTAGCCATTTTATTTCTGGGTGATCAGGGTTTTCCCTCTCCCCACTTCTTCCATCTTTCTTCCTTCCTCCTCCCCGCCCCCTCCGTTTCCCCTCTCTTTCTCTTCCCTATCCCCCCTGTGATAATGAGAGATGAAACTCCCCCTGCCTGGAAGAGTCACTTAAGACCTCCTCCTGTCCTTGAAACTGCTCCCTAGAAGCAACTAATATTCATTACTTGTTAACGACTTCTTGTCCAACATAATGTGGGTTTTACAGTTACATACATTCTCTTATTTAATTATCTCCATAACCATACAAGAGAGGTATAATTATCCTCATTTTTATAGATATGGAAACAAGATTAGAGAAATAAAAGAACCTGTTCAAGACTACACAAATTCAAGACAGAATAAGAATTTGAAAGCAACTCTGCAGGGATTTGAAAGTAAATTAGGTTGACTCCTTACTACTTTTACTATTTCAGCTTCTCTCCCAGTTTTTTTTTTTAGTCTTTGGCTTGAGTGAAAGAAGAATTAAAGCTGCACTAATATGAACAAAACCACCAGCATGTCATCTTTTAAATTATTATTAAAATTTAAAAACTTTAACAAACTTGCCTCATATTAATGGTCCTTATAATGCATTTCCCTTTACTGCAGCCATACAGAGCACCTAACCGGTTTAACTTTGCTTTTCCATTTTCTATCTCAAGACTTCTTTAGAGCATATCCCATTTTATTTGTTCAGAGTCATTCCTCTCAGCCTTCAAGTTCATTCTCGATATATCCTCTTAACACTACTGTAACAGCCAGGTTCTCCAGGAAAACAGAACTAATAATGTGTTTGTATATACGGATAGATAGACGGATGGATGGATGGATGGACGGACGGACGGACGGATGGACGGATGGACAGAAAGACAGGCAGATAGATAGAAAAAAAGGGATTTATTTTTTAAAGTCTTGGCTCACATGATTGTAGATGCTGGCAAAAGCAAAATCTACAAAATAGGCTGACAGGCTAGAAACTCAGGAAAGAATTTGAAAACATCCTAGAGGTAGAATTCCTCTTCCTCTAGGGATTTCAGTCTGTTTTTCCTTAAAATTTTCAACTATTGGCGGAAGCCCACTCATATTACTGAGGATTATCTGCTTTATTCAAAGTCGACTGACTTAAATATTAATCCAATTCAAAAAATTCCTTCACAGAAACATCTAGAATAGTGTTTAACCAAATGTCTAGGTGCTATGGCCTAACCAACTTGACACATAAAATTAACCAGAACAACTACTTCCCCCTGAGCTACTGTTTTTTTGTTTGTTTGTTTGTTTGTTTTACTTAGATGTAAATTTCTGTGTGCAGAAAAAATGTTCTGCAGTATACAAACCAGATTCTTTACAACTGAGAGGATATATCACCTTGGGCAGCGGGAAAGGGGGAGAAACTTAACTTTTGGGTAGTACCATTCTGTATTGCTCAAATTTTTTCACAGTGCATTGTGATTACTGTTCTTATATATTCAAATTAGTTTTTAATCAAAATAGCACATATATGGAGGTAAAGTAAAATACCACTAAGTTTATGAGGAATTTTATAGGCTTTCATCCCATTCCTCCCCACTCTCTGATTCCCATTTCCTGTAGGTATTCCCTTTTTAACACTTTTAACTTTTTTTTTCCTGGTTTTAAACTCTGTTTCCAACAACATTTTTACTGCTATTGCTTGGCTTTCCGATTTGAGACGTGACATTCTACTTGAGAAGATGGAGTTTTTCACTAACCTTCTCTCATTCCCTTTCCCAACCTCCCTCATTCTATTCCCCGCAAACCGAGTCACATTGGGTTAAATATATATTCAGTGTTACATTATTATGATAGCATAAAAGTCTTCCACAGCGAAGCAATACATTATTTTATAATTAAATGTTAGAACTCTTCATTTGATACTGTTATTCTTTTTCTCCCTCTCCTATTTTTATGCTTTTTCTGTTTTTCTAGGAGACATCCTCATCTTGAACATTACCTTCCAATTGTTATTGAATCTTTTATTTCTGTTATATTTTTAGTTTTCAAGAGCTCTTTCTTATTCTTTGAATGTTCCTTTTTCTGGTATCTTACTCTTTCATCATGAAAGCAATATCTTCTCTTTTAACTTTTATTCAGCTTACTACATTGTCCTTGACTCTTCCAAAATTTTTATTTTTTTCTGCTTATTTGCTTTGGTTTCTTTCACATCAGAAGCTGTCCTTAAAATGCCAGGTGATTCTTGATTGTTCACATTTAAGAGTGAGTTACTAAAAAGTTGATTGGAAGTGCTATGTGCATGGTTGTGCTTGTTTACTGTATGGGTTTCATTACAGGATAATGATTTTCAATGATAAAATCACATAAAGGCCAGAATATGTAGGGTTTTTCTTTTGGGTTTAGTTTAGTAACCAAGTAAATCTTCCAGTTTTCCGCCTGAGAATATAATCTTGTTTGCTAGCATCTGAGTGTGGAGTGGAGCATGGTAGAGGGTGAAGAGTGGATTGGAATATTACTATTGGTATGTAGACTCCTTTTACTATTCCTGTTTTCCAAAAGTGTCTCTTTCTTTAGCTATCTGTTATCCTGGAAGCACCTATAATATGAGAATGGTGGAAGGTTGTGCAGAGTAGATGTGGGAATCTGGGTGTTTAATTGACAGTTAGGCAAACAACTTTCAATCAAAGCTTCATACCCTGCTCCTGCCTACATAGGTACCAGATGTTTTTAGTTCAGGGGACTTTCCATAGGAAAAAAAATAAGTAAATAAAATACAATTTACTTTTCCTTCTAAATTTTTTACCTTTGTTTGCTGATGCAAAAATAATAACACTGTGGTTTTAAATGTATGTAGAAGAAATATTTAAGACAGTTATAAACAGTAACATAAAGGGATGTGAAGAGAGGTAAGATTTCTATACTTCACTTAAACTGGTAAAAGGTTGACACCAGTAGTAGATTGTGATAAGTTTTGTATATATAATGTAATACCTAAAGCAACCAATAAAATATAAAGAGATAACGATACAAATTACAAAGAGATACACACAAAAACATGACAGATGAGTCAAAATTCAATTCTAGAAAATGTCGAAGTAACTCATAGGAAGTCAAAAACAGAATAGACAAAACAAGAAATAAAAGACTGACTCACACCTTAATATATCAATAATTACACTAAATATAAAGTTCCAAATACACCAATTAAAAGATGAGGATTGGAAGAGTAGATTTTTAAAATATGACCCAACTATTTACTGCCTATAAGAAACTCACTTAAAATGTAATGGTATATAGGCAGGTTGAAAGTAAAAGGGTGGAAAAAATTATATTGTGTTAAAGTTAATTAAAGGAAAGCATGAGTGGCCATATTAATATTGAATAGTCTTCAGAGCAAAGACTAACTACAGAGAGAAACATTATATAATTATAAAAATATCAATTCACCCAAAAAAAGACATAGTAATCCTAAGTATGTGTGTACTGAACACCAGAGATATAAATTATGTAAGCAAGAGCTGACAGAACTGAAGGGAGAAATGGTCAGATCCACATATATAGCTGGAGACTTCAATCCCCCTATCTTAGAAATTGAGAGAGCTAGAAAGATCACCAAGGATATAAAATAACTCGACAACATCAACCAACAGGATCTAGCTAACATTTATAGAACATTCTACCCAACAATAACAAAATGCATATTTTCAAATGCCTGCAGACCATATAACAAGATGAACCAAATCCTGAATCATAAAACAAGCTGTAACAAATTTTAAAGAGTTGAAATCATACAGTATGTGTTCTCTGACCATAATAGTATCAAACTAGAAATCAATAACAGAAATAGGAACATTTCCAAATAATCAGAAACTAAACAATGCACTTTTTAATAATCCATGTGTCAAAGAGGAAGTCTCAGGAGAAATTAAAAAAATACGTTGAACTGAATGAAAATAAATATGTAAAATATTAGGACTTTTAAGACACAGCTAAAGCAAATGCTGAAGAGAAAAAGAGGAAAGTTATCGAATTAATAATCTAAGCTCCCACAACAAAAAACTAGAAAAAAATAAACACAAAGCAAGCAGAAGAAAGGAAACAATAAAGGTAAAAGGAGAAATCAATGAAAATAAAAACTAGTCTCTTGAAAAGTTCAACATTTATAAACCTCTGACAATACTGACCAAAAAAAAGACATATATTACACATTAGGAATGGAGAAAATATATCACTACACATCTTACAGACATCAAAAGAACAATAAGAGAATGCTACCAATAATGCTACAGTCCTAAATTTTTGACAAGTTAGATAAAATGGACAAATTCCTCAAAAAACAAACTCATCCAATGAAAAATAGATAACTTGAATATCTCTATGACTATTAAGAAAATTCAATTCATAATTAAAATACACCCCCCAAAAATCTCCAGGCCCAAATAGTTTTACAAGAAAATTCTACCAAATATTTAAAGAAAAGTTCATACCAATTCTACATAATTTCTTCCAGAAAAGAGGATATATTTATATTTATATAAATCTAGTAATAACTTAGTACCAAAACCAAAGATAGAACACAGAAAGAAAACTACAGCCTGATACCCCTCATGAATACAGACATGAAAATACTTTAAAAATATTAACAAATAGTAGCCAGCAATCTCCAAAAAATTCTTCATGACCAAGTGGGTTTCATTCCAGATATGCAAGGCTGCTTCAATATAGGAAAATCAATCCGTGTAGTTCACTATATTGATAGACTAAAGAAGAAAAAAAATCACATGATCATATTAATTGATACAGAAAAAAAAACTGGACAGAATTCAACCTTTTATTCTATCAGGACTTCAAGTGATTGGATAAGAACTACCCACATCTGGGAAGACAATCTGCTCTATTTAGTCTAGAGATTCAAATATTAATCTCATCCAGAAACATCTTCACAGACACACCCAGAATAACATTGAACCAAATATCTTGGTACCCCCTGGCCCAGTCAAGTTGACACATTAAATTAACCTTTAGAGTGGCGTAGCTTATATTGACCTTTGAAACATAGTAAATAATATGAACATCAACAAAATGAGAAAGGAGGTATCAATGTTAGGAAGTTTTTATCAGGTCATGAAACAAAATCAAGCATTCCAATGCATTCTCTTTTATGAGTAGGTGCTAGCGGCACTTCCTTGTCTGTGCCTCATTCGTGCTGAGCTTTATTTCTTTCATGTTCTCATATGCCCTTCTTCAGTGTTATGACATCAGTTTCTACAGGTTTCATGATCCAAAACCTGTTGAATTTTTTTTTTTTCCTTTCTAACCCTATTTTTCCAGCTTCCCTGGATTACTCAGAGTCTTCTCTAGGACTTTTCCAAGGTTTTCAGTTTTGCAAGAGTCCTAGAATAATATAAAATAAAGATCTGCTAAGTCAGGAGTACAGAAATGATGGTATATGTTAAATGTTTGTATTTGATAACTGAACATTTTAACAAAAATTTACAATGAACCTTATTTTTCTGCCTGTTGTGTCTACCTCTCCCTGTGGCAATGGAAGATAAAGGCTAACATTTAAAAGAACAGTCCTTTGTGAAGGTTGAGCTGAGTCCAAGTGGTCTTGATATCATTCTCCCTCTATTAAAGAACTTACATACACCTTCCCTACTTCCTTTCACCACCTCCTTATATGCTTGACTTTTCTACCTATAGACGTCTGATGAGCAACTAGTTTCCTCCAATGTACTTGTCTCACTGTTCAAGCATTTCAGCCCGGAGCCGCGAGGGTCTAAAATGCCCTGACTCTTCTGGCAAGAATATTCCTCAACCTGGGTCTGCAGAGCTTATCAAACCATGAGAGTAAAATACTTTTTTCATTAATTTTATGCTTTTTACAAATAATCTCTCCCCTTTGGACTATCATATTTCTTTTTAATAGAAAAATTGAAATGTGAGTTTTCGTCAGTTACATTAAATTTACATTCACATTCAATGTGACAAATATTTCTTTAAATGAAAAATTTTAGAGGTGGTTTTATTGATTAGAAGAAGCCACATGTAATACTTAAGTTTATTTTAGTTATGTACTAATTTTTAGGTTTAAAATTTATTTAGTTTTGGGAAGGGAATACATCCACGTGGTGTAAACTACAAAATGTCTCCTTCTCCCCTTGGCCTCCAACTCACCCAGTTCCCCTTTGTGGAGGTTATTTTTCCAGCTTCTTGTCTCTCTTTTTTAGAGGGACTGTATACATATGAAAGAAAGGACTGTATACATATAAAAGTATATTTCTATACAAGTAGGAGTATGCAAAACACATTGTTCTACATCTTTCTTTCATCCTCACATAACCGAATATCTTAGAGATTGTTCCACAGCAAGACAAGGACCTATTCCATTCTTAATTTTATGAATGCGCCATAATTTACATAAACAGCTCTGCTGATCAACAGTGAAGCTATTACAAATAATTGTATAATCTTGTACTTAATCAGTTCATATACACAGGTTAATATATATGTTGGTTCTATAGTGTAGGATAAATCCCTGGAAACTCACCCACCTTTTTTTTTTTTTTAAATAGGCAGTTGTTACATCAAATACAGAATTTCCATGAACGTGACACAAACCAAAGTTGTTTTAAATAATGTTTTAATGTCAAATGATAACACTGTATGAATTTTATGAAGAAATAGATCTTAAGACCTGGAAATTATATGTGTACTTGTTTTTGTTTGTTTTACTTTCTTCTTTTTCCATTTTTCTTTCTATATTCTCTCTTCTGTTTTTCTTTTCCTTCTCTTTCCCCCTCACCCCTATCTTACCTTATCTTTTTCTCTTTCTATTTTTAAACATCACAACAGCTACTATTTGTTTTCTATTAATGGGCGGATTGAGAGCTATGTAACCGCTAGGTGGTGGTACAAGAACACAGGGAGAAATATTTTTGTAAACAGACTAGGAATTAGTTCTGATTTCCTGCTCAGTTTTTAAATTGCTATACACTTGGGCCCTTAAATGCCTCCTAAGGGATGCTATTGTGATCGCTGTTTAGCAGTTGAGCTGACATAAAATTGATGTTGAGCTTTACAACAGCTGTTATAGACCACTTTATGTTGATGTTGAGACTTTTTGAAAATGCTCATTGCTTGTAAATGTTAACTCATCAATAAGAGTCTGTGAAGTTTTCTGAGTGATTTGAAGAGCTTGCTTATATTTCTGACTGATTTACAGATCTTACAATGTTACAGTTGAGACTACTTAGAACTTATAATCCTGCTTTATTTAGCTGACTGAATTTTCAGCAAAGAAATGGCAGTTTCCTAGCTACTTTCTATAGAAATGACAAAAGGTATCTGTTTACTATGTTTTTACCCTATTGACTGCAGTTTGGTGTTTTATACAAACTTGCATCGTTGGTCTTCATCTAAATGAGTGAAACATGTATTTGAAATGATTTTGAAATTTGTTGTGAAAGTGTTTGCTGTATGTGAGTTAGCATAATTAATTTTGGGAAGTCTACTTTGTCCCTTTTAATATTGCAAATCTCTGCTTAGAAATTTTGGATTGGTTAATTCTCCTTAAATCGCAAAAAAATCCAGCATAAATAATGAAAGATCTTTGCTTACATTAGAATTATATGATCATTTGCACTTACTCTCTGCTGAAATTCTGTATGACATATTCTGTACAGAAGTGTGGTTACAGTTACCCTGTGAACCATTTCACTGGAAGCCAGCACATGCCACTCTCATCGTATGTAGTGTCCCTGCTGGAGTCCATGAAGTGGATATAGCATGGTTCTCTTGCTTCCTCACAGCATGTCCATGTCAAGTGGCAAATCTACACCTTCCTGAGAAGTAATCTAACAACAAAGTACTACTGACTTGCTTTAATAGGTCAGTTATTTTTGGACAAGTGTTATAGGCATATCGCCTTATTTTCATAGCTATTGATATTTCTGTATGTCATTTTTGCTGATGTTTACCAGGTTAGAAAATGAAGAAGCAAACATTTAACTACAGGTTTTGATGATAATAGTTCTTTCTTTTCATTTAACATGTATAGTCTTCCTAACGAAATTCTATGATTTGGTATCCAGTAGTGGTCTGTTATAATATCATACCTGAAGCTTTCATTTAAGGCATTTGGTGTTTAACTAAAAGGAAAAATGGCTGCTCTGTACCTGTTCACACATGAGGAGAAAAAAAAAAAATCACAGGGTTCAATTCAATGAAAGAACACTAATTTAAAAGAAGCCTCCCTTAGATGATGAAACTATTACAACACTGTTCCAGGAAATAAAATCAACTGCAGCTGATTCCTTGGTTTTATTAGGAAAAATAGCCCATTTTGTGATCTGCAATGTTTAAATCAATTGAACGATAGTGAAATCTCTCCCCCGAAATGGCTATTACACAGCTTGCAACCTTTTGTTCGAGAGATTAAGTTTGCATCTCCTCACATTATCTCCTTGTAATTGGAAAACTTTCATTTTGACAGAGAAAATGTGCCAGTATCCCTGTGAGCTTTGCCACAAGCCAATGCAGAATGCCATCTGGAGGATGCATGCCCAAGCCATGCAACAGCCTCCTGTCGGTTTGTATCTGGAACTTTGCAATGGAACAACTAACAGCATCTTAAGCTCCATTTGTCTAGCTCGCTAGTGCTCTTGGCAGAGGTCATAACCAGCAGTGGTTTTGTTGATTTGCTGCATCAAATGTAATTAGGTTAAAGCACTCACTGACAGAGGCTCTGATAATGGCATAAAAGCCTCAGGCTTAAATTTACCCATTGTGTCAAATTTAAGTTTAGATCAACAAAGACATACTAATTTCATTACTGGAACAATAACTTAATAATTTTTAAAGATGCTTATTTGGGACAGCAAGATTTTCTTTCTTTTGGACCTCGTAATTATTTTATTTTATTTATTTTATTTTTTAGTCACTGGCTTCTGACGAAGTGGTTGATACTTCCTGCTAGGAAAGACGGTGTCATGTGTGCACAAGCCATACATCTAAAGCTTATCTTTGAGTACGTAGTGTAAAATAATGAGAAGTTTTTACCAGTTTACAACAAATAAGTTGAAATTCTACCAGTTTCATACTCATAAAGGTAGAGGTAACATTACTACTGACCTTTTAACCCTGCTTACTGGAAAACTCCAGTGGTGCCAGAAGCCTCTTTATAAATGAGTCAGTTTTAGAGTCTGACTAAGATGGAGAAACTATTACCTGGGGCAAAGCAGGGCCCAGAGCCCAAGATAGAGTTTAGCCGTTACTGAAAATCATGAGGAAACGACAAAAAGAATTTCTGCTTACCGCAGAGAAAGGAAAATTCAGCAAAAATAAGGTTTAACAGTTTCCCACATAAATGTTGTAAAACAAGTCAGCAGGGGTCTGTGCAAGAGAGGGAGAGGTGGACTTGGGCTCAGCAGGGTGGTAGTGCTTCCTTGGAATGGCTCTACTGATGATCTGATTGAAACTTTTTGAAGAACTCACAGAGGAGTTAAGTATGAGGTCATATGCTCAATAATAATGTTATGTGAAATGCATTTCTTATTGACTTCTAAATTTCCTCTGGTTCTTGACTATATCTCCAGGATGAGAACTTGCAAAGAAATCACTGAAATTTCCAGGGGATGGAAGTGAATTCTCTGGACTTTGTATCTAATGGTGGAAGCTGACTTAGTTTGAGTATACTAGCTACGCTGCTTTTGATAAAAGCAATAAGCATATGTGAGAATAAGGTTAACTAAGTGTTTGAGGATTTAATATTGCACACACTCTAGGAGTAAAGCAATTATCGTGCTGTTAATTTCATATTCATGTATGGCTTATTTACTTGTTGTTTACCTCTGCATAATGAAAATACCATGGAAATCTGCTTCTTCTGGTGCTTTAATTTTAAATGAAGCTAAATGTTATGTATAATTTTAAGTTACAGATTGCTAATTCGATTCTATTTTAAATACTCTTTGTATGAGAAGCCCCTATGTTCTTGCAGAATCCTTTTAAGCAGAATCAAAGCATAATTGTCTAATTATAGAATAGGAAGTTAATAAATTAAAACATGAATCCTAAGCATTATAGGGATATTTTGAACCATAAGTTATCTGAGCCTTTAAATACACACATATACCCTATATTTTTAAGAATCAATACCCTAACTACTTTTTCTGACAAATATAATATAATCAGAAAATAATAGTGCATTGCCCCTACTGATAAAGTATTTGTATCTGGCTTACTTGCAATCTGGTGGCAGAGTCAATGTTTGGTGAAGTGATTCTAAGAACTTCAGGGTATTGCAGTTTTCCTCTATTTACATGATGTAATATTTTGTAAGAACCAGTCACTAGAAGAATTCTAAGCTCGATCATCTTCTGGGAATATAATTTAAAAAATAAAATGAAAAAGAAAGAAATCCATATCCAATATATGCTAAGTCCCTCTCTAGTCTGGGAATCCACTCAAGTTACATGCCTCAAATTCCACTTCCTGATCCTTGCTCTTCTCTGCTTAATGCCAGATCCATATCTGGAACCAGAGAGGTGTGTCATCCAAGTTCTTCTAAATACTTTATTCATTCAACAGGTATCACTATGTGCCTACTATATGCATAGATCAGGTCCCTATCCCTGGGTGGCTGTAGCTGATTGAAAAGATAACACACGTATGTGAAATATTGAATAAATAATACTGTAAGTCAGTATACATTTAAATACTCTAAAGGCAGAAATTGTTGAGGAAATTCATTTCTGAAAACCCTTAATATAGTCTGCAAAGCTTGGTATGTGCCAGTTGTTCAATTTCCATTGTTATTTACAAAAGTGAAGCTTTGAATTAAGAAAAAGAAAATGCACCATCTGCCTACTGCTGTAATAATGCTTGGTTTTATTCCCAAGCATATCAACCACTGGCTTGGCATTTCAACTAACTGAAGCACTTTTCTTATTAAAGTCTACAAAGGGCCTTTTTTTTCTCATAGCTCATTTCAGTATTTCTGCCCCCTTACTCTGCTTTTTGGTGGACTTGAAGCTTTTTCTCTATAGGTATAGCCAGCTTGTTAAATGACCCTTGAACTCTAAGTACCTCATGTGTAGGCTACACCTGATACTCTTCCTTTACCAGTTATTTATTCAATAAATTATTTTATCAATCTACTGCTTAATCAATATTTATATTGAATGTCTATATTTTGTGGACACAAGGGCATATACAGCCATTCACAGATACAAAGAAGTACAATATGATACCTGCCCTCAACTAAATTTCCGTCTAATAAAAAGTGCATATAAAAGTATTTTAAGCAGAATTTTCTATGTTGTAGAGTAAGTGTTACATATTTATTTATTCAGTCAGTTATTTACTCAACAAATATTTATTGAGTGTTATGATTCACTGGAGATATAAAGATGAATAGATCATGCATGGTTCCTGCCCTGCCCTACATGAATTTAAAGGCTAGAACTCTGTTATTAAAAGTGCACCTGAGGGCCATCAGCATCAGCATCACCTAGAAGCTTGTTAGAAATGCATACTCTCAGGCCCCATCCAGATCTATTGAATTAGAATCTGCATTTTAACAAGATGCCCAACTGACTCGAAGTAAAATTTGAAAAGCACTGTGCTAGAAGAATTATGGAAAGCTTTATAGAGGAGCTGAAATAAGAGGTCACTAAGTTTTAAAAGAAGGAGGAAGGCAAATTGAGGCAGGTTAGAGAGTTTGTCTTAGTCTGTTTGGGCTGCTATAATAGAACACCATAGGCCAAGTTGTTTATTAAAACAACAATTTATTTCTCAGAATTCCAGAGGCTGGGGAGTCTAAGTCAAGGTACCAATTGATTTGGTGTCTATTGTGGGTCTGCGTCTTGGTCCATAGCCCTGTCTTCGTGCTTTAACCTAACACGATGGAAAGGGCAATGGAACTCTCTGGGGTCTCTTTTGTAAAGGAACTAATCTCATGACATAATCACCTCCCTAAAACTCTACCTTCTATTACCATCATATAAATTTTGGGGGGACATAAATATTCAAAATGTGAAGTTTTAGAAGCTAGTTGAGAATGATTCTTCAAGAAATAGTAGGAATGAACTAGGAATTGGTTGATGATTCATAGGGAGGAGTGATGATTGATAAAGTATGGTTATATGAGATTCAAAGCTGGGAGGAAGGAGAATAGTTTAGATTCTAGACTCTGGAAGTGGGGATGGGTTGCCCATGATGATGCAGCAGCTGGGAGTGGGATTTTCTTATCCAGAGTAGGTCCTCTGGCTTGGTCAGAAGCTGGCGACTGGGTGTGCCAGCCCCAGGGTCTCCTGGGAGGAGCCCTATCACAGGCTAAGTTCAGCACAGTCTGTGCCCTGCCTATGGCCACCTGGCAAGAGTCACCAAGCAAGCTGTAGATAGCCATCACCTGTGCTGGGTGTAGAGGTGCCTTGAGAGGCCAAACCGTGAACCTAGGCCAGCTGTTACTAGTCTTGGGCTTGGGGCTGCTCAGTAAGCGGTATGGGTCATGCTGAGGCCAGATGCTTGTTTCAATTTTGTGAAGCTTAGAGAGATTTTAGGAAAGTCCACAGCATGAGCCAAGACAGGCGATTTGTATGGAAAAGCCATTGGGTGGGCCTGCAAGTTGGATGTGGCGAAGTCTCAGGGAATCACCAGGGTGGGGTGACCCAGTGTTAGCCAGGTTGATGGAGACTCAAATACGGCTGCCACCTGGGTCTGCATGCCAGGAGCTGGGGGCGCTCAACAAAGAGATAATGGATTCTGCTTGAACTTTTGTCTGGAAGAAGCTGCCCCTCTAGACCTTGCCCTAAATCCAGGCAACTCAGTTCCTCCCCGTATGTCCCTGGTGCTTTTCAAGCAGCTGCCCCAGCACTGGAGCTCAGAGCGAGTGAGTCTGTCAGCAAGTAAATCCATGTGTGAGCGCCTTTAGAGGAACATCAGCAACTGCAGCTGCCTACCATCTCACTCAGCCACAATCTCTGCTGGTTTCCACAGCAAGAAATTGTGGGGACTTCTATAACTAACACTGGAATTCCAGGCTGGAAAGCCTGGTGTGAGACTCGGACCCCTTGCTCCTCAAAGGGAAACCTCTGCAGCCAAGATTTTCCTCCCAATTCTCATCCACCACAGGTGGGTATGGGGACCAGCCCATTCTACATCTCTGCCCCTCCTACCAGTCTTGAGGTGACTCCTCTGTATGTCCCCAGTTGTAGAACTTCTGTTCAGCCAGACTTCAGGCGACTCCCAATAATGATTGCTTTGTAGTTTAGTTGTAATTTTGATGTGGTTGTGAGAAGAAGCAAGCACAGCATTTAGCTGTTTCACCATCTTGACCTGAACTTTTCAAAGTTTATTTTTAAATTAATTTTTAGAGCTGATATTTTTTGAATTCTGAAATTACAGTGAAAATCAACGAATAGATACAAATCAAGGTATAGCATTTTATATCTGTACTTTTTTTAAAAAAATACATTTATATCAAACCTTAGATATGGAGAAAAATGAGTTATCAGATAATTTGGATCAGTAATCTTGCTTTAAAATTAATGGAGAATGTTATTTAGGAGGAAAAGCCTGTTTACATTTTTATCTACATAGAATTATGTCTTTATAACCAAAAAGTTCCTACATAAGATTGTGAGAAAATAAATTTTATCTATGGTACTTTTATCTACTTCTATCATCCTTTCTGTGACCCTCTTCTTAGCTTTTGCAGTCATTAACACACAAGGAAATGAAGATACCATTATGGCGAAAGCCAATAAGGACAATATTGAGGGACTGATGACCTTCTCAGATACATTTCTTTGAATCACACCATGCCAAATAATTTCTGTCCACTTGTGGGATTTGTCCCCATGCACAGGGATACTTCCATTTTCAAGTTTGAAAGCATCTGGGGGCCAATTCTTTGTAACCCAATTGACCTGATGGCATTTATAAAATATTTACATTTGTTTATTAGGCCCCTTAAGACTGCCCAGCAAATAATTTTGTTCCTGAGATACTTTAAAAATGACATCTATATCTCATGTTTTGTGGGCATCTGTTAATGTGGCATTCAGTGTGCTTTACACACATGACTTATCTGCACACAAACCTGAGTTGACAGGGAGAAGCCTGCAGCACTCCAATAAATGACAGACTTCATCAGTGAGACATAGAGCCTAGAGCAGTATACTGGACAAAGCTCAGGGCATGCCATCTGAAAATTTTCAGTGCTATGTTTCAATGCATCAGCACAATGGTGAAAAGGTATTCTTTTCTCTGAATAGAGAGTCTCAAAAAAAAAAAAAAAACCTTGATCGATAATTCTTGGATTTTATTCTCCTAGTTAATGAGTATAGGAAGATGGAGAAGTAAGTGTGGCCATGTAGTGTTTTGGAAGAGAGTTTTCTAGCTAGAGATAGGGTCCACAGGTGAAAATTTTGTAGTAGACTAAGAAGATTAGTTGATCTTATTTTAAATGGTATTTTTAAAGCAAAATTATTTTAATGTAATTTAGACAGACACTGTTTTGGGGTGAATTTTTTCTACATAGCCATAGAAATGTCCCCTCATCCAATGAATTAGTAGATATATTGAACATTAGTAAACGTACAATGTTTAAAGGATAATATTTCTCATGACTTTGAGTTCTATAGATTAAATTTTACACTACAAATATGAGTTATGTGGATGAGGAATATTTCACTGGTGGCAAATCTTCAACATTTAAGGGTAGATTTTATATTTTACTTATGAAGGTTATTTAAGGGTAGATTTGATATTTTACTTATGAAGGTTATCTGGAACTGTACATGATAAATTAGGTCGTCAATTTCTAGTAACCCGTCAGGTCAATTTCTAGTAAATTGTTAGGAAGGAAGAATGAATGGACGAAAGGGAAGAAAGAAGGGAGGGAAGAAAGACCACATAACTATGAAATAAGAACAAGTTTACACTTATGCACTGAAAATTCTCTCTTTAGTTCCAAAAGTCAGCAGCATTGGCTTTACAATTCCTTGCAAAGAGACTCTGATAGCAACAAACATTAAAATGTACATGTTCTAGTGTGTTTGTAATAGGTTTCATTGCTCTGTAGTCAAATTTAATGCTTATGAATTAATTTTAGCTATCACTTTTCAGTAATTATTTCTATAATGAAAGTCACACTAAATACACAAGTGCATTATTTCTAACATTACTACTAATAGAAGTTGTACATTCAATTTTTTTATGTATGAAAATGAGAACTTATAAAATAACACACAATGATAAAAAATTAAAATATCTTCTTTAATTCCTCAAAGGTTAGCTGCATTTTATGAGATAATTCATTAGGATCAACAAATACCATTTCTGAAAATATGAGGGTAGATTCAAAGATTATTTTCTAACAGGCCCACTAAGGTCATATATTTTTTTCTATCTACATTAGATATCCTTTGGCTCAAACAATGTCAGCTCTATATTTGTCTCTCTTTATGCTAATATTTTATCTCAAATTTCTTTCCCACTGTGTCAGAGTCCTACCAGTGAGAATGACTCAAAATAGCTTTCCCAGTTAAAGAAAATCAAAACAAAACAAAACACTGTGTCCTGGTAGAATGGCTATTGGAGTTCAGCCCATGAAAGAGAAAAATGTGGTGGCAAAAGGGATTATCAGTAGAAAAAAATGTCACACATCATGTGGCCTCTCTCTGTTAATTTAATGTGATGCACTTGAGTGTAAAAATAATGGTCTCTGTCAGCCTTATTAATTATCTATGCTTGTTCTAGAAGTCAGGATCATGAAATGTCTCTGAGCCACCTGATGTAATGGGCCATTTTAGAGCTTTACATGTAAGTCTTTGAGCAAGCAATTGGCAATCTCAACGGCCCAGCTCATCTGCAGTGAGGGGATGTTGTACTGAGCTGGACTCACATAATAGCGATACTGGCCACAAGATGATGGAATAATCTATCTTTCTATGGTGGATTTCTTTAGCCTGGTGGGACAAATTTCCTAGTTAATGAAACCATTTTGATGCCTAGGGCATTCCCTAGCTCAGGCTGCCTCTGTTTGTCCGTTATAGTTTAAATATAGTGCATTTAGGTTAATGGTGGAAGTAAATTAGTCTGTTATAATTACTCACATGTGCTTCTTTGCTGTATTCTTTAATATGGCTCATAGAAAGCAAGAAGACAAACTAGCAAGATAGTGCTCCACAACTGGGAGCTATTAATACCTTCATGCCTGAGAATTTACTGATGGGACATTATAAGAAGGAAATGTTTGCAACGGAGACACTGTAGAAAGACCTGGCTGCTGAGGGTCATTCTTTCATTCTTCAAGCAAGCTGATCCATTATTTCAGAGAGTGGGGGGCAGGGGGAGGGGAAGGGGGAGAGTGCGAGCTTGAGCATGAGGGTGCAAGAGCATTTACACTATGAGCTGTTGAATGGCAAAGCCCCTGTCTCTTTTTCTTCCCTGGATCTTGGCACTGTGTTAAACACTCAATGCCTCTGTAATACATGTTTGTGAGGGAGTAGGTGGTCTGGAAAAAACACATGAAGGTTGAAATGAGAAGGCTAGGTTTCAATTTTCTTTGATATTTCCTAGTTATGTGACCTTGGATAAGTCACTTATCTTCTCTGAATCTCAGTTTATCATTTCTAAAAGAATTATAATATCCATTCTACTTATCCCATCCTTATTCATTTCAGGATCAAATTACATTACTGAAATAATGATAAATAGGTGTTTGATGGTATCACTTTATTTTATTATTATTATTATTATTATTATTATTATAGCTTTAGTATCTGATCTAGCCCAATAGATTTTTAATATTATGATGATCTCATAAAATTCAAGAGAAAATTTTGTTGCTAATGTTTTCCATGTATGTATTTATGCATCTAGTATCCAAGGAATGCAGCCTTCTTAGATCATTCTGGAAAGGAAAATCATTATTATGAAGAAATGAAAGTAGAAACTTGATGTCAAATATTCAGGTCCACGTGCCATATAAGAGTTTTTAAATAATCTAATTAAATGAAGATCATTATTTACATAGTTTCTTTCCATTATAACTGGATTTATGACTAGATTTAGTTATGCCATTAGATATATGTCTTGCCAACATGCAATAATTAGTAAACTAATATATACCAACAAAGCTTTTCCCTTTACTTTTTAAAGTGAAAGCTAATTGTTCAGCTAAAGCTGTGGGACATTGAATAAGCAACTTAACCTACCTGAACTTTGGTTTTATTGTATAAAATGAGAAAGTGATACTGAATAATCTCTAAGGCCCTTTTTAGCTCTGAAAAGATTTGGCTCTCTGATTTTATCTGTCTTTGACTAAGTAAGTAAATTATATTATTCTTTTCACACCAGGAAAAGAATCATCTTCAGTTATCTGAAATGGTTTATGAAATGGTCCTACTTGAGTACATAGTGATATCTAGGTACATTTCTATATTGTGTAAATAAATTTGCCTCTTAGAGGCATGCATTTTCATCTGAGAGAAGACTTTTTATCACCATTAAATGTAAATTGTAAATTTTATAATTTATTGTGCAAGTATTACATCTTGAAATTTTCTAGTGAAATATTAGAACATACCTGTTATTCCACACCTCTCTTGTATAGTTTTCCATAACATGAAAACATTTAAAAATCTCATCATTTATCCTTTGTGAACTGGCAGAATTATTTTTTGGTTCACTAGACATTCAAGTTAAGGTCAATCTGGGTGCTATTTTTTCAGCTTTAAATTTATTGAAAAGGTAGACCTTTCCTTGTAAAACATTACACCATGAACCTTGTCTCCCAGTGAAGTAAACCTTTTCAAATTAGGGAAAAACAAATTCAATTTGATTTGGAGTACAGGATCATAAATATCAGTGACAAGGGTGTCTGTTATTCCCTATTATAGGACTCTATAATCTTTCTTTTGAACAATTAAAGGGAGCATTATCTTTTATTGTCCTCATTTATATGCAATATGAAATAGTTTTTCTAAAAATGTTAATTTTATCTATGAACTAACAATTTTCCTTTATTTAAAAGCTGTCAAATTTTGGCAGACTATGTTTATGACAATTTGTTGGAGACAAACTTTGTAGCCTTCGAAGTTATGATTTGTCCCCTGCCCCCCAGTAGATCTGGGAACAATTCCTGACAGAGTTAGGAATTTTATAATCATACTTTATGTGTATTTTATAATCATATTTTATGTGTATTTTATAATCATACTTTAGATCATAAATTAGCCAGGAGGTAGAAGCAAACCCAGTGACACACTAAGGAGCTCAGGTTTTGGTGACATGGTAGGGAAAACAGGAAAGAAAATAATTTGCTTTTGCTTGACAGATCCTTACTGTGTAGCAAGAGTTGAACAAGAGACTCTCATTGCAGACTTCATCCAATATCACACATGCAGGTATACATATTTCCGTGATACTTTTATTCTGACAATTCTTGAACTGTAACATTTTGCGTATTAATTGAGTACAAATGGTCTTAAATTATCTTTAAAAGGTGTAAATTATGGCTTCAAAGTGACCTGATAGAGGTGCAAATGAACGTTAGCATAACATTTCTAGAATGAAATAATTTTAAATATACACATATAGATATGAATTCTGAGTCAATCCACCCCATTTCTTTCGACTGGGAGTCTATTGCCTTAAAATGGGAAATAAATATGTGAATGTTATCAAGGGTGTGAAATTCTTTATTTATACAGACTGGAAACTTGGTAATAATCATGACTATAGACATATCAGCAATTATTCAAAAGTTTAACAACATTTTAATTTTAAGTGCAAGTATTACAGGGGAAGAATTTAGAATCTGTTTGGAGGGATTTTTTTTGCAGTCTTTGATATTAAAAAGGGATTTCTAAATAGCCTACAAATGCTAATTTTCTTATAATTTTAAAACAAAACTTTTCATTGACTAATCTCTTTTATTTCTAAAACTGCTTATTTTAAGTATCTTAATCTGTTAGACCCATGTGCCTAACTTAACCTAAACGAAACTTAACCTTTTCTCTCTGCTCACATAAGTGGACAATGGGTCTCAGCTGCAGGGAGCATTAGAGAAGCTTGCCCAATCTCTAGGCCAGCTGGAAGGCCAGCCTTCTCTGCTTTTTAGCCAAATAGACACTGGCGCTGAGGTTCCCTAGGGCAGAGGTTTAACATGGTTTGAACGAAGCTTGGATTTTGAAGTATCCATCCCTTTAGGTTGATGTCACTGGGAGTCCAAGACTCTTGTTTCATTAACTGGCCTCTTGCATAAATGGCAATGGTGACAGAAAACAGCTGACTGCTAAAATAGTTGGTTCTTTTTTATTATTTGTAATTTTGTCTATTTGCATGAGAGCCTGGCAGCATATGGCCTGATGAACTAAAAAAAAAACAAAACCCTGTAAACTCCCATCTAGTGGCCAGAGCCTCTAGCTCATGGCATTAGCAGTGGCTAGTGCTGCTCCACCTGTCACTTGTATTGAGGGTAGGGGCATAAACTGATGACCTACTAGGTTTCCACAGCCAAACAGTGCTTGGCTAATACCGTGATTTAATTCCTAACAGTGTTGTCAGAAATAGCTAGAAAAAGCAACACCCATCATTTCAACAGTAAATCTGATTGGCAAGCTATCGTCTCCCTGCCCTACCTAATATTCTATGTTAATTATGCCCTATCAGGCCAACAGGAACAGAGAGGAGCAGAAATGCTTCTAATCCAATGCACACAGGTCAGTTCTGAGCAGAAATACATAGGGATGTACATTCACAGTATCACTCCCTGCTAACAGGTCATAGAAGCAGCAAACAGCAGAAAGAAACAAACACCTCTGCAATACATCCGTTTACTGTCTTATACACTTGATCTTATCAAGGTCAAGGACTTACATGGTTCTTAGATTTCGGTTTTTCTGAATTAGCCATTTTCTTGAACCATAAAGTGGAGAAAAGAAATTTATCTCACTATTTTTTTTTTTTTTTATTTTAGAGAATTGAACCTTTCTTTGCCTAAAACAAAGAAATCAGAATTGTTTGGGTTCATACTTCACAGTTAAACCAGATCACAAACCCTTTTTTCTCCTCTTAATTTTGTGTGTATTTACGATTATACGTCAAACAAACCATGCAAACATAGAAACAACGTATAGACTTTCATTTAAGGAATTGGTATAAAGTCAAACACAAGTCATTTTGAAATTCAGTCTACTAACCTATTTGGATGCAGTTTAGAAATCTTTTATTTTACCTGCTTTTTAAGATTGCCAAATATGTTTATACTACAGACATGTGGATAGAATTGTCAGGGAACAAAGAAAAGAGGAAATAATTTTGGTGTAAAGCTTCTATGACCTTATGAAGTAAGAGATTTTCTTGATAAGCCACAGCAAACATATTCAGCATTGTGAGACTGAGCATCGGTAGGACAGTTTACAGTAAAGAACACAAAACCCTGCTGAATGTTAAGCATTGCTGTCTCACTAAATCCTAAGGATAGCCGCATGAAGTATTTTATGTTAAAAAATAATTTTATGTGTAACAACCAGTGAAATCAGGGCACTGATCAATCAGAATGTCTGTTTTGGTGAAGAATTCCAGAAGCCTCCCTGCTTGGTGAGGCATTGACCCTTTGGTTCCTGAATTTGGGGAAGGTCCAGGAGATTCTGGGGTAGAGTGGGACATGGGGATTCATGGGAGTTGGGTGGCAGCTACTTACTTATGTATGGAAATACTTCAACTATTTATTAACCAGTATAGCAATACCTCTGTGTGCTAGGTGAACCTCGTTCCTAGAGGTAGGCATTATTTTACAAACGAAGACATTGTGCCTTAGAGAAATTAACTTGTTCAAAATCACACAATAAATAGGAGGCAGAGCCAGAATTTAAATCCTACCTCCAAAGACTGAGCCATTTCTTCTGGGTCATGCCACTACCATAATGCTTCCTGGAAATTTTTCACTAAAAAGTTGAGTCGAATTTTTGCTGAGAGTTCACCTGAGTAATGTGAATAAAACCATCATATATACTCTAGCAAGTGATGAAGTTTGACTGAGAGTGGAGAAAATTTGTATTTCAAACTCAACTGACTTTGACATTAGAGTGGTACACATTCCTACATATAACTGATGTTTAAAAGTTCATTGAAGTGAAACCTTTATTGTTGTAGTTTTATATAGAAAGGTATATAGGAGCTCTATCAGCCATTTTTTAAAGATAAGATACAATTCTAGGTAAGAGCAAAATATTAAACTATTAAATACTGCTATTTGTTTCTAGTCGAAGTAATTTAATTTAAACTGAACAGAAGTGAGCAAGCTTTTCTTCAATTCAAAGAGTATAAATGAAGCTTAAATTATAAGAAACAGTTTAAAGTTAAAAATTTTTATGTATAAAAGTGAAATTTGTCCTAGTAGTAACATGTATTAATTGCTATATGGTAGTTGGATTCTTCCTAAGGAAATAGATTTTGCACAGAAATTGCAAATTGATTAGATGTTAAGCGCTGTCCCTACTTATAGGATCATTGATTTTACTAGATAAAATGTAACTTTAAACAGTGCTAATGTAAGAACAGATTTTGTTCCAAATATTTATCTATAGTTCAGTATTCTAAGATTTTATATGCAAATTTCCATATATAGAACTGAAATGATAGTAGGCATGTCCTCAGTCTAACAAGTGAAATTTATTTTACCTATAATCTATCTCAACTATATAATTAATTATATGTTTTAGGCTCTATTTTCCGTGTGTCATATTGTTAACATAACAAGGTAAAAAAAAAACCTCTAGTTATCAAAGGAGCAGTAGCAGATAAAAGCTGGAGAGCCAGGGCCAGTGCCCAAAGCATTCCTTTGTTTACCAAATGCAGCCTTAAGGTGGCACGTCCATCAACACCTATTTATTGAGTGTCTATTATGTGCTAGACACTATTATAGATGCTGTAATTTTCTATTAACCTAAGTCATTGCAATGAATGAAAATAAAGTTGATATGGTTTTTCAAAAGGGATTAGTATTTTATAATCTATTTCTGCTTCATGTGTTAGCACTTAGAACATTTGCCATTGTGAAAACTTTAATATCTATATTTTTTCTGTCATGGGTTATATTCTTGAAGCTCCTTGATATAGTTTATTAACACTTTTCTTTAGAGTGATCAAATTTTTGACTGAACTGTTTCTTAGGAAGTATTACATGGATGTGTTTGCCACTTATTTTTGTTCTGTGAGAGAAATGCCTCCTGATATTAATAATCATCTTGCTATCTCAGTCTCATCCCTTGTCAGGGTCCTCTCTACACCATCAATATAGAACTAGCTACAATTCCCAGGAGGTATTGTACATTTTTGTGATTCTGGATCTTTGCCTATGCTGGGACCCCAGATGGGAATGCATTTTCTTGCATAGAAAATGCCCAAGCAATATTTTTAACAACAGTTAAAAAGGTCTCTTTTGATCAATTTCTCCACTCCAGTTAGAGTGCCCATTTTCTTGTTTGGGTCTCAATGTATTCTGTATAAACTCTGATTATCCAAATTCTCACATGGAAGTCACAGTTACTTGCTCAGTTTTCTTATCTCAGCTAGATTTTATAAATTCATTGAGGACAGGGACTATGTCTTATTTGTGGTTATATCCTCAGGTAATAAAGACAGTCTTAAAGGAAGAAGGCTTTCCTTTCTCAAAAATACAGTCTGTTATAAAAATCTTTGTAAGTTGGAGGAAATATTTTTTTAAAAGCAGAACTCTGTAGTTAAAATTCAGCAGTCAAAATGTTTCACTATACCATGTGTAGATAGTGTGAAACTATTTAGCCTTCGATATCACACTATTGTTGACTTCTCAGTTTTAGTAGTCAGAGTCTGATCTGAACTTAGTATCCTCTGCATTAGATTGCTCAACCTGTCTGCTTCTCAGAAACAGACCTGCCTAACCACGGCTTGCTGCTTTCGCTTTTTGCATATTAGCCTACACCCAAAGCCACTGTCAGATGTCATGGGGATGAGACTTCACAAGGTAAGTAAAAAGAAAACAGGAACAAATACTTTTTCAAAACAGAATTTGGTAAAGGCATTTGCCCAAGAATAATAGGAAGCATTACTTTGCATGGTTCCCTCCTTGTGGTGTGGAAGGGACATGCAGCCCTGGTTTGTGTAGAACTACAAATGGTGTGAGTGAAACAAGACAGAGGCCAGGTCCCCAAGTGTACTTACTATCTGAGAAGGAAGCAGGTTACATTGTCTAGACAAGGAGTGCTTTATTTTTTGAGGGAAGGTTATTAGTATTTTAAAAGCCAAATGATGGCTAGAGAGTATAATTGAAGTTTTATTGATTCCTTGTTTTTTTGAAGGCTTTTTTCCTCTTTGTTTCATTCTAAAAGTTTATTTTTGAGCCCCAAATGTAAATTAAAACTTAATAAAAGTAGACCAAAAAGACACAGGCCTGTTGCACAACAAGCATCCTCTCTTTTTTTACCCATCAGGAGTTTTAAAGTTGGGGTACTATTGATCATGTCTAAGACCTTTCTTAGTCTCCTTTTGGTGAATACAGAGAACATGGCCATTTTAAATGGGTGTTTCATAATTCTCTAAAAGGGCTACAAGTTTGAACATTTGAAATAGTTTTTTCTACATTGTAAATATTACATTATTAAGGGTTCCATAGACCTTTTACATGACAAGGCAACACGAACTTGATAGATATTTGCGGTCCTTATTTTCCAAGTCCATGCCTCCCATTGACCTTCAGGCCTTGTGCTTTTTTCAGGCTGCTCCCACTTTCCTCTCCTTCCTCCCTTCACAGAATATGAGATATATCAACCTAAGGAAATGAAACCAGAAGTTTTGAGAAAAGATTGGGCAATGATGATTAAAGCAAGTTTCTTTTAACTTTTTTACACATTTTACATATTTTTATTGACATAAATTATAACCATAGTTGAAAATCAGCATTTTGGCATGTTTAAAAGACCATTTCCTTCCAACCTAGAATGTTATATCTCACACTGGTTCATGCTGGGCCTTTCAGCAACTTTTGCTGCCCAATGGCTTTGTGTTGGCACTGCCAATTTCAAGTCTCCAGTTCTAGCTCTGACAACCATTATTCTGAAAGCCATCAAATCTTAGATTTTACCAGAATTTTTTTTCTCAGCATGAAGTTTTTTTCCCTTTGTTTTTATAGTGAAACTGACTTGTTTCTCACTGTCGGATATAATAATATGACAGACATTATAACCTAATAAGAATACTTTACGTTTGTATAGCTTTTATATACAGATATTTTATTCTAATAACTTTTCAGGTTATGCTAGATCTGATAGAATAGCAAACTCAAATGACTGATAAACAGCTGTATAGACTTTGGAACTTGATTACCTATATTTAAATTTCTCAACCACTGTTAACTAGTTATGTGACCTTAGGCAAGTTACTTAATAGCTAGCTGCCTTAGTTTTGTCATCTGTAAAATAATGGTTTCTGTTACATTGGGTTGTAATGTAATGAAGTAATTCACATAAAATGATTAGAAGAGTGCATATCACATAGTAAGTACTATTCATATTTTTGTCCAATAAAATAAATCCCTAGTAGAGAAACAAATTAAAATAACAATTCAATATCAGTTTAACAAATTAAATTATTAAAAATTAGAACATAATAGCGCCTGGTGTTAGATAAAAGTACACTCAGAGACTGTTTATAGAAATGTGAATTGTGGTAGCCTTTTTGGAGACCAATCTAGCAATATCTGTGGATGTTTATTGTGGCATTTCTAAAGTGCCTACCACAGCCTACCACGCCCTACAGCTTCCAGGCCCTGGGCAGGATATTCTCTTTTTTTAAACAATCTTTTTATTATTATTTTATATTAGTTTCAGGCATATAGTACAATGATTAGACATTTGTATAATTTATGAAGTGGTTCCCCCCAATTACTCCAGTACACATCTGGCACTACACACAGTAATGTTGACTATGTCCCCTAAGCTGTACTCTACATCCCTATGACTGTTTTATAAATACAAATTTGTACTTCTTCATCTCTTCACCTTTTTCACCTGGTCCCCCAAATCCCCTCACCTCTGGCAGTCACCAGTTTGTTCTCTGTATCTGTTTGTTTCTTTTGTTCATTAGATTCCTCATATAAGTGAAATCATGTGGTATTTATCTTTATCTGTTCAACTTATTTCACTCAGCATAATACCCTCTAGATCTATCCATGTCATTGCAAATGATAAGATTTCATTTTTTATAGCTGAGTAATATTCCATTTTATATACGTGCCATAACTTCTTTTTTTTTTTAATTAAAATTATTGGGTGATATTGGTTAATAAAATCAAATAAATTTCAAATGTACAATTCAATAATACATCATTATGTATACTGCACTGTGTGTTCACCACTCAATGTTGAATTTCCTTCCGTCACCAAATATTTGATCCCCTCCTTTACCCCTTTGCAGGATATCTCTTGACCCTTTTTCCTTACTCTCTCCTCCTGTTCATTGTGCATCAGCCACCATGGCATTGCCAGTAGTTCTTAATCACTCTGTGGATGCTCTCTCACCATCTTGGTTCTTGCGAATTCTTCTGACTAGATTGCTCTTCCATTAACACTCCTCATGGCTCACCTACTCAGTTCATTCAGGGAAGAGAGGTCTTCCCTGACCACCTCATCTAAAATAATAAGTAATTTCCTCTTTCTATCTCCTTATTTAAGTTCATAAAAATGTAACATTGTGTTACATAAATCATTACCTGTCCTCTCCACTAGAATAGATATTAAATGAGGATGAAGACTTTATTTTGTTCATTGCTTTTTTATTACAGTTGAATAGGTACTTGATGCTATTTAATAAAGACCTGAATGAATGGTTTGTAGGAGCAAATGAACAAACAAAGTGAATACCCATTGGTAAGAGAATGGTTGGATGAGCTGTGATATATCGATAACATGAAGTATCATGCAAATACTGAGAAGAATGAAATAAGTCTATCTATATTGTTGAGGGGTTTCTAAAGTGTATTAAGGAAGAAGTGTAGGTATAGAAAAGTGTATTTAATAGGACCCCAAGCAATGATCAAACTGTCTGTCTGTCTGCCTGCCTGCCTCCCTGCCTGCCTCCCTGCCTGCCTGCCACCTACCTACCTACCTACCTACCTACCTACATGTGATTTTGTAAGGATGGGTACAAAAAGGTATTCATCAGTTTGTAAGCATCGATTAGGGAAGAGTGTGCAGGATAATTGTTAAGCAGGACGTGGAAAACGGAGCCAGATGGCTAAAAGTTGGCTGAAAGGGAAATAAAATGATTGCCAGTGTCAGATCCAGCTTCACTTGCTTCTGCTACATACACTGCACAGCAATATCAGTCAAATCCTTCTCTATCCTTATCCCTACCCCACTCTGACTTAGCATTAGGCTCTGATTCCTAATGGTTGATTCCTCACATTTAATTACTCACCTTTGGAACTCATCTTTGATACTCTGGTAGATGTTCGGGGCAATGTACTCAGTCTTGCCTTTGCCCACCATTTGGAATCTCTTTGTATTCCCAGAGAAAGATATTTGCCTTTTACTGTGTAATTCATTCTTGTTTTCCATGCAATAAGTCCTTGATGCTCTTATGGCTGTTACTTATTACCTTTGGAGGGGTTCTGAGGAACATTACAAAATTAATTCTCTACTGCTCAGGCTTTTGTAGTTTACTAGGGTCATAAAACTCTTGAGTCAGGGAAGTGTTCCTGGGAGGACGACAACACTGCTTGGATGGTAACCTGCTTCACCTACATAAAGAGAACTCTATAGAGCCCTCTGATAGAAAGTTGGGAAACAATATCAAGTCAGAAATGATAAACATTATGAAAATAAAGCAACATTGCCTTAGAAATGCAAGAAGGCAGCAGCAAATATGTAGTTTGAATCAATTATGCAAGAAGGCAGCAGCAAATATGTAGTTTGAATCAATTATGCAAGAAGGCAGCAGCAAATATGTAGTTTGAATCAACAATACAATTAATGACCAGAAACACCCATATTTCAGAGTAAGAATATGTCCTGTTTATTATGGCTTTCAGTAATCTGAACTTTTATATTTATTAGTCTAGTTAGATTTTCTACCAGCTCTAAGGATGGGATTATACATCACTTTCATTGACATTAGATGGCAATTTGCAGGCACCCATCTGTCTTTACTTTAAATAGAATAATTTAGGAATACTAATTCTAAACATGCTCACTGAAGGCAAGATAAAAACTTCATGACTGACTTTAGAAGATACAAATGTTTTTGCTACAATATATGTTGCTACTTTTATCTATGTAGTGTTTCTAGCATATTCCTGTGTTAAAGATGAACATCAGTGGTATAACTTGGGAAGAACATTAAAAATTATCCTAGTACAATAAGAAACTGAATCAATACCTCATAAGCCATTTTGGATATTTTTAAATTTGTTAAAGAATTATGTTTCTGAGGGGTGAAAAAGATGTTTAAACCCCGAAGTTGGGAAAAATAAATTCTAAGAGTTTTTCCAAGCTTTAGATTTTGAGTAATTTCCTCCAACAATATATTTATAAAACCAAACTCCTTTTCTCAGAAGTAGGGAGAGTGATAGACTAACACAGCATAAGAATTCTGAATTTCTAACTCACATACTTAGTAATCAAACAGCAACAAATTACAGAGATTAGTAATTGTTTTCTTTCATTGTAAACGCCGGCCTTTGACAATCACTTGTTTAGGACAGAAGTCTTTTGATTATGTGAAGTAGCAGAGGTCGAAAAAAATACATAAAGAAATGCAAATACCCTGTTCTCTATCCCCCCTCCCCTTTTTAAAAAAGCAATAGTGAAAGAAATAAGCAGTGCATAAAGAACAGTAGGTCAGACTACTGGCTTTCCTGTGACCTAATGACTGGCATTTCACCTTCTGTTGCCTTAACTCCTCCTGCAGAGGGTGGGGAAGTTTTACTGGGGTGGGGTGCCTTGCAGTGTCTTTTCTAAAATTACTGAGCTAGAGTTCTTGAATAAGAAAATCATGATGAAAGCCCATGCTCTTAGAATCATGGGGAAAGTTTTCATCTGTTGATTAGCTGAGAAGCTTTCAGTATTAACATGCAACAGTCATTCTAGTGTTCTGGTAAAAGTCTGTATAGATATTAGACATCAGCTCAATGATTCTTGACAAGTTTCTACAGAGAGGACGTTCTGGTACCATAGGGTTTTGCTTAATTGTAAAGTCTAACGTCTTTATCCTTTTTAAGATCTTAAAACCTAAAACAATTAAATAATGGACTTCAATCTTATTAGTAATAAAAGTAGTAGAAAATGTATTGACTGAGTAATAATGGCCTTTCATTGTGGACACCTAGAGTGTCTGCCAAGCAACATACTCAGAAGCTCATTCATGAACTGCTGTTTAAGATAATGTTCTTTGTAAATGTCGTTGACTTACCTACACCACAGTCACTCTCTAAGATTTATAATTTTCTATTCTCAGGTTAAAACTACATGAATATAATTTATTCATAGTAAAGCATCATCAAAGAATAATAAACAGAATGTCTTCCTTTTTAATTGTACATAGGTACTGATGTTACGTGCTACTTTGAAAATAAGTAGAGAGAAATAGGTTTAAAAATAACTTTATTTGTAAAGCTCATTAAATGTTTTTATGTGATTTAGGTGTAAAAATGATCACAAAAGAAAAACTAAAATAAAAAAATAGGTATGTTCTCGGAAATATAATGAGCAATATGAGTTTTTACATGTGAATATGAAGATCTTTAAAATCAGCATTTAAAAAATTCATAAGTAAAATCTATTGTGTATAGTAAAACTTTTAATATTTTATGACCCACATATTACTTTATGTAGAAAATTAATTTGAATAAATGTTTAATTTCTTTATCATCTCTTAATCCCATTCTCGCTTTTGTATTCTTTCTCTCTCCACACACACATACCCTTTCTTCTTTACCAAAAGTACACGTGGAATATTTTGATCAACATTAAAAGGTCATGTTCCATATAAAACTTCAGATAATAACACCTATAAACACTAAAATTTTATTTAGAAAATGCAACGAAAATATTTCTAAGAAACAAAAAAACAATTGATTACTTTATAAGGCTAATTTCACATGATTATAGAACACATGGATACAAATTACATATACTTTATTATTCATAAACTACGATTTTGATGAAGAATTTCTTCAGTGAATAATGTGATTTAGAAATAAAGAGAAATTTGCTTTTGTGACAGGTAAGACATTCTTCCATTAGTGGCATATATGTGAATAAAACTTTTTCAAATCCTCTGGGTTCCTTAATCATTAAAATGGATCTTACTGTAGCTATTTCTTGGGCCTAGTCCAAGGAGGTTTTTAACTTGAAGAGTCAGCATTTTAAGTTGGCCTCATTTAGAAAAGTGAGGGGTCACAAATACTAGGAACAGAGTTTCTTTAGCTTCAGCATAATGCTGTATCCTCTGGTTGCAAATTATACATTAAGTGACTTTCAGCTAGACAGGATGTTTACAAAATTCATATAGAATGAGCCCTGGCTCTAGGCCAAGTGGAAAGTTCATACCTTTTCTTACATTTTATGCTCTAGTGTTTTTTCCCACAATTTTTATATACTGCTCAGTAACTGACAACCACAAATTTATATTTGTTTGCATGTGTTTGTTTTCTTAAAAACTATCCCTCAAGTAAGTTTGTTAAAAATTGGAACTGATTGTCTGGTTCTCACTTAAAACAGCATTACAACATAGTCTTTGGTAAGGTTTATTCTTTCCTAGCAGACTTGCTTATTGTTGGATAGACACAGCTGCTAAACCATCAAGAATTACATATTTTCTTGACCTGAGTCTTCCATGTCCAATTAGCCCAGAAACTGAAGTGGTCAAGAATGTTTTGGCTCCAAGAGGGAGAATAGGCTTTCTTTCATGGAAATGCAAATAATTTAGGAGACTGGAGAGAAAAAACATGGATGAGGATAAGACGTTCCAGGAAAAGAGAAGAGAAAGAAGAGGGCAGAAAATAGAAACATGCAGACTCAAAATTTAAGCTGAGAAAGAAAAACTCAAAAACTGAAAAGGAGTTACAGCAAAGTAGGAGGAGGTAGAATCCCAGAAGAAAAAAAAAAAACTTGTGAGAAGAATGGAGCCATTTGTAGTGTCAAATATTGCAGCAAGCTTAAGTAATTGAAGAATGGAAACGAGTTCAGGGAAGCTGGTGACTGAGATTTCATGGTAGGGTTTGAGAGAGCAATTTCGGAAGACTGAATGGCTGAGAGAAATGGGAAATGGAGCCAGTGAGTATAAACAAGACTTACAAAAATACTTGGTAATAGGCGGAAAAAAGCAGGGTGAATTGACTGAGTCGGAGAGAAGATTGAGGAAAGAGATGTGTATGATTTTTTGATTTTTGGAAATAAAAGTCCATTTCTGATACGAAGATTTAATCAAAAAAATTCCTGTAGTATTTAGGTTTCAGGGCTATAGCTCTAATAAAGCCAAATAGAAACAAACAAATGGACAAAGTTAATTTAATCAATTGAAATAATTTAATTAAACTTAAACACAAAATTTACTGAGTTTGAACTCTAATGATCTTATTTTAGAAAACACTCATAAATAGCAATGAAAATGACAATGTTCACATTTTTATTTCTGTGAATATGTTATATTCTGCCCTCTATTGATGACACACGCCAAGTATAATGCTGTTAGTTTAGCATTAAGTTAGAATGCATTATATCTTCATAATATGCTAGCATATATTTTAGAAATATAAGAAATATTTTCACTATAACAGAGAATTTTGAATGGAACTTTAAAAAATAATATTGTGAAAAAGATTTCTGTAAATTAAGCTCAATAATAATCATGTAAATGCTATGGACTAATAAATAGAAACAAGTATAAAAGTTACAATAATTATTAAATTATAAACTATCTTAAATGGATCTGTATTCTTACTGGTTCAGCTTATAGCAAATAAAATGACAATTAGGTGCTTCAAACTTGGTATCAGTTGGGTTTAAACAACTTAAGAAAACCAAAGAGTTTGCCATGATCCTTGTCATTCTAAATGTCTAAATTTGGTGTTTCTTAAGGCAGTATCCTCAAGGTTTGAAGTAACTTCTACACGTTGATGACTACCAGATTTAAATCTCTAGCAAACACCACTTCTCTAAGTTCATGTATCTGTTCTTTCTTCTTTCTTTCTCCTCCTCATCCTCCTACTTCTCTTCCTCCCTTCTAATAATTGGATCAATAAATAACTGGCATACAATAAACCACGCATATTTAAAATGTATAATTTGGTAAGTTTTGGCATGTGTATCTGCTCATAAAACCACCACCACAATAAAATAGTGAACATAGTTATCACCCCAGAAGTTTCCTGATGCCTTTCCTAATTCCTCCCATTTCCCTCGCCCCCTCATTCATTCCCAGGTAGCCAAAAATCTGCCTTCTGTCACTGTCCATTCGTTTACATATTTTAGAATTTTACATAAATGAAATAATTTGATATAATGAATGAAATGTTCTTGTATTTACAAGTTTCTGGCTATAGCTTTAAGAGGAGAAAATACAAGTAAACAGTGTTAATTTAAAAAGCCATTTAAAATATTTTTTCAGTCTTTTTTGTCTGGCCTTTTTTCACTTATCCTAATTCTGTGATTCACCTACATTGTTGCATTTACCAATAGCTTATTCCCTTTTATTGCTTAGCAGTAGTATTTTGTTGCAGAGGTATTCCATTGTATGAGTATATCACAATGTGCTTATCCATTAGCTTGCTGATAGGCATTTGAGCTGTTCCTAATTTGGGGGTCTTACAAATAAAGCTGCTATGAACATTTGCATAAGCTTTCATATGGATATATGTTTTAGTTTCTCTTGGGTAAATATTTAGGAATGGAATGGCTGGATCATATGGGAGGCATATGTTTAAATTTTTAGAAAGCTGCCAAACTGTTCTCTAATATGGTTGTACCATTGTTATTCTCACCACCAATGTATGAGAGCTCTAGTTGTTCCTCTTTCTTGTCAATACTTAGTTTGGTATTTTAATCCTAATAGGTATGTACTGTTATCTCATTGTAGTTTTAATTTTTTAATTTTAATATCCCTAATAATGCATGATGTTGAGTATCTTTTCTGTGCTTATTTGCTATATGTATATCATTTTTGGTAAAAAGTGTCTGTTCAAATCTTTTACCTATATTTTAATTGGGTTGTTTTCTTGAGTTTTAAGAATAAATAAATATATATATGTATATATGCACATATATATTTTTAGATATAAGTTCTTTAGCAGGTATATGATATATAAATAACTTGTCTTTTCATTCTCTCAATGATGTCTTTCAAAGAGCAGACTTCTTAAATTTTGATAAAGTGCAATTGACTGATCTGTTTTCTATATTATGCTTTTGATGTCATATCTAAAAAATAATTGCCTAGACTAGGGTCACATCAATTTTCTCCTATATTTTCTTCCAGAACTTTTATAATTCTATGTTTTATATTTAGGCATAGGGTCCATTTTGAATTAATGTTTTAATATGATATACGATATGAACCAAAGTTCATTTTCCTGCATATGGATATTCAATTGTTCCATAACCACAGTTTGAATTGCTATTATTTCTCAGTTGAATTGCCCTTCCACCTTTGTCAAAAAAAACATTTGTCTATATATGTGTAGGTCTATTTCTGGACTCTATTCCATTCCATAGATCTATTTGTGTATTTTTATGCCAATACTACACTGGTTTCATTACTGCAGCTTATAGCCATCTTTAAATCAGGTGGTGTTACTGATCCATATTTTTCGTTTTTCAAATTTGTTTTGGCTATTCTATGTCTTTGCATTGCTATGTGAATTTTAGAATGAGCTCAGTAAAGCTATATTTATTTTTCAATTTTCTTTTTCCCTCAGTGTTTCATTTTGGCCATTCCTATTGCCATGTCTTTAAGGCCACTCAAATGTTTTCTTCTGTAATGCCTAATCTTATGTTCATACAATTCAGTATATTTTTTTATCTCAGACATTGTAGTTTTCATCTCCAGAAGTTTTATTTTGTCTTTTTTATACCTTCCATGTCTCTCCTTGAGTTATTGAAAATGTTAAAAAACAATTATATAAAAACTATTAATATGCTTGATTGCTAATTCTAACATCCCTGCCATTTCATTTCAGTGGCAGTTTCAGTTGATTTGTTTTGATTCATTTTTTTCCTTTATAAATGGGTCAGATTTTCTGCAGCTTTGCATGTCTGATAATTTTTTATTTGATGCCAGACATTGTGAATTTTACTCTGTTCATGTCAGATATTTTTAATATTCATGTAAGTATTTTGAGCTTTGTTCTGGAATGCAGTTAAATTACTTAGAAACAATTTGATCCTTTCAGGTCTTCTTTTAACATTAGCTGGGGTCAGAGCAGTGTTTAGTCTAGGACAATTACCATTACTTCAGCAAACTTAACTGAACACTAACCTAATATCCTATAAATCATAAGATTTTCCTGTCTGGCTGGTGTGAACAGCACTATTTCCAGCCCATGTGAGCTCTAAGTTCTGTTCCCTCTCATTATTTCAAATAGTTCTTCCTCAATCCTTGGGTAGTTTCCTCAAATGTGTGTGATAATAAATGCTGTACTGAATACTTGAGGGAGGTTCTCTGAAGATTTCCTGAGTTCTCTCTCAATGTAGTTCTCTCCTCTCCAGTTTCTTGTTTTTCCTGTGAACTCTAGCCTTCTTGATAGCCCTAAACTTTCACCTCTGTCTCTTCAACTCGGGACATCTCCCAGATTTTCCTTCCCTGTGTTGCTTCATGGGAATTCTCTCAGGTATTTAAATGAGATCATCTTAAGTCTCACCTGATTTATTTTCTGTATATCAGGGATCACTCTTCTTTGTTGCTTGATATCAAGAGTCTTGAAAACAATTCTTTTATATATTTTGCTTGACTATTTTGGTTGTTTCAGCTTTATTTTGGTTGAAAGTAGAAGTCTTTTCTAGTTAGCTTCTTGACATATCTACTTGGATGACTCACAGCTGTCTTAAACTTTAAATATTTAAAGCAGACCTCTAACTTTCCCTCTGAAGACTCTTATTTCCCCTTCTTTACATTTCAATATATGGTACCACCAACCACACAGTTGCTTCAACTTGAAACCTGG
Source organism: Pteropus alecto (assembly GCF_000325575.1). Lineage (NCBI taxonomy): Eukaryota > Metazoa > Chordata > Mammalia > Chiroptera > Pteropodidae > Pteropus > Pteropus alecto. The sequence goes on from NW_006442484.1 coordinate 49,668,599, forward strand.
AAATCATTCCTAATTTCTTTTTTTCCTTCATGATACACACCCAATCCTTCAGCAAATCATAGATTATACCTCCAAAGGATACCTTCAATCCATTTATTTCTCTTTACCTCTATTATCCTAGACAAGAACACAGTCGTTGTTCACTGAGATTGTTGTAAGTAGAATCCTAATTGATCTCCCTATTTCCTCCTTTGTTTCTTCCTCTACCCTACTATAATCATTTATCACAAAGCAGTGTTTGTGAGCTTTTAAAACTGTAAACCAGACCAAATTACACTTTTTAAAAAAGATTGTCATCATACATAAAATAAAAAATCTAAACTTACAATGTTCTACAAGATATAAAAGATTTAACAAAACTTATCTTGAACTATTCACATCCCCCCTAACTTTACTCCGGTCACATGATCATTTTTACTTTCTAGAAAACTTCAAATTCTTCCCTACCTTAGAGCCTTACCACCCCATGTACTGTCCTTCTTCTAGCTTTATATGATTGATGCTCTCTCATCCTTCAGATCTCGATTTAAATAATACCCCTGTAGACAAGTTTTCACTAACTTTGCTGCTTAAGTACTCTTATTTGTGATCACAGTACCCTGCCAATTATCTTCATGGAATGCAATCATTTTGCAATTTTGTAATTATATAAATCTATTTATTTACACATTTTAGATCTGTCTCTCGCTGCAATATATAAACTTTGGAGAGTTTGAACTACATCTTTTTGCTCACTACTATATAGCCAGCACTTAACACTGCCTGTCATATAGTAGATATTCAATGTTCTGTTGACTGGATGAAGGAAATGACTGAGCTGAAATCACATCCGGAACAATTTTCTGAGGCTAGAAAAACTACCATGGCTACTTTCTTATTGATTACTAAAATTAATTAGAGAATATTTTTTTTTTTGGTTTAAGAGCTATTACTTTGAAGAAAAATTAGACTTTTTAGACTTTCATTTATGAGATTATTTCATGAAGGGAAAAGTCAGAGGGTAGAGTATATGTGAATACTGGCCATGTGAGAAAAAAAGATTCAGAGGAGAAAAAATGAGAAAGTGGAAGAAAGGGGCAAACAGGATTCTGAGACACACAATACAAACAATACCTATGGTAGGTGAATCCTAATCTTTCTATTATTTCTGTATATTTTTGTATACTATACGCTGCACTGGCTGTAATGTAGTTAACATTTATGTAATAGCTACTATATATCATTTAATTTTCACAACCCAATGAATCTTTATTATTCCCATTTTATAGATGGGGAAATGAAGTTCAAAAAGATAATATTATTCCCTCAAAGTTACAAAACTAATATTTGCCTTTAAAACCTGAGCTTTTAATCATTTAGTCTGCCAGACAACCCAGACTCCTTGAAATCTTTTACAATATTCACAAGGAACTTTCAGAAAAACACAGGGACTGTGAAGGATCAGAGACATTTCTAAGGAATCAGAGTGTATTCTGTATGTTCAAAAGCTCCGTTCTCATTTTTCCAAGAGGATTTCTTAAGAATACTGTCCTCATACACAAAAATTGTCAAGGTTCTGTGATTTGCTAAATCTTAAGTAGATAATATTAGTTGTCTGATGACTACTCCCACTCTCCTGTGATATTTAGAATTGCTAAAAGCAGTTATTAAACTGACATCAGACCTCGTGCTAATGTTTTGCTTGCTTACTGCTATGTGGTTACCTGTCTGTTGGAATGTAGGTTTGAAAATCGACCCTCTAAAACCTAGAAAAATGTGCTACACTTTTAATATCTAAAATTCTATGTAGATACTGGTTTGTCAACATTAATGATTTAAGTTATTGGCCCTTTTCTGCTTCCAGGAGATAGCAGATTGCACTGAATAGGATTTAATTCTTATTCACACTGAGATATTTTGTTTCCCAGGGAAGATTTCAACCAGCTACAGTTGGGCAACCTGATCTTACTGACATGTTGAGGTTGGTATCTATGCAATATAAGAGTCTGGTTTCCACTCTGTCTCTTCCTTTTCCTACCATATTGTCCACCAAATTCTGGTTGTTGTGACCTAATTTAGTTTACTGTTTTCCCATTAGGTTTTATTCATCCATAAATATTTATAGAGTGAATACCACGTGCCATTCTCTAATTTAGTGCTAGAAATATAGTAGTGAACTAAAAGATAAAAATATGTGCTTGTGGAGTTTATGTTCTAGCAGAGATATAAACATTAAATAAAACAAATAAGTAAATTATATAGTATGTTTGACAGTGTTTTGCCCTATGGGGAAAAATACAGCAGGAAAGGGGAATCAGAGAGCCAGGAGTGGCTTGGGATGGGAAGAGCTACAGTCGTAAATGGGGTAACTAGGGAACTCCAAACTGAAAAGATGACATGAGCTTATGCATGAAAGAGGTAAGGGAGAAATCTAGGTAGGTCTCCGGGGCTAGAGCTTTCCTATTAGAGGGACCAGCAAGTGCTCTGCGGTCAGAGCATTCTATGAATTTTCCAGATGCAACAATAGGATCAAAGAGGCTAGAGCAGAGTGAGCAAGGGGAAAGTATTATAAGGCAAAGTTAAACAAGTACAGAATAACAGATTGCATAAAGCTTTACATGGCATTAGAAGTATTTTGGTTTTTACTCTTTGGAATTAGAAACTAATGAAAAATTTTCATCAAAACAGTGATATGATCTGACACATTTTAAAGGATCATTTTTGCTTCTATGTTGAAAAGCGATTATAGGGGCAAAGGTTAAAGCAGTGAGACCACTTGAGCATTTTTTTATTGATCATGGAAGGGTCAAGGTGGCCTGAACCAGGGAAATGACAATGAAGGTAGTGAAAAGTAGTAAGATTCTGGATATATTTTGATGGTAGAGTTGACAAGATTAACAAAAGATTGGATATGGGTATGAGAGAAAGAGAAAAGTCAAGAATAACTCCAAGATTTTTGTTGTGATCAACTAGCAAAGGTGGATTTGCCATCAACAGAGATAGAAAGACATTTAAAAGAGTAGTTTTTGGAGGAGAAGGTCAGGGGTCTGGGCATGGGAAGATATCTAATGAATATCCAAGTGGAGATTCAAGTAGGCAGGTTTGTTTTTTTTGTTTTTTTAAATATGAATTTGAGATCAAGAGAGAGATCCAGGTTTAATAGCTGTTTTTGAGAGCTGTAAGACTGAATGAGATCACTAAAAGAAAAATATATGGACAGAGAAAATATCATGTCCAACATCGGAGTCCTGGGGTACTTCAATATTAAGAAGTCATAGTGATAGAAGCTAGTGAGATAGGAAGAAAAGAAGTATGGACATGAACGCAAAGTGAATAAAGGAGGAATTGATGATCACCTTTGTAAAATTCTGCTGATAGAATAAATTAGATGAAACCAAACATTAATCAATGTAAACGTCAATGTGGAGATTCTTGGTGGTTTTAGAAAAAGCAGTTTGAGTATGCAGGTTGGGGCCAAAATTTGAGTGGAGTCAGTTTAAGAGAAAATGGCAAGAATATAAATATGGGCCCTCTCATTTTAAATATTGGTGTCATTTAGAAGGTTCTTATTCCAGACAATAGCTGATAAAATCCATGCAGATAGCTTCTTTGCTGGAGGATTTCAGTTTACCCATAACTCGAAGGCACACTTTGTACTATCTTTCTTCACGATTGTTATGTGTGACCTCCTGTGCTGATGAGCAGTTCTGTTCTTTGAGAAATTCCTACTTTCTCCAAACCTCAGAGCTGATTCCAGTTTTCAGCAGCCATCCTTCTTTACTCAAACAAAAGAAATGTCTATTTATGCTGTATAGAAAGTACACACTAAAGAAAATAGAATATCCATGTATTCCTTCCCTAACATTATTTGTTTGGCTTTTGTTTGTGGATAAAAATTCTCTTTAGAACTCCAAATATCCTTAGAAAATGACAGAATTTTCTCCTTTCATTAAATTTGGTACATGTGTGTCCACTAGTTTATGTGTGCCACATCATCATCAAATACTTTAGTGTATAATTCCTATAAACAATGACATTCTCCTGTATTATCACAGTACAACCATCAAAGGCAGGAAATTAATATTGATGCATTACTACCATTTAGCCAACAAATTCTACTCAAGTTTGCCAACTGTCTCAGGTCCTTTAAAACAAATAATTCAATATAAGATCATGTGATGAATTTAGATGCCATAGCTCTTGAAACTTTCCATCTAGGACAGTTCTTTAGCATTTCCTTGATTATTGTGACCTAGACACTGGCCAGCTATTTTGTAGACTGGTTCTCAATTCGAGTATGTTTGTTTATTAGAGTTAGAGTATGCATTTTTGGTATGAATATCACAGAAGGAATGCCAAGTTTTTTGTACTCTATTATAAAATATTGTTGCTCTGCTACTTCATTTTATCTTAATATTGGTGATGTAACTTTGATCACTTGGTTAAGGTTTTGTTTGTTAGGCTTCTCCAATGTAAAGTTACTAATTTTCCCTTTATAATTTAATCTCTGTTTCCATGGAGATAATTTGAAATTATGTAAATATGTCTTATCAAACTCTCTCTCCTTAGTTTTATCATTCATTGATGTTTCTTGACTGTATTATTACAATGATGATTGACAAATGTTGGTTTTCCAATTCCATCCATTCTGCATTTATTAATTTTAGTGTACTATAGGAAAAGACTATCTTTTCTTCCCATTAATTTATTAATTTTGTATTATCAACATGGATTCCTGGATTCCTATTTTATTCAATGAGTTATAATTTGCTAACATCATTATTTTGATGCTCATTTTGTCCCAGATTTGGTCAGTAGGAACCCATTCATGCTTGCTTCTGTGTATTTTTGGCATGTCTCTCTTATTTATTGAGTGCTTTCTTATTTTTTTGGCACAAGAAGGCTCATCTTGTACTTTTGCTGCTTAGGCCCTGGAATTAGCTCTTTCTCTAAGCATCCCTACTTTTTATGAAGAATGGTATTTAGAAACCAAGATCTGTGTGTTGAATGTGTTTATTTCTACTGGAGTGTCAATGCTCTTAGGTCCTTCTAGTAGACAATGCTAGAGAATTTATACACATACATTTATACTTATTTGCATTTTTATATCTATCAATGAATATTGAAAACCTTACACTGATACTTTAATCTAACACTATGAAGTTCAACCTAGTTTTTTTTCCTTTCTGTATGGAAATTCTTCTATAAAGAGTGAGAAAACTGGCTCTTATTATCCTAGATATATGTCCTAATCTGATCTCCCCTGTATGTAAAAATTCCTGACTCTATGCCTAGCTACTGCTGCCCTCTAAGCAGATACCTTCCTAATTGTACTCAGGCTCCAACTATGCTCCAGGGTGACCATCACCACCTCTCCCTCCACATAGTAAACCTTCTAACCCCATTTGGGCTCTAACATCACCACACCATGCACCAGGCTGGACCACTATAGTTCTATCACCTCCTTATCTATACCTGCCTCACTAGAAGAAAAGAAGGAAGCAAGGAAAGATGGATTTTCTTTATATGTAGAATATATTCCATGAGCTTTTAATGAACTGTTAACATTCATAGTTCTCAGTGTTCTTCTTTAATCTATGAGAATGACAAATATATATGAATATCATCTAGGCCACTTGATGGAAAATAAACAAAAAATGTGAGGAAATAGTTTAAAACATGATTTTAAAAGATCAAGAGAGTTTGGGAGAAAATAGAAGTCAGAGAAGGGTGGACATGAGGATAGTATCTGGGTAACTGTAAAGAGGATGGGCAGCTGTAAGGAGAAAAAGAAGTGGATAACAGTCCTTATCCACTTCTTTTTGGAAGTGGATGGAGGGAGAAAGCTAGATTAGTGTAGGTGTAGGGATAACAAGAAAAGAGAAAGTCTCAAGAAGCTGGTCTTGGCAAATAGTGTAGACTTTGATATGGGACCTTTTGCATTTGGAGATTAGGTGATGGTTGGAGGCCAATGAGAATGCAAATTTAGTTGAATAGTATGGAGAAAAGCCAAATCCTAGGAGGTGAGGTCATAGTGGGAAAAATAAAGATCAAAACTAGTCCAGGTACTCTGAAGCTTTCAGGTGACAGTTCAGATGCCACTTCCCCTGCTGGCAGTTGCTTCCTTAGCACCCTGCACTCTTCCTACCATCTCACTCATTAGACCTTTAGTTTATTATTTAATTCTGTTTTTCCTGTAAATATAGGATAAGGATGGCATCTTTACTTATAAAGCACATAGCACAGTGCTTGGTATATAACAGTTGTTCAGTAAATTTTACCATGAAGGCAATAGGAAAATTATTTGAAGGAGCGACATGATTATGTATTCGACTACAATGAAATAACCCAGAATACAACTTGGTTAACTTTCCCCACGTAGAGCCTCAGGATAAGATGAAAAGAGAATGGATTGAAAAAAAAACTAAATCAAGTAATATAGTTAAACAAAAACGAAGACACTAATGCCCAAATGTTCAGCAGTGAGTATTAATATGCAGCGGTACAGAGAAACAAATGAGAGAGGTACTGTGGAGTCATATAACATTGGCTTAAATTCAGGTTCTACTTATTGGATCTGTGATCTTGTGGTGTAACTTATGTAAACCTCAATTTCTTCGTCTTTAAAATAAAGATTATAATCTAATGACAATATTGTCATTACTTTTAGATATGTGCCTAACTTGTATACATAGTGAATACTCAACAAATATTAAGTATTATTATATCTACTTCAATTTTCTATTCTCCATTCTTATTTGGTTTAAAATTATTGAATTTAATAAAACAGATCTTCTAAATGCTGCTGATAACTAGTATACAAAAGTCTTCATGTTTTGGACTTCTTAGTAAGAGATTTGTGAGGTTCTAGAAAAAAAACACTGTCTTGTCTTCCAGTTTATTTCCTAAATCTGGCACACATTTGCACTACATATGAAATTTTGTCACCAAATGAGCAAGAAATATAAAAATATTTATCCTTCCTTTGCTTCTTATCTTTCTTTTGTGAGTTTACTTTTATATGTAGAAAAATTAAACCAGAATACAGAGTGCTGTGCCTGATGAAAAACTGAGATAAGTATGAAATCAAAAATTTGAAGGACTTAAAACCAAAGTACTGAAATATGCCAATTATGAGGTTATTGGAAGGTCTGTACTCTTGACATTGCTTGCCAACTCCAGTTCTGATCTGTTAGATAATCATAATGCAATTACCCTATCTACCATCTAACCCTCACAGTCTCTGTTGATTACTGGAGATAGCTCAGATGTCATTTTTAAAAATTGAAAAACAAATTGGTTTTGTTTTTCTGCACTGCCACCACCAAAAAGCAGTCCACATGCCTTTCATTAGTAGAACTCTGTATATAATTTACACATAAAGCTATCATAGACTTATCATCCTGAACAGTATGCCTGGGGACAATGTGGAAATTATGCTCTTTTGTGTAACTGGGAAGGTCTCCAAGATGAGTGCCATTTCTTGGAACAGCAGAATTCTTTTCTCACATGAACTACATGACAGAAGAGTGTTACACAGCTCACCCATGGAAGCTGGCAGCCAAGTGACACCCAAACAGAATTCTGATTCTGCATTATGTAATTGCAAATCCCTGCAGTGCAATAACTTTTCAATGTGCACAAGGATCTAAATTAATGTCTCACTTCTACTCAGGGAGAAATAGGCTGCCAATAATTTCATATTTCTTTTCTTTTAGTAGAGAGATACAATTTATCTTAGAGAAAATTGTATTAGATGTTTCTGTGTATCTGTTTTGTGAAATGAAGATGTGTTTTGTGCTGTCCCTTTTGTTTTTCTGCTTAATCCTTCGGGATGTGTAAGCTTACTACATTTCAGTGCTATTTGTGTGCACTTTGTGTGTGTGTGTGTATGTGTTTCTGCATTCCTTCAGTTGGTAGGAGGTACTATAAAGGTGCTTTGGCTTTTTTATGTATAATTTTTACCTATAAAACATGATAGTTTAGTGGCCAAAATATGGGAGACAGTCTTCCTGAGGCAGCAACTAGTCATCTGGAAGATTCCAAAGATGATGCCAGTGATTATTTTAGAATTGGTACTATTGGATCTGTTTTCTCTGACTCTCTTCCTTTCCTGGATGTATTTGCTTTTCATTCAGCTTGAATTAAAAGATATTACAGCTCTTCAATTCAATTTCTCACAACCAATCGTTTACCTATGGCATTTTCATAATAAAAATGTGTTTCAATGGAAATTATTTCCTTTGGTTCATGTTCAGTGTTGTGTATTTTATACTGGACAAGGGCTTTAACCTAGAAGGAGTTGCTACTCATTATTTAGAAATTGGCAGTTTGATCATTTCTCATTGAGTTCAAATGTATATGCAAACCATTTACCCATCATTAACCTTTACTAGGATTCTCTAGAACATTTCAAAACCAAAGTGTATCTGAGCAATTTATGAAAAGAGTGTGTTTTATGAAAAACCAAGCTCTTCCTCTATCACTTGTAATATTTTTAACTCAACTGCCCTAACCTAAGCTTCCACACTCTTTTTCTTGAACCCCAGCAACAGTCTCCTAACTGGTTTCTTCACAAGTACTCTTATCCACTAAACTGTTCTTCATCCACAGAATTTACATGGGATCATGTCATCCTCTTCCTCTCCTAAAAACCAACCACACACCCAGGCTTAAAATTCTTCAATGGTTTTCTTTCAGTCTTAGGATAAGAAAACAAACTCTTATCCTGCATTGTAGGGCTTGGCTTACTCCTCTAGCTTCATCTCTTTCATTCCACGTTTCTCCTTCTCTAGGCTCCTGTCTCACTTGCCTTCCTTCAGGCCCCTGAAAGGGACAAGTTCTCTTTTATCCACCTTAGATTTTTGTATTTGGAACACAGTAGCTCACAATTTTTATCCCGTTTATTCTACTCTTTCTTCTGATACCAATTCAATTATTACTTCTTCAAGAAAGCTTTCCCTCATCAACATAATTTGTTCATTTCCTTTTAATGTTATGCTCCCATAAGCACTGTTTTTTTTCTTTTATAGCACTTTCTACAGTTGCAACTTTATATTTATTTTGTGTAATGATTTTGATTAATATTTATCTTTTTTAAAACATGAAATCAGAGATTATATTTATTTTTTGCTTGACTTTGTATCCCACAACCAAATATAGTGCCTGGGTTATAATAGGAGTTCCATAAATCTTTTTTTTTTTTTTTAATGAATGAACGAAGAAATAAAGAAACATGGCAATAATTTGGAATAAACTCTTACTAAATCTATTGTGATTGTTTAAGGAAAATATGGTCATTACACTATTAAAGTGTATTAGCCCTTTCTTTGGTGAGATAATTTTGGTTATCAATTTCACCAGTTGCGTTTGAAAGTGTGGATCAGTTAGATTTCATCTGAACACAGATTCTATAGGACAAATGCTCTAACTCATGAAAGAAGGTAAATCTGGATTGTATTCTAAATTCCTTGGTGTTAGAAAAAGTTTAAAAAGTAGTCGGCATGTCTGAAATGCCCACGTAAGGAAACATATACTCATATTGTAACAACATTTATTGAGTTCTTACTATGTGTCAGACAGTGTGCTAAGCTCTAAACCTATTATAACTCATTTATAGTCACACGTTCTGAGGTTTTGGTACCACCATTATATGCTTTCATAAGAGGAGAAATTGAAACATAAGTAACTTACCCTAGGTCATAAAAAAAGTGACATATTCATAGAAGGTGGATCTGAGAGGTTTGAAGAAGTTTAGAACCCAGCTCTTATATATCTTATTAAAAATAACATTAGTAACATCTTTGGATTTTGTCTAGCAAGTGGGAGATGGACTTTTGTGTTTTGTCTAATAAGTAGGAGTAGGAGATGAACACATCTTTAAGTATAAATGCAGGTTTTTTGCTCTCTCCAAAATATAAATATCATCATCATTATATTTTAAAATATATAATGTGATAAAAATTAAAATGATAACCTATCTTTTTCCTTCAAACTCACTTTTGAAGTTTTTTGAATTGTTTGAATCTGTACACTAGAATTTTAATACTGTTCTTTACATTATTAATTATTAATATTATTAATAATATATCTTACATTTGTATATCACTTTATAGTTTATTAGGTACTTTTGGATTAAAGAAGATTTCAAAAAATATATTTACTTTACATATACTTTATACATGAACATTAGTAATTTTTTTTATAAGACTGCAAAAGAAGGATGATTAGCAACATTTTCTTCACAGCTCATTAATATCATGATTTCTAGTACAAAGCGATCTCAAACTGAGCTTAGTGTTGCTATTTTCTTATTGTTTGCTGCTGGAAATAACAATAAATACAAAAACATTTAAATAGTAAACAATTAAAATGGCATTTTAATGATAGGTCATATTAATAAGGCATAAATGATGGAGTTTTTAATGCAATAATTATAGTCATTAATTTTCTGAAACTCTATTTTCTAAAAGCTTTCTCTTTAATCTTGCTCCATTTACACCAACCCACTAAAACTTTCTTCATTGTAACACTAGCACAGGAAATAAGTGACAACAGGGTAGACTGCCTGACCTCAAGACCTCAACAGTTTTTACTTTGAAGACCAGAGAGCTAATGTGCACTGAAATTCTACCAGCATACAACAAAGTGCAGTGGAAATAAAATCAGAAAAGACCTTTTCAAGGTTGTAATTTTTTTTATTTGAATACCTGAAATATAGTATGATTTAGATTTCCCATCAAGTTTTGAGTTTTTTCTATAGTGTGTCACACTGATATACTACCACATTGCCTCCCATTGTGGCTAGGAAGATGGGAATTTTATAGAATCAAGAAACAATTCAATATTTTTTCATCCAAGCGTTCCTAGACATAAACTGATAGAGTCAGCCAGGAGTTATACGTGTAGTTACAGTTTGTTATCTAAAATCAAAATTACAGGACACAATGTTCTTAAGTTCTGAGTTTAAGCTCAATGTTGCAATGTTTTTTTAAATATATTGTAAAATACGGTAGTTCCTTTCTAACAGTTTTGACCCGTGTAAGGATATTTCAGTAGAGACAAAGAAAATAACATGTTCTTGAACTCCTTCAGTGTAGCAGTAAACTTTATTAAGTATTGCATGTCTCACTTTTCACAATTATGGAAAGTCTTTGCTATTTGGGGAGGGAGAAAGCCCAGACACTGAGAAGACACATGGTATATAACAGCAGTGGCAGTGAACACGAGCTCAGAAGAGCTGGGGAAGACTCCTACCTTGCCACCTACTATCATTGAAACAGGGTCTTCACCCTCAAGTGATAAGAAAGTACACTTAATGATCCCTGCCCTACCTAATTCCCAGAGTAATGATGGGCCACAAGGTTATGTAAGTTGTAGTTCTGTGAAGCTTTATGCCAATGTCTCCATCATTTGTATCTTTACACAGAGACTGTGTAATTAACAATTCTTTTACCTTGTTTCCTAATATCAGAGTCAATGATTCCTGAGTCACAAAGTAGTAGATCTGGATGTACAGATCTGGAAGAACTAGATAACTGCACACAAGTGTGGTCAGATCAGCAAGGTTTTTATGGTGTTTGTATAGTTCATTAGTTGTCTTTGTTTTTATTCTCAGCCCTTTGTAGTGCTTTAAATGGCAGGGATTTTGAGAATAGATATTGCAATTAGATTACTGAGGGTCATGGTTAAGCTTTATATAGGATGTTGGCCATGGCTGGTTTCCTTATCATTTCTCTCAAAAACTGTCAAGAGTTTGGTATTCATGAACAGACATGAATACCAAAATGCCAGTTGCCATCATTATAACATAAAATGTATGTTTTCCAACTTCTTTTGAGTTAGAAAACATAGAAGTCAATGTTATTGAGAGGTGATAATTGTGGTGGAATAAACCAGTAAAAAGAGGCATCAACTTTAGTATCTTTTACTCTTAAAGCTCACCTCTATCATAGCTGAGAATACACTTGGTCTAGCTTATACTCCCTAACCATTCCCCACCGGAGTCAAGACTCCTGTTTTTCCTTTTTTTAAGATTGACATAATTTTTGAGTAGATAATTCATTCAAATGATTCAAAAATTAGAAAGTATAAAAATATGCATGAAAAATCATAGATAGGGTAAAAGGGGTTGAATACGTGGTGACAGAAAGAAATCTAACTATGAGCGGTGAACACACAATGCAATATGTATATATGCCTTATTGTTGAATTGTACACCTGAAACTTACTAGATTTCATTAACCAATGTCATAAAAAAAATACATCAAAAATCTTCCTTGCTTCCCTGCCCACCTGCTTAATTCACACACTTCCTTCCCTACCATGGTCACGAACAAGGTAACCCTGGTATAGTTTTCTTGTGTATATTTACAGAGGTACACTTAAATTTTTTTTATTGTAGTAACATTGGTCAATGACTTAATGTTCAGGCACACAAGATTATGATTCTACACCTGTGTACTCTGTTGAGTGTTTGGCACTTGAAGTCTAGTTTCCTTCGATTACCATATATTTGGTAATCCCTTTGACCCACTTCTCCTTCCTCCTACCTTCTTTCTCCTCTGGTAACCATCATTCTGTTGTCTGTGTCTATGCATTTTGTTTTGTTTTGTTCACTTGTTACTTTTTGTCTTATATTCCACATGTGAATAAAATCATATGGTTTTTGTCCTTTTCCATCTGACTTATTTCACTTATAATAATACTTTCAAGATTCACCTATGTTGCTGCAAATGGCAATATTTCATCTTTATTATGGCTGAATATTCTATTTTATATATACCACATCCTCTTTAATCATCCATTGATAGATACTTGTTTCTATGTCTTGGCTATTGTAAATAATGCTGCAATGAACATAGGGGTACATATCTTTATGAATAAGTTTTCATGGTTTTTTTTTTGGGGGGGGGGGTTGGTGGTAAATACCCAGAAGAGGAATTGCTAGATCATATGGTAGTTCTATTCTTAATTTTTTGAGGAGCCATCCATATTGTTTTCCACACTGTCTGCACCAATTTACAGTCCCACCAACAGTGTACCAGGGTTCCTTTTTCTCCATATCCTCTCCAACATTTGTTATGTCTTCATTTTTGATAATAGCCATTCTAACAGGTGTAAAGTAGTACAGAGATACTTTTTAATTGCTGTAATGCAATATTAATATATATTGTCTTTGTTAAAAAACATATGGGTGTCTTAACATACATGGTTTGTCACTTTAATTATTTTTACTTAGTAACTTAGACTTTCCTTTTAGGCAACACTTGCTCATGTGATTGTGTAGAAGATTAGCTCTTCGAAGCGTTGGTCCTCAGGTTATACTTCTGTGATCTGTATAGTTTTCCTCAAACAACTGGGGAAAAGCAAGGTAACTAGTTCTTCCAGGAGTTGAGCAAAAAAGTGAAGAGAGATAGATGTTATTATATTTATGTTTTGAGGATGGGTCGTCCCAGTACATGCTGTTTGAACCTTTTGGGCATCCTGTTAAATGTCCTTTCTGTTTCCTAGAGAAAATGATATGTATGAATATATTTATATGTCATCCAACTCATCACAGTGTTGTTGTAATAATCTGACATTTAAAGGAAATCACAAAGATCTAGTCAAATTTGCCTTTAAGGTATATCTAAGAATAGCCCTGGGCAAAATTGGTGTGTTTGTTGAAGAGCTTAAATACCTAGGTATTGCTTCCCTTTTTCTGTTCTCTGTATGTGAATTTTGGAGAGAAATCATAAGATTTTTCTGTGTTGGTCTTAACATATTCAGCACATTAGCAAGTATTTTCAGCAAAGCCTAGCATAGCTTCCTTCTACTAAAGACAGAAAATAAAAGTTTAAAAACAATTTATAAAATTCAGAATTTATCATCCTAACTAACATAAAAACATATTATATATAGAATTATTTAATATTTCTTAAACATTTATTGATTAAAAAATCACATTCTGGTCATGGATACTGTTCAGATGGCTTTTAGTTATGTAAATTATTTCTTTCCTAACTGTGTAATTAGATGATGAACTGGTTTCTAGAGTATCATATACTTAATGCGAATTTCTAAAAATGCTTTAATCATATAATTGCTAGTTTATCAAGTAGAAAATATAGGTTTGAGAACACCATCATTATGTCATTATTCTCCACAAAAGACTGTGAAACACACTGAAGTGGCCATTATGAAGCAAATAACAGTTTTCTATAGTGTCTAAAGTTGCAAGGATTAAAAAAATAGAAATAGCTAAGAAAATGCCTAAAGGTAAAGAGTTTAAAATCTAGCCAAGCAATTTATCCTGTGTCTCTCTATCTGAAAAATTAGTCCAGATGGAGGAAGTGAATAGGTAAGACTGGAACCATGAAGCTAGTAGACTATCTGATTCAATGAGTGACACTAATATTTAATAATAGATTCACTAAATTCCATGCAGAAAGCCTAAAAGAAATGAGATAAACTTAAGACTTACTATATGCATTAGAATCTAGTTCACACCATTCTTATGCTTGTTATTATTAAGTGTACCATATTTAAGTGTGATTGCAATAGATAATGATTTATTTTCACTTGGTCTAGAGCTAGTAGGAATTGGAGCATATACTCTGAAATGGCTAAGTGGTTAAATTGAAATCTAGTATTACAGAACTCAAAGATTAAATTTTTGACTCAGTGGGTATCATGAGTCAGAAAATCTATTTTCAATAAAATCCAAAGTAAAAGTGCTTCATTTGTGGGTTTAGTGTGAGACGACTCCTAAAAAGTCTCTCTTTCTGTCAATATATGTTACATATATATATATTCTCTCTCTCTCTCCCTCTCTCTTTCTCTTTCTCTCTTCCCATATACATAATTTTACCCCCACTTCCTCATTTAAAATAGTTACAGGTACAGTTATATCTCTGGGCAGGAAGAGGAAAATTAAGCCAGGATGTTAGATTTATAGATAAATGGGAAGTGTTGAAGATGTTCCTATATTGTGGCCTTAAGATTAGGTAATTATGTTTTTTTCTGTTATTATTTATTCTGATATTAAATCTAGTTCATGATTAATGTATCTAGATGATTTGTATTTTTATGTAATAAAAGCATTTTTTCTTCCATAAAGTAGTGATTTAAAAAAATTAGGTTGTAAATCATTGTTACATTTTGCTATTTAATCCTTTGATTGCCCTTCTCTTGTTAAAAAGGAATGGAAACTAATATTCTAAGAAAATGATGAGTTTCAAAAATTTTAGTTTGCTGAAATGGTTGAAAATTAATTCATTGCTGATGATTCAGTTCTCTCAAGAAATCCTGAAACTGATGAAGGTTTGTTAGTCAGTGACTTCTATGGCTTAGGCTGGGAGCAGTACAGAGCACCACTGAAGGGTCCAGGTTAATGGTTCAGAATGACGTGGTTTGAATCTTAGCTCTGTCACATACCTCTTTGTGACTTTGATCAGCTTATTTTGCTTCTCTGTTCTTAAATTTCCCCGTGCACATAATGGATATAGTAATATTAAGTTCCTCATAAAAGATTAAAGGCCACTGTAATCTGTGTGCAAAGGCTCAGAACTGAGTGGGGCATGTGGCCCACGCTCATTACATGTTAGTTCTTGGTTTGCTTCTCAGTAATTCCTCCTGTGCTCTAGCCCTGAGGCTCCTCCTCTTCCTCCTGTACCTTCTCCACTAGTCTATGATTGCCTGTTTCATCAAAATAGTTGATACTTAAAATACAACTAGAATTTTTTTTAAAAATGTCTCTCTGTCACTTAATAGCTGGAGATCTTGGGAAAGTTTCATTCCTGAGCCAACTTTTTCTCATTTGTAGAAATCTGTTTTCTTGTGTGGATCAAATGACATATTAACTGTGAAAATACTTTAAAGCTATAAAGTTTTAGGGATTATAGCTTGAAGTGTGAACTATAGGAAGGCCAAGATCATGTCCCTATTTGTTTCTTTTTTGAGTAGAAGTTATTTTTTCCATTTGCATAGATTTTTATTTTGGGAAACTGAAAAATAAAAAAAGTGGAGAGAAATAAAATTTGTATTTCTTCCACTCAAAGACAATATTTATCGTTAGCATTTTTATGTAGTTCTTTCTATTTATTTTTCCATGTGTTATATTATTTAAGTTATGGGGAAGCAATTTCATATGATCATGTCTTTTTTAAACTTTCGCATATCGCTAGTACACCAACAGTAAAATATAACTCAAGCAATTAAGTCACTTTGTCAATCTCTTTCTTAATATATGCGCATGCACATATGTGTGTAATATAGTCTTTTTTCCTGCTTGATTTTGTTTGCCTTGCAGTGCAATATATACACAGCCTTTATTTTGTACTTTTGAATGGTCAAGAGTTTTACTCTTACATGCTGAAAACTATTATAAGAACAGCCACCTTTAGCTTTAATTCTATCACCAAATGGGAGACTTTTTTTTTTCAGATGAATTATATACAATCAAACCGTTCTGACCTTAGGCATAGTTGTCTTTATACCTTAGTTGTATCAAAATTTGAAGGAAAAATAATTATACAAATTTGGGGTTGAGTGAAGGAAGTTGATAAAACCCTCAGCTTTGAGAATGCAGAAATTTGAAACCCTCATGGACTAAAATAATCAGAAACCAATAGTCATAAAGCTAATTTATATATTGATTTTGATTTTCAGGCTGCAGATGATCAAAAAGGGCATAAATATATGTACATTGAAATAATTTTAAGCTAGTTAAATCAGTTGGTTATTAAAACATCATAGCAGTTATTTAAGGACAGTTTTTCAAAAATATAAGTTGTGGTATAATTTTTGCCAACCATATAATACTATATGAAAACTTAGAGCAAAAGAAAAATAGCAAACAAACAATGTTTGAGTGAAGGTGGGGAAAAAAGAAAAAAAGAAAAAAAAAACCAGAGAAGCAAACAATTAAAAAAAACAATAACACATATACAGTTCAAAAGAGATGCACAGGAAAAGGACAGCTCTAAGACTGGATATGAGGCAGCAGTATCCACAGAGATGCACATTAGCAAAGTTGAATCAGACTTTAAATTTAGATTGTTCAACTGAGCTTATGTTCAATATATTTAATTTTTTTCATTCAAGAAATATTTATTACGTGTACTATGTGGAATTTAAAAATAAAATAATCACTAAAGTCTCTGCCCTCCAGATCACAATATAATGTGGTGGAGGCAAATACATACACAGATTATTAAAATGCAAGATGACTAAAGCAATGATGGTGTTAGGCACAAGTTATTATAATATCCAGGAGAAAGAAAATGTAGCCTCACCCGAGGTATGGTGATGTCACTGAATTGTATGACTGTGAAGAGTTAGGCATAGTGGAGAGTGAAAGATATATAAACTAAGCCCTGGAAGTGACAAACTGCTTGTTGTGCTAGTTCTGTATTGTTGGTACATAACCTGTGAGGTAGGAAGACTGGATAGGCAGGCAAGAACAAGGTTGTGGAAGAGCCTGATAGCTATATGAAGATGCTTGGACTTTACTTGCAATCAAGGGAAAATGGAAGCTATGTTCTTAGGAAACTGTATAGGTGAAAATTGCTTAACAATTATTACCAAAGAATGGCTTTTTTAGAAGCAAAATTTTGATTTCGGGGAACTTATTTAGAGGTCGCTAATTTTATCAGTTTAGCAATCTAATTTTTACTTTTTATCAGATGTTATTTATGTTTCCAATATCCATATTGAAGAACTAGAAAGGATAAGTGTACAGTGGTAAATTAAGATAGAAATCTAAGATAATAAACACTTTTTTTCACTGATTGAAAAGGATTATATGGTATCCTACAGCCAAAAAATTAATTGATTAAGTAATTGCACCAGTATGAATCTTGTTATTAATGAAGTGGTTTTTTTCTTTTTTGTTCTTTTCTTTCTTTTTTTCTTTTTTTTTAATGAACAAACCAGTTCATGGAGAGCCTAAATCAGATTATATAAACATCTTTTAAAATTCTGCAATTTTCTCATTATTCATTTCAGTGGTAATCTCAAAATATCCTCCAACTCTCTCGTTCTCTCCCCACATCACTCCTTTGGTTTCATGATGGCACAAAAAGCCTCCACCTATGTAGAAGTTATGTCATCAGTGGTTGGGAACTGGCTTTTAAAAAGAAAGGAATGATTAGGGATAAACAGTTACTTTGCCACATAGATACAGCACTACATGTCAATCAGGATAGAAAGTAGAAAGGATAGAAATTAGAAATAAGAAATTCTTACAGTGTGTTACACCATGTTCAAAATATGAAGCAAAGTGTTGATTGATTATATTAGGTGATCAGTAATTCTAATCTTGCATCCTTGTTTTAAATAATATAATTTAATAAACTTCTCAATTTACAAAATACAGTCATATCCCATAAGTAGGGTGGCACAGTGAAAAGAGCATGGTCTTTTAGATAAGACAAGCTTGGATTTAACTTGTGTTTCCCACACTTACTACTGTGCTGAGACTGGAGAGTTACCTCTTTATGCCTTCATTTTTCATCT
>NW_006442484.1:49687159-49709929 GCF_000325575.1 Pteropus alecto
CCCTTGAGAATTATGAGGATTAAATGAATTACAATAAAGCACTTAGCTTAGTAGCTAATCTTTTCTTTTAATAGTGATTATCATTTGACTGACTTATTCAACACTTTTGAGAGATTTTATTAGCCCAGGGAAACTAAGGCTCAGATAAAATAAATGATTTGTTCAAGTTTAGCTAGAACTAAACTCACTTTTTCTGTTTCCAAATCCTATGATCTTTACTTTCTCAAGAAAATACATCAGAAATATTTTAATTAACGTGCTATAAAAGAACCTCAAAGGCAAGCAGCTAAAATATATATGGAAAAAAGAAAATCTTCAAAAATTCTAAGTATTGATCCATCATTTTATATTCTGTGTCTCACATTCCTTCCAGATTATAAATTAAGCTGTGTCTTCCCATTTAGACATGCTTTCTATCTCTTGGAAATGAAATGCATAGTGATTCTTTGTGGTTCAACTGTAAGCAAAACAGCAGAGTTCTAAGATATCAAAACTGTCTAACTGAAAACTTCAAGCTGCCCTTACCTAGTAACCCAACGTGAATGTGTACTGTACACCCTTTCAAAGACTATGATTACTTGGTATCACTGTGGAAATTACATCATTTCTGGGTAGACAATATCTTTAAGGCCCTGTGACCTTTACTTAGTCCGGTTGGTAGAGTTCTTTTAGGAATCACAGTTGTAAACATGCACTTAATTTATTTAACACCCTGTTTTACACTTTTTTCCACAAGCATTTTGTTATATTCACACTTATTAGTAAACTAATGCCTGCACATCTTCTCATGCTTGCTTTCGTATTTTGTATACATTTTTCTCACCCACTTCTAACTTGGTTTCACACTTTTTTTATACTAGAGCTCATTAGTCTTGCTTCCTTTATACTCTGTCTGTATCACTCTTTGCTTATGCTCAGTGAAACAACTTGCTCTGACAAAAAGCAAAGCAGAAAACAATAACATTTTTATTTGAAATCATTGCTAAATATACCATATTATTAAGGAATAGTAAAGGTAAGAAAAAGGAGTTCATTTCTGGTGGGTTAAGATTTCAGCTTAAAAAAGAAAACCAAGTAAGCATCAGTTTCTCTAATAAAAGTTTTAAATTGTAAAATTTACATTTTAAATCTTTTTCATCTATCACAGAAAATACAAGCCCATATATAAGTACATCCAAGCTGGTGTATGCCTATTAAAAATCAAATGATATTTTTCAAAGTGATGTTAGTCCTTTGAAATTTTGTTCTTGAATAAGAACAAGTTCCTTGCATTTTCTTTATTTTAATACTATGTTTCACTAGACTATGTACATTTATCTGGTAGAAACAAGTTTATCCAGCTAAAATGTTAAACTGATGTTCTTTGAAAATAAATTCAAGAGACCACAAAGAAAATATATGCTGCTATTTCTAAATCAAATGCCTAAAATGTGAATGTTAGGGCTACTTATTTTTACCACACAAACATAGGAAAATTAAAACTGTATATAATTATGCAACTAGGGTTACTATTAAAAATACTTAACCAATGTAGTGCTGGAAATAACTGTAATCATAACAGAGAAATATTTCACTGTATGTATTAGATCTCTGTCAACATCAAAAAGTAGCAATACATTTGCAAACAAGTTATTGTATTTCCATATTACCAAACCATTCCTTAACATTATTTTTAGCAGAATGATTAATTTTATAAATAAAATCTTATTCTAATTTTTGCTTGTAATCAAGGCTGCTTTAACAAAAATTATTGCCACATCTACAATTGGCTGAAATAATTAGTCGTAATTCTTCGATAGTGGCATAATTAACAAGGCTGTTATTCATTAGACTGACTTGTGTAAAAAAGCAATCATAATTTGAGGTACTACATAGATCTGGTATAAGGATATTTTCAAAGTTTGAGATACAATTAAAATATAATGACTCATAATGTTTAGTTATAATTACAGCTACGAAACACTTTTATTCTCAAGACTTTATACTTTCAGATTATTACAAATATACAAATTGTTTAGGACACAGATACTACAGTTATGTATGTGTTACATCTATAATGTATTTATTGGATTGAATAATATGTTTTCTATAATTTTCTAATAACTATAATTTATACTGTATGTGATTTATATATAAATATGCAGTATATTCTATATTATATATAATATAGTATATATTATAATTACATAATTACAATTATGTACATATATAGTGTGTAGAGTTATATAGTTTTATAACACACATATAATTTGATTGAATATTATATATTACCTCATTCTATTAAAAAAGAGACAATAGGGAGCAGTGTAGTGTAACTAAAGGACTCAGCTCCATGTTTCAGATCTTAGGTCTGTCCTTTACTAACTACAGAACAGGATAGTTTACTAACTTTCCAGAAGTCTTCATTTTTTCAACTTTAAGTGGGGAAAAATAACATTCTCTTAAAATTTTGTGAATAAAGTGAGGGCATATATACAAAATACTTATGGTACCTGGCAATTGGTAAACATAAACAGTAGATAAAAGAGAAAAGGAGAGGGAAGAGAAGTTCACAGCAGCAAGAAGTAGCTTTGTAAGTGTTAACATATTTGCTTACGTTTTCACAATTCTAGTGATTATGTTGAATTGCTTTATGATATATAACTCAGTTTTGAAAATAAAGCATGGATTAAAGAATTCTAAAACAAGAAAAAACAATTTGATGTTTTAGACAAGCAGTGGGAAGATTATTTCTTGAATAACTCAGGGTAGTGAGACTTACAAGAATGAATGACCAATATGAGGGAAAATTTGCGAACACTTCAATTTTACTATGTGGTTTGTGATTGCAGAATTTTTACAGAATACTTTGTGTGGTGGGAAGATACTTATTTAAAATGACTCTTCAATTTTAAAGAGTTCATATCAGGGTTAAAACCAGTGACTATAACATGAGAAGGTTGATATATAAAACCAAACCACAGCCTCAAGCTTCCCAAACTCTATTTGTCTTTCAAACAACAATAGAAATTAGTTAACGGTAGAACTCCCCATGTGGTTTGCTTCAGTTCTACGGTCAGTAGTCCCAACAGAAATGCTAATGCAGAGCCTCTGAAATAAGCATCACTGTGAAAAAATTTCTGCTTACTTTGCTTCTCAAACTTGGAAGTCAGTTAGCATTTCTGGTTTCACAACCAGATATTTAAGGAAGGAAAATAGTCTTTCGGAATTTTAGCAACCACTTTCATTAAGGATTAATAGTTATGCAATGAGAAAACAAATAAAAAGAGAAATTTCTCTGTATTATATTTCTCAAAAGAAGATTTAAATTTTGTAGATTTAGAAAAGGGAAATTTAAAAAATGGATAGAGCAATGTTCATATTAATTGATTTTATTGTTATATTAAAGTTATCTAAGATATCTGGATTATCTAGGATATCATGTTATCTAATTATGCTGTGTTTACACGATTATTTTGTTTAAAGAATTTAAAACACTTTATATAAGTTTAAACCTCTATGTTTACATCCGAGTGCCAAACAGTTTGATTTTTTAACATTCCTATAACATTTTGATATCTTTTTCCATAAAGTTCTCAAAATATTGAAGTAACCCAAGCTCTTTCTTCTTCTACCCTTTAAAAGAAGTATTGTCAGCTTTTCTTTTCCTTTTAAAAACATTTTTTAAAATTATAGTTGACATACAATATTATATTAGTTTCAGGTATACAACAGTGATTAGATATTGATATAACTTAGGAAGTGATCACCCTAATTAATCCAGTACCCATCTGACAAGGTCTATAGTTATTACAATACTACTGAGTATATTCCCCATGCAGTATTCTACATCTCTATGACCATTTGGTAAATACCAGTTTGCACCTCTTAATACCCTCCCCTTTCTCCCCTCTTCACCCACCCTCCCCCGCTTTCAAAATGCTTTCTATATCTATGAGTAGTTTCAGTTTTGTTTGTTCATTTATCTTGTTCTCTATATTCCACATATGAGCGAAATCATATAACATTTGTCTTTCTCTGTCTGATTTAACTCTATTCAGCAGAATACCCTCTAGGTACATCCATGTTGATGCAAATGGCAAGATTTCATTCTTTTTTGATTACTGAGTAATTTTCTATTGTTTATACGTACCACCTCTTTTTTATCTACTCATCCATTGGTGAACACCCAGGTTGCCTTTATATCTCAGCTGTTGTAAATAATGCTGTCAGCTGTTCTTGTTGATGGGAAATTAGAACACAACTGAGGTTAGTGACATGTCTTATATTCATAAAGGCAGTAGCATAACCATGACAGATATAAAAAATATATATATAGAAGGTAGATTCCCAATTCCATAAAGTTTAAAAACATGTTGTTCTAATGGGTAAACCAGCAGGTAAACCTTACAGTACTGAATAAAAGGTGGAGAATGCTTTATATGAAGTTATAAATTTTGAGTTTTTGAGGTAAGTTAGGAAACAATCTTCTGTGGAAATCAAAGAAACAGGGGTAAAACAGCTAATAAATCTGTGCTTACCTGGTATTTACTGGTATGTTCGCCAGTACATATTTTGCCTTCATTTTTTAGAGATATTTTCACTAGATAGGGAATTCTGAGTTGACAGATTCTTTTTCTTTCAACCCTTTAGGGTATCTCTCATTGTTCTAGCCCCCCCATAATTTCTGATGAGATGTCAGTAGTCATTTGAATTTATTGTTTCTCTGTGTGAAACATACCATTTTTATTTAACTTGTGTCAACATTTTTTCTTTCTATTTTATTTTTATAATCTATTATGAACCTATTCTGAATTTAAGTGTATGTGCATGTGACTTGGGGGATATTTATTCTGTTTGTGGTTTGCTGAGCTTGAATCATTTATGTCTTTTTACCAAATTGGGGAATATTTTCCCCATTATTTCTTTCAATATTTTTTCTCTTACATTCTCTTCTCTATTTCCCCAGGTGTATATCTATGTTATAACTTTAGATAAAATCCCACAAATCCCTGAGACTCTTTTTATTTTTTCCAATCATTTTTCTCTGTTTTTTAGATTGGGTTATTTATATTGATCCATCTTCAAGTTCACTGACTTCTGTCATTTCAGTCTGCTTTTAAGCTCATCCAGTACGTTTTTAAGTTTCAGGTATTGCATTTTCAGATATGGAATTTCCATTTGATATTTTATAGTTTCTATTTCTCTGCTGATATTTTTTATCTTTTATTCATTGCACACATTTTCCTTTATGTTCTAGAATAATTATAATGGCTGCTTTAAAATTCTTGTTTGACAATTTCAACTTCTATGTCATTTCAGAGTTGACCTCAATTGAATGTCTTTTCACTTGAGAATGGCCTGTATCTTCTTGTTTCTTTATATGTCTGGTAATTTTAGATTATATCTTTATCATTGTGAATAATATATTGTAGAGCCTCTGGTTTATGTTTATTCATTTGAAGAATATTGAGTTTTGTAAAAATTTTTCAGCTTGGTAGAACTCAAATGATAAATTTTCTCTCCAACAGGTAGCAGCTTAAATTTAACTTCAGTTACTTTAGTCTCAGCTGTGCTCCCTGTAATCATCCTTCACAAGCATAGTTGAGGGGCCAGTCAAAAATCTAGGCTTCCCTTCTCAAACCCTCCCCACTTTCCAGTTGTCTCAAAGTTTGTTCTCTGTTTTTTGAAGCTATAAGATGGTGGCTATCTATCTGAGTTCTGGCCACCCAATGTATATGCTTCACATAGCAGCTGCACTTGAATGAAAAACAAACAAAAAACCCAATAACCATTTTTTTAAAAAAATAGGAAACACATCATGCCATCTCCTTCATCTAAGTATTGAATCCCTTCTAGTATCATCCTGCTTTTGTTCACTTTCCAATGCCTTCAGGTAGTTTTATTTTATGTTTTATTCAGATTTTTATAGTTTTATCTTCAGAAGAGTTTGTCTGAGGAGCTTATTTGGCCATGACAGGAAATAGAACATTCACAGTAATATATATCCTCTATTCTCATACTATACTAGCTAAGGAGTTAAAATAGAATCATAACAATAGTTCTAAAGTAAAATCTTATAGTCACACCCTTATTCAGTGTCTCCTTAAATTTTGTGCTCTGTGTACCTTGCCAGCCTGACCCTCTTCCTGGCCCTGAATATGTTCTGATTCTATAACTTCTGAAGTGGGTGACCTTGGAAATGTAAACTACTCTCTCTAAGCCTTAATTTCCTCATAAAGAGGTAATGGCAACTTAAGAATTTTAATGACAGTGTGCAAGGTGAAAGGAATATAAAAATAGAGAACTGATTAACAAGTTTCAAAGAATCACAAACTTATTGAATAATAAAGGGTAAACTAATCTGAGAAATTTATTTTACTTTAATTATTTATTTTACTTTAATTATTTTATTATTTATTATTTTATTATTTATTTTACTTTAATTATTTTATTTTAATTATTTATTTTACTGAGGAAGAATTTGCTTAGGAAGATATAGTGACTTATTCAAGATCATTAATCTATTTTGGGCAGAACCAATGCTGGAGATGTTTCCAGGATTTTATTCAGCATTCTCTCCACTATATCCCTCTTACTAGAAAGCCTAGTGAAATAGGTTGAAGCCTCTGGAAATGCAGAGGAAACAAATCGATTCAGGAAAATGTGTGGAAGAAGAATTGACTGGTGAACAGTCACATAATGGCTTGGAAGTCCTTAAAGATAGGTGTCTATAATTTATACCACCGTAATGAAAAATAAGGCCAATCAACCGAAATAAGCAATAGAAATTGATAAGAAAGATGGTGACTTAGCAAAGGTTTGGAGTAGAGAAAATATACTTGTTAAAATGTGAAGGATTTAGATAATATTTGAGGAAGAATTTTTGGTGAAAGAAGCCTACTAGAGGTTTGTAACAGGATATTTAGGCAAACTGGGAAAATCCTTTTATGATGGTCTTTAAAAATAGTTTTCTGGGATGGCTTAACTGTAGCATTACTTGCAAGCAAGAATTTGTATTCGATGATTTATCAAAGTCCATCTGAAGTCTGTGATTCTTTGAAGTTCTTCGATTTAGTGTACTTGGCTTGCAAAATTGATGTTGGATATGGGACATAAAAATATGAAGGATTTGCTATGACCTTTTAAATGGGAAAGGAATCAGCTTTGCTGTATTAAAGAAGTTACTGTGGTGTAACCTTTCCAGTTCTTGCAGACTGCAGTGCTTTTAAAGACCCAAGAATCTGAAACTTCATCCATTCCTTAACCATATGTAGCCAGCATGTGTGCCAAGGCAGTTACAGAGAAAGAAAACTGCTGTATCAACAGGCAGCATCTGCACCAAAGAACTAAAAAGACTCTCAAGCTAATGTTCGTCAGTGAAAGAGGGATGATGAGCCTGACCAAGTTGTTTTCCAACAGTTTCCTGTTTAAGACAACTCTATAACCTAAAGAAATTACATTTAACTTTTTTTTTTTTTTTTTAGTTTTCTGACTCATTTGGTAAATAGTTATGCTTTTGTCATTATTGGTTTTCTTCAAGCATAGCCATGGATTCAAAATAATTTTAAGGAAAAAATGATTTTAAGGAAAATATTGTATCAGCCTGTATTATTTTGAGAGAAATTGAAATGGCCAAAAATGATGTTTTAAAATTCTGCTTTAGACTTGTCTTAGGCTAGGACCCAGAAAAGCTATTTCCACTGTGAAAATACTCTTACTGATCTAGACAAAATAAATTTGCTATATTTCAGTGGAGTAGTTTATTTACATTATCTTGTTGAGAGTATGCGTGCATTTAACTATGGTGGCAGGTACCACTCATGAAGAAGTCTTTTCTTTGTAATGCATGTATTTTATTTCAATGACGATTATAGATTCAATGATGTAGGATAGAAATTGTTATCATTTTAAGCAAACAACAGAGAAATTGGTAGTAATCATTTCTATGGACATATAACAGTGTGATCTCTGTAAAGCCTGCATTGAAATTGACCATTGAGGATGGTGTCTGCCCTCAGTATCCATCTATATGGATAGGATGAAGAGGGTCTACAGGGATGATGTTTTATGCACTGGATTGCGGGGCCATAGAGGAAGGTGATGAAACGATGAAGACGTTCTGGGGTGTATTCACAAGTGCTCTGTTGGTAAGAGTCAGCCTCTTCAACTTTGAATGCAGAGCCATTTTGGTACCTGGAAGATTTTGCAGCTTTGCAAGCAGTTGGAAACAGGAATTTTGGTCTACAGAAGTCTCTTAGTCATGTGGTGGCACACTGCAAATGAATTAGAACTAGTCTTACTTTTCCTTGTATTGTTAATTAGTTTTCCTTCATATTGTTGTCTATAGTCCATGTCCATTTCATGGAGAAATGTGAGGTCAAACTCTTGATGGAAAGTTCTGCAATTTCATTTTTGTCACAACCATGCTTTTATCAGTGTTTTGGAAAATAAATATGTTTTATTATTTATTTATTCAGCATATATTGTCAGCTAGGTCCTAGAGCACAAATGAGGGACAATGAAAGTTGAAGACAGAGTGATAGAGTAAATTATGATGGACCCTCAGGTAACATGACAACGAAACTGGATTTTATAAGACAATGTGGAACAACTGAAGGATCGACAGAAACATCAAGAGCAAAGGTGAAACAGTAGAGGTCTTTTAGCTTTATACAGCCCTTTGATTATACCTGAATAGTGTTTTAAACTGTAATATCCTATGGCAAGAGTGATGCTATAAGTTGGAATACAAGCTGTTTTGCACCTAATGCATCATAACCTAGCACCTTATACATCTGCAGTGCTTTTAAAGACCCAAAGGTTCTGGAAGTTCAAAGATGAATATTTTTTGTAAAGATTTATAGGATAACAAGTAGTTTTCATGAACTGTATGTTGCTGATATTTAGCATTTATGGAATTATGAGTGCTTTGGAATTTGATTTTCAATTCTAAGTGCATCAGTTTACTCTCTATTTCTCTGTTTTCATTTAACAATTGTTAATCATTTTTCCCTGTTATGCAACTGTAAAAAGACATAAAGATATTGAGAACCAAGGTAGAATTACCAAAACATCACATAGGAATTTATAATTTTGTTTTCCATTTCACTTTTATTATGAAAAAGTAAAAACAAATATAGGGCATACATATACTTATTCTTGGAATCGAATTCTTAGAAAAGGAAAATTTGTAACAGAAAGGATCTAGGGATTGTGACGTAGCCAAATGAAGCTTTGAAACGGGGTTCCTAGGAATCTGAGATCCCAAAAGCAACATAGGAGGTAGAAGTAATGGCGGGAAGAAGTGAATGAAATATTTTGCTACATTGTTGGCAAGGATTGTGTTTGATGAAAGAGTTTGAGCTCATTGGATGGTATACATCAGTGCTAATTTCTAATATTCAGATGATTAGTAGCTTTTGGACCCAAGAGGTTGACGTTTAGAGTTCAAAAAGATCCCGTTACTCAAGAATCTGCAGTAGTGGTTTACAGAATTGTCATCCACTTGGAGCTAAAAGGATTATGACCATAGAAGGAATCGTTCTTAGTTGATTTTGTAATTCAACAAACACTTGGTGGATTCTTATTTAATGTCATGAATGTGTTAGGCTCAGTGGTGACAACGATGGTTGTGGTGGTAGTTTAAAATAAATAATATATTCTGAGGAGAATATAATAATTTGGGAGAAATAGAAAGCTTAGTGATAAATGGAAAGCTTAAAAATTTAACATAATAGATGTAGAAATATTATCATTACATTGTAGAGGAAAACACAACAAAACTTTGAAAAAGGTGCTGATCAAAGTCTGGTTTAGCTCCAATTTATTTAGGAGGATGAAGAGCTCCTAGACAAAATGTTAATACATGGAAAACAGAAGCAAAATAGCTCCAGGAGGTGTAGGACAACAAATATTGGAGTTAAAATCTTGGCAAGTGAATGCACATGTTATGTTACAGAGACAAAAGTGAAGAAGAAATTACTTCTGGAGTTAGGGCTTGTCATGTAAAATGTGAACTCTGACCTTCTAATGAAGCAGAAACCGTCCCACATTCTAAGGAAAAATAGTGATATTTAGCATCAGCCTTACAGAAAAAATCATGGTGGTGTTGGGAGACGACTTGCTGTGGCATAGTTTCTGTGGAAAATCGCAAGGTGTATCAAGATTCTTAGAACCCACTAATTTCTACACCATTCTACTAACACACCAAGAAGAAAATGATACCATTGAGAAAAATATCCAGAATGTATTTCTTATAAATTTTAATTCTAATGTAGAAACTGAATGATATGGGTTTATAGCTAGAATTAAAAACAGACAAACAAACTTTTCCTGCATTTGAAAGTTAAGAGGTTAAGAGTTTGGAATAGAAAGAAGAAAAGGGAAATGAAACATTAACACAAATAATATTGAACGTTTTTTTCTATACTACGGCATATGATGAAAAACACGTTGGTCTGTCAAGAGGAGGAAACTCCTTATTATACTATATGGGTCTGTCAAGATAATCTCAGATTGGAAAAGAGAATTTAAACTAAATTTGGAGAGGGCTTTGGCATGAGAAAAGTAAAAAGAGGAAAGGTGCCAAATATTTCTTATGAGGAAAACAATTAGATCTATTATTAGAGCTTCAGATATCTATATTCTAATTCCCAAAATATAATCATTTACCAAAGGAAGAAAAAGATTTCAGAAGAATGCTACCACTGGCTGTCCTCAAGAATTGTCCCTGCTTGCAAATACTTCTGCTGCTTACCTTAGGTTTATGTCCCTTCGTTTATGGATACTAAAATGGACCAGGTATGATTTGGCCTCTCTATGTCCTTTTTGGAAGGTCTAATTTAGATTTCTGCCCATGTCCCCTGGAATCATGGTGAAGTTAGTTTCATTTCTTAGTCCCACATCTGCCTTGCCACAGCATGTTACCTATTTCCAGGTAACTTAGGTCTTGGCAAGCCTGATGGTGAATCACACTTAGATTTATAATTCAAACATATCAGATAGCTATGTATTTTAATAAAAACTTTAGAAGAGTCCTTAACTACTAAGATCATACCTGTGGTTTTATGTTGTATCTTAAAAACATAAATATAATTAATTTTTAAAACTGAGACTACCAGTTGTCTCTGTCTTTAGAAACAGTCCCCAATAGACTGTCTGTGTTAAAATATAAGGAACAGTCTAGAGAAGATGTTTCTTGGCACTCCGTAGCTAGTGAAGACAAAAGTTCTTTGATCTGTGAAGGAAAGAGTATAAGAGCTGGTGGTGATGGTGCAGGAAAAGAAGGCAGCGGCCAGATAAAAGAAGGAGAGCTGTCTCACTTTCTATACCTCCCACCCTTCCACCCCAAGCTGACCACATGTCCAGTGTCTGGGTCTGTCTTTTCAACTACTACCAAAATCAAATTCACCTCTGGTTTGCCACTTCATCTCATTTGCATCCCATCTAATTGCAGTTTTCCAAAGGAACTGTTAGGGTTTTTTTTGTTGTTCATTTTTGTTCTTTTTTGTTTTTTGAGATTGGTTGTGCTTTTTTAATAAAAGTGGTAAATTTAGGAAGATTTGTTGAATATTTTGTGGATTCATAAAGTCATTCGTGCCTTACGTATTCTAACCCAGATACAAGAGACCATGTGGATATCCATCATTGCTAAAGTCAAAATGTATCTTAAAACAGTTAACTAAAAAATTATTTTATTAACATTTTAAATAATTTTAAAAGCCACAGTTTACTCTGCTAAAAGTGCAAAGGGGCCAATATAATAGAATGGAAAGCACTTTAGCCTTCTCATATTTCTCCAAAGTATTTTGGAGATATTCAGAAAACAAAAGCCTTTAAAGATTAAATCCATATTTTATTTATAAGAAATGACTATGGAAGATGCTATGAAATTGTATGTTTATTTTTATAATGGCTTGGGTTAGAGTATGTTAATGGTAATATTTACATTTATTACATCTAATATTTTGAATATTTTTCATCACTTCCTCTTGCTGAGACATAAATATATGAATGAATTTGTTGCTTATTATGGAAGTGAAATAACTTTCTTTTCTAGCTGAGACTTCTAATTGATTTCTAAAGGTCTTACCTAATATTAAAATTAACTTTAAAGGAGATCATCTAAAAGGGCTAGTCTTTAAACCCAAGATTTATATACAAAAGATTACTAAAACAAATATATCCATGAGCATATATATTTTTCAAAAAAGGCAAGTGAAAACTGATTCTCTGATCAAAAGAGACCGTGTTATCAGAGATGTGGCAAAATAATACAGTTATGTAGGATCTGCAAAGAGATGGAAGAAAGTTTAAGACAGCTTTTTATCAAACTTTAATAGACATAGGAATCAGTGGGGATCTCATTTGAATGTAAATTCCGCTTCAGTAGAGCTGAGTAGAGCCTTAGATTCTGCATTTTTAACAAGTTTTCAGGGAATGCCTATGCTCCTGGTCCTTGCACCACACTTTGTAATATGAAAGAGGAACTGGATTAAGTTTCATAATTCCACTTCATTTTTCTTTACCTCCCTTCTCTCCAGCAGTTGGCCTACCTTTTAATGTAGGAAGGTCAATGCAAATTGTGATACTAAAAGGATAAGCTGAAGAATAGTATTTATAAAACTTTGGTGTGGATAAATTAACTAAAAAGAAGTTTCATGCTCTTTCACATGTTAGTTGCCAAGATTGCTCGTGAGCTACAACAGAAATAATAAGATTGTTGGTAACATACTACATGAACTTTTTTTTTAGCTTCATGTGTTTTTGCTGATAAAGGTAGGAAAGTTAGAATTTTCCAAACTATATGTTTATTATCATTACTATGTCTCTTAGTAATTTGAAAACAAATTATTACTTGTACTGGAAAAAAGTATCTAGAATATAAATAAATGATTCAATACCATTGTAGTGATTCCTTTCCAGCTTATTAAATTGAATGTACACATTTCTTCTGCTTATCATTCTCTAGACGTGTATGAGTTCCTTGATGGTGAGGATTGTACCTCATACCCGCCCCCGCCCTTCTTTCTCTCCCACATGGTTCAGTGCAGTTCTGGGTGCACAGTAGCATTCTTGATCACGTGCAGCATTTGTTTCTGCTCTTAACTCTGCATTCCACTGCTTTATTTTGCAAACAAGATGCCTAAGTATAAGGCCTGTCCCGCATTGAAAGAAAGCTGTAGTTCAGGGTGCACTTGTGGTTCTGGTTTTCACTTTCTGAAGATCATTTGTTTTGATGCAACTCTTGTCCTGTTTACTTATGCTTAGAGTCTTGTTACATTTGAAAAGGAGCCTGACAAGAACTGTTGTAGAATTAATTCTCTGGGAACAAATTATGTCACTTTTAGGATTGTAAACATTTGCTAAATAATTCGTTGAACTTGGGAATGAGTTTATTACATTACTCTCTCTTTTGTGTACGTTTGAAAATTTGCATAATCAAAATCTAAAATAGGGAATTAAAACGATGGAAAATACTGTTTACAAGGTCAAGCATGGATAAGAATAGAGAAACTAAAATGGGCACACAAACATGCCTGCGTATATTAATAAATTCAGGCACATACCTGTAATTTGATAGAATTGTAAGTTCAAAATCTTACAAAAGTATTTATTTGAATAATTATTTATTCCTAGAGACTAAAATGGGTCAAGCTTTTAGGAGCTTTTTCCCTGACTGATCTATTCAAATGGTTTAAAATAGTCAAATGTCCTCACATTTTAAAAGTCTACAATGCCTAATGAAATTTGCCTGCTAATTATCAGGTTAGAAACCAAGGCTTCGAGTTTAGTCGTTATATGGGCCTATTACTAAACTTGATTTGTCCTTTCAAATGTGGTCACCAAGAAAGGCTACGTGAGTATCTGGACTGATTTGTGCAAATCTAATACTTGTTAGTGAAACAACTCAAAGTAAATCGTGTCAGTCATTCATGCCTTTTTTAAGACAACAAACATTAACTAAGGGCATATTTTGTACAAGACACCATTCTAAGGAGTATAGGAGACATAAGATACTCTAGGTTTGTTCTTCCCCGAGCATCTTGTGGTTTCATTGAGAAGATTTCACGTGTGCATTTAACTGTACCACGAAGAGACTGTTCTACCAGGAATTTGTAAATGAAGGTCTAATGAGATTAGGAGGTGGCAAAAGTATTTTTGCCTGGGAAGGATGCCCCAGGCAAATAAAGTATCTTCATATTAAAAAGACTTCTAGCTATGTCAGTTTGAAAACATCTTACTTTGGATAGACATTACTAAACATAAGCAGGTCAAAACCATGATTTAATATTTAGTATCAGATGTGGGTTAGAAATTGTTGACTATACAAATAAAGTTTTATAGCCGTAAGTACAGTGTGATTCAGATTTTATAATAATTCATGTCTATATTCATGTGTATCTATATACATCTATATAGGTTTGGAAAATTTTGAGAAAGATATACATCAAACTTTAAGAACAGTTTAGTCTAGAGGATGGAGTTGGATGGGTGACATGGGAAGAAAATTTTACCTCTTAGGTGAGCTTTGGGAGATTTTAACTTTATTTTTCTTTTTAGTATTTTTCAAATTAAAATATTATGACTTCAGTTCTCATATGGAGAACTGAAGAACATGTCTGCATCTTTAAGCAAAATAATAAGATTATGTTCAGGGCTTTTTCTTATCTTTGGTTTTAGATTTTCCTCTTATTTAAACAAAATACTGCAGTATGATTGCATATTGTTGCTTATATAACAATATTGGAAGGAAATACACCAAAATTAAAATTGTGGTTGTGTGAGACTGGACAGATGATGGGCGATCTATTTTCTTTTCCATATATTCCAAATTTTCTATAGTGTGATTTTTTAAAATGTTTTGATTATTATTAATTGAAGAATAAAACAAAAGTTACTTGAAATATATTGGCTTAATAATGGCATACATGTACAATTCAAGACTATTATAACAATAAGTTTACAATCAGGTATGTCTTCTTTCTACAGCATAAATCATTGAAACATCATTTATAATTATACCATACATGAGTAATTAACAAGTTAATGATTGTCAACTTCAAAGAGACTCTCATTCTTCTAAGTAAGTGTTATATTCACATTGAAATCCTAACACACAAAAGGAGGACATTTTGCAAATATTTGCAAAAAATCTCAAGATGTTTTGGTTATTTTTTCCTGTAAAAGTTAATGTTAAGATAGGGTTGTAACACTGTTAGAGATCGACATCCATTGAGAAGCTTTCATCATGCATTTTCCACTCCTAGCTAACTGAAAACTACACATTAATGAAAAGGTCAAAGTCCCTGGTTTTAGACCCAGGAACAACACATCCATACCAGAGAAATGATCTTTTAGCTTGTCACTTAGGCTCTGTGTTTTCTCATTGTTAAAAAAAAGGGGCGGGTGGATATAAGGAAAAAAAAGATTCTCCCTTGGTGAAAACATATGTGCTATATTTTTGTCTGAGAAACCTCATGCCTTCCATTGAGTGGGTGAGTGCAGGTAGTTGGGGTTCTTAGAGTGAGAGAATAGTTGAAGGAGAGAAAAGAAATAGTAATTGTTGGATGTCTTCTCTTCGTGGCAGCAGGACCAGCTTCCTGGGTGTGTAACTGGCGTAGTCTCACAGGGCTTCATGTTCAGTGGGGTCCTGCGCCTGATTTACGTACAGTACTATGGTCACCTTTCTAAAATTCTTAGTAACTTTATCTTTGATTTTGTGAAATGTAAGTGAAGTCGGATATGACAATGGAAAAGAGCTGGGGCCTCCCTGCTGCCTCCACGCCACCCTGAGAGGTTGTTGGTGCCAGCTCCTTTGTCCTCAGGCTTCCTGGCCCATGCTGGCCTCCTTGACCCTCTGGTGACAGCTGGGGCCCTCCTCCCTTACCAGGGGCCTGGGCGCAGGCTGTCTAGGAGCTGGGCCAGGGTGCATTGCACCCAGTGGGCGGGAGGCAAGGGGGCAGGCTTTTTCTCCTTTCAAGATCCAGCTATCTAGTGCATTCGCTCTACCTTGTTTTGGGATGTTGGCTTCTAGGTGGGGAAGAGCCTAGCTCAATATCCCTGACCCTATCTGGGGCTGGCCTGTGAGCTCGCTGGCTGGCAAGAGGGCATACCTGGCAGCTGATCAACTGATGAGCTTTCCAAGCTCAGGCACGCACACACTCCATGTGACAGACGAGGCCCTGGTGCCACTGTGCAAGTATTCATGAGTGCAATATTAAATAGCAAATAAAAGTGCCCCGAGAAAGAGACTGAGAAAGAAAGGTAAGGCTTTATATTTTAGTAAATGTAATGACACTTTTTACCAGCTTTTTTTGAACCATGGAGCCTATCTTTTCATTTTGCGCGGAGGCCCTGCAAGTTATTTAGCCCTTCTGTGTGTCAAGATGTACATTACGTTGCTAGAAAGTTTAGATGAGATAAAGTATAGTGAACAGCTAGCAAAGGGTCTAGTAATATGGTAAATTCTGACAAATAGAGGGATTAAGAAGTAAATCGTTGGCTCTCAAAATGTAAAGAAGATTAGGAGAGAAATTCTAGAAGGGATGACAAATTCTACCAGAATCAAAAGTGAAGAATCCTTCCATTTTGCCTTCTCTTCTCTTTCTTTTCAATATGAGTGGATATTTCTAGGCATGGTTTGTTCCTTTAACAGTAGATATCTATCTCCAAGGATTCATCCACCAAGGTTCGTTTTTTTTTTAAATTTACCAAAGTTTCGATAATATTAGTTAGCAAGTGGTATGCATGTAAGAGACCATTTCTAAGAGTAGCCTGAGAAAGAATGATTGGTTAAACAAATTATTTCCAGTGCCCCATCCATCTAGTCAACTGAACAGCATTAAAATACAGGTTAAAAAAGGGGTCAAATTTATGGTGACAGAGGGAGATTAGACTTTGGATGGTGAGCACACAATGCAATATACAGATGATGTACTATAGAAATATACACTTGAAACTTATATAATGTTATCAGCCAATGTCACCCCAATAAATTTAGTAAAAAAATAGCAAGTTAAAAAGCTAGCTCATGGAACATTAGAGCTGGAAGGTGGCTTCATGTGTGTGTATGTGTGTGTATGAATTTCAAAGTAGAGCATGGCAAGAACTGTATGAGCCTGTGAAAGGTTATAGTCTCATGAGAAGGAGGAAAGAAAAATCTTAGACTCTGAGAGAGGAAAATGCCTTGTCTATTTTTGTGTATTAAGAATATTAGTTTAAGTAAGAGGAGTTTACACAGCTTGTTGAGAAGCAGTTCCAGAAAATTAAGCCTCTGTTTTTTCTTATCTCATTTTTACCCTTGCTACTAATCCACAAGCAGTAAATACCAAACATCTTTTAGAGTATTAAGGCCAATAAAATAATTCATGAACGTAATATGTTTGGTCTGGGGAAATCTATTTATATCTATTACGTGGTACATGGAATGCACTGTACTTTCTTCCAAGTAACTTTTGGAAGATATCTGACTAAATAATTCAATATGACTAGCAGTTATTTTCTGGAGACTGGTATTGTTTTGACATGGAGAGCATTGAAAACATATGGTCTTTCATGTCTCTTGCCTTGTGCTTTCCTTGAAAATGTTTATATTTGCTTGCGGTAAAATGCATTAAGTTTCATAATCCTGAACAACCTTCTGGTACACAGATTCACTTTTAAGCAGTACAACTGGAGAAACAGAAGTTTTTACAAAAAAGATGAAATTTTCTTACATAGCTATGCATTTTATACAACACAGGTGCCAATTTTGATCTTTTTTCCCCTAACGTTCAAATTCCAAAGCAACTGCTGGGATAAAATGTCTTTATGCCACCTCTCCAATAGCTCATCTTCTTCTGGAATCAATGTAATTTTGGCCAGAATTTGTCAGCCTGAAAGTGGCAGCAAAGTCTATGCTCATTTCACCTCATAATGTGGTTTCTACAGTGTTCATTGCTCTTGTGATCATGATGCTAAAAGTTTCCTGTGCATGGGGTAAAATGAGACGGCTCGATTAAAAAATTTTTTTTGACACAGATGACTATAAAAAGTACATTTTTTTCATACATTATGCTAAATCTACTAGACATTATTGCTAATGCTTCTTTTATGTCCAGAATTAGTAGTCTATCTTTCTCTTTAATGTTCGCTATATTTAAGTCAAAGAAATAGGAGGTAGCTTTGGCTGTGTTCATCAACAGTGGAAAGCCAAAGCAAATTTTGAAGACATCAAAATGTACTTATTTTAAACAGGGAGATCATTTTCAGGTATATTGAAATCAAATCTCAATTAGAGACCCTATTGTAGTTGGTCAAGATTTATATTTTGATTTGTTAGATTCATAATAATTTAATAGAGTATAACCATCTTGTTAAGCCATTTGCATACTTTTACTTTCCTGGACTTTCTTTCAAGTGATGATGAGTTCAGCTTAAAATGGCTGTTGGTGCTAAATTAGAGTAGCCTTATCATGCTGGTGATGGACTTCTTACTCAACTAGAAATCTGAAATCCAATTACAAGATTGGAGAACACCATACTGTATTCAGTGTTGAAAGTCTGCAGCCTTTCTTTTCAAAGCCCATTATAGTATTTATATAATGAAATACTCATTATATTTTAATTTCTTAATTTATTAGAATTACGACTCTTTTAGAGAACTGCAGCATACCAAAGAAAGGTTTTAAGAGAGTCCCTGCCCCACAATTTATGGCAACATCAATTAAAATATCAGTGTAATTATAATGTTTAAATGTTCATTTTATAATGAATGTGGTTTTCCAAAGCACACAATTTACCAGTACTTTGGGCCAATTTTTGAAGAAAAATCATTTAATCTTTATTTGAGGTATTAGTTAAAAGCAAAACAGCTTGACTCCAAGCACTTTGGAACTCATTCAAGATTCAAATTGTTAAAAGTGATTCAATCTGTTCACTGTCTTGTTTTTTTTTTTTTTAGAGATTATCCACCTGTAGTAAATTGAAAAACCAGGAAAGACTCTATTGTTAGAACATATTTCAGTTGGACCATTATGTACTTTCTGGAGATTTCTTCTCTGAAAAAGATGGGCATGATAAGCACTGCTTGTTCTGTTTGTTTTGAGAAGAAGATAATAATAGCAACAAAGACACAATCATCTTAAAAGATGCACAAGTACTCCCATATGGACAGCACATGAATTCTCAAGGTTAAAGCACTCTGAAAGGGATTTTGACTTTGTGGAAATTACATGAGCAGAGAGATGGGAGACTCAGGCCAATACTTATTGGTATGATTGAACCATTCTTACATGGATTCTAACTAGAATAGAAGTAAGTCATCCAGATCTGATTGAAGTGAGATAATGAATATAATAAGCTACATAACTAAGAGAAATCAGGGTGTTTCTAAATAGTTTAGTTTGATTACTGTTAAAATTATAGGTCTCTGATCTTGAAAGGAGTATTTAGTAAGTAGCATCAGGATTTTCAGATGCTTCTCTATAATTTCTGATGAGTAATGTGTAACCCAGGCAAAGAGGCTCAGAGTAAATCTAATTATTTAGTTTCACTGTAAATATTTTATTCAAGGAAGAAATATTAGAAATTGTGAAAAGTACATGCCATAAAGTTCTCAGAAAGAATATACCTCTGACTGTAAATTCTTGATGTTCTATGTATATTTCTTATTATGATCTTAATTGCCTGAAATCTATTTGGCATGCTTTGTAATCTCCCCAAAGGGTCCTTGCCCATCTCATGTCAATAAAATGACTTGTGTTTTGAATATATTTCTGTTCTAGCAGTCAGATCTAGCCAGTAGAGCAGATTTCTGAGTCTAATATTGAATGATTTTAGCTTGGAGATTTGTGGATTTGGAACATTTTTGTAGTGAAAGCCACAAAGAATGGAAATTTGCCCTATGAATATATATTCTAAAATTAGTCAAAATTTAACTAATTTAGGTCATATAGTCAAAATATATTTTCAATTCCTCAACTTAAAAATGATAAAAATTATTATAAAAGTATTGCTGAGGAATCTTTTTTTTTTTTAACTACAGGCTGCTCTTCAGTATATCAGGATGAACAAAATTCAAAGAACAATCAATGTATCATATGAAGAAAAACAGTTTTGATGATTTTATTTTGCATTTGGATCTGTTTCACCTGAATGTAGATATATGTGAGGAAGCTAGAGACTGGGCCCCATAATCTGTGCTACCCTCCCTCTAACAGATCTGGTCAAGAACTATAACTAAATCACACAAACAGATGATATCCTAATTTGAGGCAATTTTGAGTTTTGTGTGGGAGACCCTTTGCACCAGTGCCTCTTGTTCGAATAAGGGAATTTGACAAAAACAGTAAAATCCAAATAGATGCTGGCCTCTTTTGAGAAACTAGTGGGAGGCTGAGGACCTACATTGGACTGTGTGCAAGGAGCACTAAAAGAAGTCCCTTGTGATTATCTTGGCTAGTTAGAAATTTTCAAAATCATATCTTTTTCTTAGGAAGCAATCTCTAGGCTTACCCTAATGAGAAGCCTTGGAAAATTGCCTTTACCCGATGGCTTCATTTTATCGGTCGTTTTAGAACCTAGTACTGGGGGACATCAACAAAAATCAAGGTCTCTGTGAAGGCATATGAGCCTTTTTAAAAAAACTCATACCAAACATACAATTTAAAGGAGTGTTTAAAAATGGGACATTAACACAATACATATTACAGAATTCATTTTTAAACAGTGTAATAAATTGTCAGACCTGGAAAGTTCTCAGTGCTAGAGGTTATTTAGTCCAATTTGCCTCCTTTTCTAATGCATTAAAAACAAAACAAAACAAACAAAACAAAACAAAAAGACGGGTGGACTGATTCAGTGACATACTTGCCTAGGCTTACTTAAATGAGTAAGTAGCTAAATGGTAAACTGAGACTTAAATTCCTATCTCCCTGCCTAATGATCAATTGCCTTTCTAGAGGTTATTTCTTTTTAATAGGCTCTATAAAAAGGCATGCCCATAACCAACCAATACGGTACACCCTTGACGCATGACATCTCATGAATCCCTAAATTAACAAGAAAAATGTTTGTGCAACTTACCACATTTTAAAATCTTTTCAACTTTCAATAAAGTTTTCTTTCTCACCAAGAAAATAATTTTTATTCTGACAGCAGTATAAGTGAAAAGTGTTCATTAATTAATTTTACTTGCTTCTATATAGGAAATGTTCATATCATTCTAAGGCATTAAGTCATGGCTGAATTGAACATTCCAGTTTTGCAACCAACCAGTGCTCTCATTGGCTTCTTCGATTTCCAGGTCTGGGGTTAAATATCTTGGGGAAGAGAGGTTGGAGATGGATAATTCCTTTTTTTTTTCTTTTTTTTCTTTTTCTTTTCTTTCTTGTTTGACAAGAGAGACATGTTATATAAATGCTGACACTTAGCTAGGCTTACTTACTAGCCAATTTTCTCTTTTGTCTATGTATCATTGACTTTTGTGACAGATTGAAAATATGTTACATTTGTCAATGCCAGGAATCTGTTGCATCTTTAAATTAATTAACCTAGTATAAGATCTTGTGACAGAATTCTTTTAATTTTCAGCAGTACTACATAATTACACCAACTCTCCTGTCTGCCTGTCTGTCCGTCCATCCGTCCAGACCTATCTGACTCACCAGTCCTCTCTATTAAATGATGGATCATGAGATCAGTAGAAATTATTGGAGATAAGCTAACTAGTCATTTACACAGAAACAGGGCTAAACAAAAGTGAGAGGCTACCCAAGAGTTTAAGAGCAGGTATATTGTGTCCCTGGGTCTTTTGGTCTGTAATTCTCAGTTCAAATACATAACAATTTTTTAAAGCAGTTCCTGTGCTTTACACATTTGCTCAGTTAGGCTTCTCAAGGAAAGTAGGGCTAATGTTACTCACATTTTACAGATGAGGAATCTGAGCTCTATCTGATTCCAAAACCCATGCTTGTGACTGCTGTACTCTAGTGACTTTTAGGAATGGCTCCACCTATAGATGTATTTCTCCACCAGGATGCTCAACAGGCAGCACAAACTCAGGAAGCCCCAAATTAAGTGATAATCTCCCCCTGGGAATATCATCAACAACTCTAGACATGACTCACTTCTATTTCTACTAGTAGAACCATCTTTCTACCCTGGCCTGAGATCTCAGTGTCATTTTTATTTGCTTGTCTCTTTCTCTAGTTCTTCTTCCAATTCAGTAACTTGCCCGATTCTATCTCTGCAGTATCTCTGACATGTGTCTTTTTCTATTGTTACTCTTGCCACCGAACTCCAACCCTGGTTACCTCTTATTTGAATGATGAGTTGGTCATCTAAGTGTATTTTCCACCTCTATTTTCCCAAATGAAGACCAAATGCTTCCAGCTGATGTTCATTTGTGTGTGTGTGTGTGTGTGTGTGTGTGTTTATGGTGGAAGTCAAATATGTGCATACCTCAAATATCTAAGAAACATGTGAAACAAGGTTTAAGAAAAACTTTTGTCTTTACTATGAAACAACAGCATCAACAAATGAAAAGCCAACATAGTCATATTAGTAAATGGCAACTGACATTTGCAGAGGCAATAGGAGGTGCTTAGGACTGACTGTGGCCATCTACAGAGGTCTACATCTGCTCATCTCTACTGATTATTGGTATGTGGGAATGCAGGCCCAGCATTGCTACCAGAACTTTAGATTTTTTAAGAGAAGCCAAAATTTAGATTTTTATGTATGATCTCCCAATATTTGAATACTAGTAGCTAATTCGAATAGAGCACACATACATATACACACATG
>NW_006442484.1:49709959-49726703 GCF_000325575.1 Pteropus alecto
GGAAAAAGTCCCTAAATTTTGGCCAGGCCTAACAAGTCAGCAAGTAGCTAAATTCAGCCCATAGTCTGAAAGTATGCTCTTTGTATATTATATGTTTCTCTTAATCCTCTACATAGGCATGCCTCATTTTATTGCGTTTCACTTCATTGCACTTTACAGATGTTACGCTTTTTACAAATTGAAAGCAAGACCCTCTACTAGCAAAAAAATTACAACTCATTGTGATACTTTATTGTGGTGATCTGGAACCTAACTTGCAATATCTCTGAGGTGTGCCTGTAGAGGCTTTAGGTTCCACGCATGACCCACCTCTCTCCCACGATTACTTCCACAGTCTTGCCACTCTGCCTTTGTTCTCATAGTCTTATCTATGCCTTGGAAAGCCTTCTTTACATCCAGTCTATTGAAATCTTATCTATCATTACAGTCTACTTCATATTCCATATCCTTCACGAAGCTTCTCCTCATCCTCTCAGCCAGGTATCTTTCTTACAAACTTTGAGTCATCTCTTTTGTGGCTCATTTCTTAACTCTGCCTTGCACATTAGCTGTTTGTACTTAAATGGTCCTACCTGACTATAAGCTGCATGAAGTAAAACCATCTCTGGAACCCCACAGTCTTTGCAAATAGCACCTAAATATAGCTGAAGCTCAGTAAGTCTGATTTTGAATTTTCCAAGAGAGGGGAAGAAAAATCTCTATATTTGGGTACTTTTGTTTCATTTTAGAAATTGTAGCCTATTTGTTTCTTATCAAAAGAAGGTGG
The DNA here is from genome assembly GCF_000325575.1 of Pteropus alecto. Classification (NCBI taxonomy): domain Eukaryota; kingdom Metazoa; phylum Chordata; class Mammalia; order Chiroptera; family Pteropodidae; genus Pteropus; species Pteropus alecto. Next base: position 49,710,726 of record NW_006442484.1, read on the forward strand.
GTCTATCCAATCCTCTTCTTCCTTACAAAACCCAGATATCATTTCCATGATGTCTGTAAGAACTCACTTTTGTGGCACAGAATGAGACAGAATTTGCTTACTTTAAGGAAGAAAAGCATCACTGTACAGGAAGATCATCTGTTAAAATGAAAGGTGATCCTAGCCAAGATAATGCTCTTATTTCTTTTTTAATGAAAAGGCAACAGTTTTGCTCATTCTTGTTCTCATTTAGAGCTCCTTTTTCAGACACCATGTAGTATTACTCAATCTTTGGAGTCAGTGTTCTGAGCCTGAACTTTCTCTGGTATACCGCATCAAGTTCTGAACTGCTTCTGATCAGATAACAGGCAATCAGGCAGGCTGCCACATAGCAAATAGATGACCACAGAGTCACTGGGAATTTAGTCATGCTTATTTTAAAGCTTTCAGCCTGAGCACGCTTTTATTGATGAATGATAAATGCTTTGACATACCTATACCAGCATATTGCATTTTAAAAATAAACCTGCCACAATAGTTAGACCCTTAACTTTCAGATATAGAAAAGCTTTTGTAGAAAGCAGTACTCCTTTATAATACTTAGGAGTATCTTAATTCTTGTGATACTGACTAACCAGGTTGTGAGTTTTAGTTATAGGTTAGTTAAAGATAGTTTATTAAAAGAAATTTTACTCAAGCCAGGACATGCTCAAAACTAGTGAGCAGAGCTGTAGTTCTGTTTATATCTGGCATAATAAACATCAAGGGACTATTAAAATATTCAGCATTATAATCATCATCAAAAGGGAATCTGAAAGAAAAAATGCTTATTTCCCAACCACCTAATATGTAATTATTAATTTGATTTCTTATTTCCTTTCAGTGTTTCTCTAAATCTACAAATACTTTTTACTAGTGTTAAGCATCCTTCATGAAAACTTTGCTGAACTGATAATTTGTTTTATGTTAAATTTCTTAATCTAACAAAAATGTTGTTAGTAGATTGTTGCATCTTTTAATAGAAAGTGATCTAGAGATATAATGGAACCTAAATAGGTATATTTTGAAGTATTTCGTTTTGTAAGGATCAAGAAAAAAAATCATAAAATCATAAAGCAACAATGATTTCACAAACCATAAATATAGGCTCTTACTTCAATAGTTTACTCTTTGCTGATGGTAGAAACACAATCCTATGATGAGTATGCAAGGTAGAGATTCATATAGAAACTAAAGAAATATTGCAAGACAGATGCTGGCCAGTAGTCATCTTTAAATGGGTTTAACTTGTATTTATAAAAAATCTGACTACTCTTTAAAAAAAGAATGACACTGGTACCTTATCAGTCAGTCCTGCGTCACATGTGGTCCAGTAGGCTTCCTGTGAAAATACTAGGAATTCTCTGAAGGGGAGATGCAAAAAGGGCCATCCTCCTAGCTTGTTAGCTTTAAATATGTTGCAGTTTTGTGCCTTTGGTTTACTAGGCTTGTGGATTATATTTTATAATTAAAAAAATTAACCCTTACAAAATAGATAAGCAGCTTAAAAAGATTTCAGGAAAGAAGCAGAGGGTTGAAGATAATATTGATAATACAAGCCAAGCAAATTTTAACAAACATAAAAATTCCTTTTCATAATTATTGATGATGAGAAATAAATATCATGATTAATAATAATTAATTTTGATATATTATTGAAAAGTATTTTTAATTCTCAATAATTCCTTTCTACACTGTTTTTAAAGGCTACCTTGGCCTCTTGAACTTCAGTGTGATATGGGGGTGGAGCAGAATGTCTGCCTTTGTGTCCAGGAGGAGGGAGGCTGTGAGCAGTGGGCCTGGGGACTTGAGATTCACTGTTGATGGGCTAAGGCAGCTGAGCTAGGGGTCTCAGAACTGACACTGGAGAAGCCATGTGGTGAGGAGACTTAGAGCCAATGGAGTGATATAGCCTAGAGATTAGATAGATGATCATGACTGCTAATCCCTTTCTTCTACCTTGGTATTCTAGAACTCTTCTCGCTCCCAGCCCCAATGAAGAAATAACAGGGAAGAAGGGAGAGAAACCATGAATTGACTGAGAGCAAACTTCAGCCACCGGTGGAATTGGAGGCTTAAAAGAGAAATTGCAGTTCATTTATAGACTTTTAAAAAAAATACATCTGGGTTTGTAGCCTGAAAATTATACCAGGTCTATTGTGCAGAGAGCAATTTCAGTTCCCTGTTATTTTCCTGTTTCTAGACAAGTGGTTCCCAATCTTGTCTACACATTGGTATCATCTGGGGAGCTTAAAAAACTACCAGTGTCCATGTCCCATCTCCAGAGATCTGGAGAGTGGCCCTTGTTTTGTAGTTTTAAAAAGATCCTAGGTGATCCTAATGTACAGACATTGGTTTACTCTTACACTTTGACTTGGGAATGTGAGCATGGCTACTTAAAGCCCAGAGTTGCTGCAGGCACTGTAGCACTTGTGCTTCTCCTATCACAACATATACCACTCTGCAGTCCAGTTCTCCATGCATTTGGCTGCATCCTCCCCAAAGGACTGTAAACCGCATCGGACAGAGCCTTGCCATTTTTGTTCAGCATGGCTCTCCAGCATCCAGCACAGTCTATAGCATGTAGAAGATACAGAATAAATGTTTATTGCATAAATGAATGACATAGAGGTCTTTGCCCTTTTTCCTATTTGTTATGACTCATTCCCGGCTCCTCTTGAACTAGAAAGCTTTCTGGCTAAAAACAGACGAGTTATGAAGCATGGCTACAGAAGCAACCGTGTGAAGAAACAGATGCGCACATGCTCCTCAGCTGAACTTCTTGACATCACCAGTTAGGAGATTATGATCAAATGCCAAGTCTGCTGTCATCGCTTTCTTAAAGTTCTGGAGGGGAGAACATTTCTGCTCTTTCATTTCTGGAATTACCATGTAGAGTGAATAATTAGCTATGTATTTATGAACAGTTTTTGTAGGTTTTGTGGGTAGGTTGTACAGTTTTATATTTTTATTTTTACCAGTCTGCCCATGATATTTCATTGACATTTACTACGACTCTAAATTATATACTCTTTGTTCAATTGCCAGGAATTTGATCACAATAGCAATTTTTAATTTTAAACTTAAAATTACCAAATGTAAAGTATAACGTACCTAAAGCTGTGCTTTTCTGCAACATTTTAATCTAAATGTAGGTAGTAATATTAGAGTAATGATTAATTTTAAAAGCTCTTTTTCTTGGTCTTTAAAAACCATTTTGTGCCATATATTTTCTCTATGATTAAATTTACAAATGGAAATATACATTTATGTTTTAAAATTTGACAATAGACTTCACTCTACCAGATTAGTACTTATCACTAGGACATGGAGTACATGGCATGTGTAGCAGCTAATTATCTGCAAAATAGAGGTGATTGGCAAGAAGAAAAAAAGCAGATAGGCTTCTCTAGTTTTATTTTTTTAAATAAATCTATTATTTATGCGATCTTATAAAGTTCCCCAATGTCAGCAATAGTGTCTATTGCCTATTAAGCAGCGATCACCACAGCAGGTTTTGTAAAACATGAAAGGAAATGCGGGTCTATTCTGTAAAATTTTATCTTTAGACATTTATTATAAAAGAAGAGGTAATGACACATGCAGTGACTCTCATAAGATACCAAGTACAACACAAAATACAACAAGGAAAGCCTGTAAAAGCAAATAACCCAGTCACCACTAATCTTTTAAAGGGAGCTACCATTTTTTCTGGACCCCAGATGCCTGGAATTAGACTAATTATAATTCTTGGTCCAGAATACACTATCATCATTTGAATAAGCATGGCCCTTTTTTAGTTATTTGTCTTAATAATATAAAAGTGCCCTGGACCCTACAACCTAACCCAAGAACTGGAATGTTACATTTATGTTAAATTTATCTATACATTCTTTTCTGACCCCCCTTTCTCCCCTCAGAGGTGAATGATATCCCCAATTTTGTATTTATTATTTCTTTTAAAAATAGTTTTATCTCATATGTATAAACTATGCATATATATAACATAATACATCAAATATACATATAGCATATATAATATACATCACATGTACATAATACATAACATAATACTTAATACATATTTAACATGTAACATAATACATTATACATATATACAGCATATATACATCACATATACATAAGATATACATATATCTAAAGAGATGTTTTGTTTATTTTTTTCATTCAATATTGTTACTAAATTCATCCATGTCATTATATCTGTAATTCATTAATTTTTTACTGTTTTATAACATATGGTGAACGTATACCAAATTTATCCATTTTCCTGTGAATGTGCATGTGAAATTTCCAAAGCTTTTTCTGTTCTGAACTGTGATACAGGAGCTGTGTTATGTGGGTCCCTGGTTCACACATGTAAATATTACCTTGCATATGCCCCTTGGAAGGCAGTAGCTGGCCACAGGTTTTACTAGTGTTCAAATCTATAAGATTGACAACTACAAATTATTGTCATAAAACCGGTGAGACAGTTTTACTCTCTAACACTTGGTGTTGTCAGATTTCTCAGTTTTTGCCACAAATTTTGAAGAATGATATTGCATTATAATCTGATATGCACTGTCAAGATTTTTCATATTTATTAACTTTATCTGTTTATTGGCTAAATATATTTCTTTTGTATGAAATACTTATTCCTGTATTTTCTCCATTTTTCAATTTTTTAAAATTTTATTGATCTGTATGACTTTTTATATATTTCTGATATTATTACCTTCAGTTATATGTGTCGTATCTTCTCCCATTTTGTGGCTAGTCTTGTCGTTTTCTTTAAATGTCTTTTAATTTTTATGGTAAAATGTATCAATATCTTTCTTTGCAAACAACTTTAGACACAAACATATGGAAAGATGGTATTTGTCATATTTTTATAAAAATGTGTGTATATATGAATCTCCAAATATCATTATTTTCATGTTTCTAAATCTCATGATTCCAAAAACAAATTATTTGTAGGATAAGGGGTACTAAAGTATACACATTGTTACAAGTTATTTTCTGTATTGAGAATTGTTAAAAGAAAAATTGTGTCTTGGTATTGATTAAATAGTTCACTCTATGTCTATTATATGCAAAAATCCAATTAAAAAATCTGTTGATAGTTTTCATTTACCCCAGGTCAAAAAAATTATATATTATACACGATAAGAATGTGTATGTATTCTCTCTAGAGACAGTATCTCCTGATATTTATTTCATATATATTTATAGACAGATAACTAATGATGACTCCAAAATGTAACAAACCACTCTATAATATTTTTTGAGACATAAAATAAATGCCATGATGTAAAATCATAGCTAACTCTTACTGAGTACTTGGCTATTTTTATGTAAAGATTAATTAATGTAAGATTTTTTTTTGTCTAACTTATTTAATTGGGTTCATTTTAAGGCCATGTGTTGTGTGTGTGTATTTTTCTGTATATTATGTATTGACATCCTAAAAAATATCTGGCTAGGGGAGAAACTGCCCCTCCTGAAGCTAGCTAATTCTTAGAGATAGCAAAGGGCCCAGCCAGAGCATGCCTTTGATATGAAAACCAACCAGTCCAGAGGTACACCTTCTCTATCTGGCCTGAACACCCCAGGAGCAAAATACCTGTGCCTTAATCATCCCAGGGCCAGGTACTAGGCAACTAGAGAAATGGCTTAAAGCCCACTGCAAGTTTTCAAACTAGCTAATCCTAAATGATTTACTTGCCCTGGTTTGCTTTTCCCGCAGAAACCCCAATAAAAGCTGAGGCTGAAACTGTCCTGGCTCCTGTTTTCTGCCACCTGACCACCCTGGTGTTTTCCCATGTGGCCCTGCATTGCCCTGCCTCCTGTTTCTAGGACTTGTGAGTATAATATACTTCATTTTCCTGAGTTTATCCTCTGGTGGCTGCATCTGACTGACCATCTCGTAATACAAAACAGGCCAGAAATTTGAAAACAGAAAAAATCAAGTGGTATAGAGGAATCGATGGGGGTATTCTGGGGTTGGTGAGTCTCCAACAAGCAGCAAGTACAATGTAATTCTCAGACATTTGCTTATCAGATTGTCAGCAGCTAAACCTGCCCCTAACTCACAACTCCTTGTCAGAATGAATTCCACACGCTGTTGTCTGTGAGTAAAGGACAACTGCGTGTGGTAAAGAGAAAGGATAGTATTGCGTCAAAGTAACACTTTTCTAGAATTGGTCCTGATCCAAGTGTTTTCATTTATAGAGAGCAATTGAAAAGGGAAACTTGAAAACTTCCTCTTTTAATAGAGTTTTTGATCAAGTGTGCTGCTTGATTCAATAATAGTTACCTCATTGAGTGAGGCATCTACACATTTGAGAAAAATCTGATCATTATCTTACAATGAGCTATGAGTAACTCTTTGGCAGTCCCTTATTGGCTTAAAGTCAGGACATTTGGCTTAACACATCTCGTAATACAAAACAGGCCAGAAATTTGAAAACAGAAAAAATCAAGTGGTATAGAGGAATCGATGGGGGTGTTCTGGGGTTGGTGAGTCTCCAACAAGCAGCAAGTACAATGTAATTCTCAGACATTTGCTTATCAGATTGTCAGCAGCTAAACCTGCCCCTAACTCACAACTCCTTGTCAGAATGAATTCCACACGCTGTTGTCTGTGAGTAAAGGACAACTGCGTGTGGTAAAGAGAAAGGATAGTATTGCGTCAAAGTAACACTTTTCTAGAATTGGTCCTGATCCAAGTGTTTTCATTTATAGAGAGCAATTGAAAAGGGAAACTTGAAAACTTCCTCTTTCTTTTAATAGAGTTTTTGATCAAGTGTGCTGCTTGATTCAATAATAGTTACCTCATTGAGTGAGGCATCTACACATTTGAGAAAAATCTGATCATTATCTTACAATGAGCTATGAGTAACTCTTTGGCAGTCCCTTATTGGCTTAAAGTCAGGACATTTGGCTTAACACTTCATTTCTCTTAGCCATGTGCAGAAACAGAAGCTCTTCAACTGAACCACAGTTATTAATTGTGGGGACCTCAGGCTGCTACACACATAACAGGTGCTTACTATCTGTTTGTTGAAGGAACAATAGAGGGAGTCACTGATTATGTTTAAACTGTGCTATGTAGTCCTTATTTTATCATAACATTTTTCTGAATATTGGTGCACTTGAAATTTAAATGAGAAAGGAACCTGGCTTCTCCATTGTAGAATGACAGTTGTGGGTTGAATTTATCTTAAAGTTAATTTTACTTGTTGAGTTTTACTAACAAGTCATATATTTTTAACCTGTTATCAATAACATTAGAAAATAATTTGCAGAGAAATACACCTTCCCCTATATCTTCATTTCAAATGGAGCCTTGGCTACCCAGAATGGTATTCCAAAACTTTCATGTTGGTTGTAAATTATACATTTACTTGATTATTCAATTGAAGTAGTCAAGATATTATATAGAGACTCTCTTTCTGGATTGTTTTGTTTGTTTGTTTGTTTGTTTTTGGTGTGTGTCAAAGTCAAATTAAAATTTATTGATTTAATAAAGGCATATTTTATAATTTTAAGAGCTATACAAGTTAAGTTAAAAAAAAAAACAAAAACATTTATTAGCTCCAGGAGATCACTATATAACTCAGACATAAAATTTATTTCTTAAAACACACAAAAGAAAAGATAGAACTCTCTATAGCTTATGTCAGACATAAAAAAAACAGTGATATATTGTTCCTGACAAGTTTCTTTACCACCAGCAGGTTTTAGTTAACGTTGTTATGATAGTGAATGGCCCTAAAGAGAGCTCGCTCGTTCATATATAACCTACAGCTGTGTGAATATGCCATCAGCTGTGGGAGTTTCCGATGGGCACATCAAAAGTGTTCGTATGTCACTGCATGTGGCTCTTATGGGCTTCCTTTGATGACTCATAATATTCCAACAGTCCAGCTATCAATGGCCAATTCTTCAGCTGGGCTGATGACTTGGGAAGCTACTCAACAATCTTTAATTGTTTCTCGTTGTTGCTGCTAAAAACCTAGGAAACCTTTGTTTTCAATGGGCAAAAAATTAAGAGATACTAATTTCAAATTAAAGCAGCCAATGTTCTGAATAGGACAATCTCCTCAAACCTTGGCAAACTTTTGTTTTCACACACCAAGGTCTATTTGGTTGTGGGGATACAAAATAGTTTGGAGGAAAAATTTTTACTCCTTCAGGTGCATGGAAATATAATCACACATTTGCAAAAGAGGCCCCAAATGTAACATTGGGCATAAGTTTAAGAAGTAATCTTATTTTGTGGGCTTGTAATGGAGGTATTTAACTTTCAAACTTGTTTTCTGAAGAAAAGCAATGAACATAAAGAGATGGCAGTTTTACCATAAAACTTAAATTTAGAAAGAATTAGTGAGATCATGTTGTCTTTTAATTGGGAAAACAACGAAAGGCATTATTGAAAAACAGCAGAAAACCTACAAACTATATATCAAATTAAATAGAATTTAAAGGGAAAAGAGGTAAATATATAAAGCTTAATTATTTAATGAGATTAAAGTTTTATTTTTTTAATCTTTTATTTTGGTACTAAATCTTAATTTAGAACCAGTCTTATAGAGCCTCAGCAATTTATTACTTACATTGTCAGAGGAAAAAATGTGTTGACATTTATATGTTATTCTCATCATTGAATTTTAGGCATTTGCTTTTTTTTAAATTAAAAAATCCTTTTGTTTTAAGAAGCTTGGAGAAAAGGAGATAGTTTCTAGAGAAGATAGTTTATAATGATTGCCTTTGTATCTTTAGCCTTCTCTTATCTCTAAAAATCTGTTTAATTTCTCCATGTTTCTGTTTACCTGCTGTCATAGAAGGCAGATACCAAACTTAAGGATTATGAGGAATGCCTCTCTATATATTTATCTAATAGTTTTAGACATGTACAAGTGATGATGCAACAAAAATGAATAATAATGATTATGCCTATTTCATTAGGTGTTAGTATCAGAAATATTCCTAACTCTTTAAAATTAATTAAGACATATTTTTATAGAAGCTTAAAGACTCTGAGGAATATTAGAGAAACTTCATTTACCCAAAATGAATGTGTCCTGATGCAGTTAGAATTCCAAGAAAACTGTATCATTGTATAATCTTCAATTCTTTATATAGCCCCTTTATTTTAATGCTTCCTCACATTTCTGAGGGTTCATTTATATTGTGGTAGTCATTTATTACGATCTCTTTCTACTTTATCTTTTCTCATATATGTCATATCTCAGCGAGGATAGGATGGTACATAATTTCTTAAGAAACATTTCTATTATACCTTGCAAACAAATCTTAGTAGTTGGCCCTCAAATCTTTTCTTACATAGTATAAGAAATTTAGTAATTATTCTTTAAAATGCTTTCTTGAAGTTGGAAAGTAGATGAGAAGGTGTTTTATTTACTTATTAAGCTGTTTTCTACAACATGTTGACTTATTTTAAATACATCTTAGAAAACAAGATGCTAAGAATTGCCAGAATCAGAAGAGTAAAAATTTGAAATTTGATATTTAGGAGGGTTTATTAAATATTAGCAAACAGGTATTTAAGTGTGTAATAGAAACACCGTACATATAACACAGTAAGCGATCTTGTTTCTTATATTTTTCAACCAGGATTTAGTTATCAAGACTTTTTGTTTTATTTCATAAAATATTGAAAAACAAAAGAATGATAAAAAAAAAATCACATGATGAAAGTTAGAAAGATGTCCAGCACAATAATTTATTACTTCTTTTTACATGATAGTGTTGGGTCTATTTTATCTGCAGTTAGAATAAAACTATGGTAAAATCATAGACCACCTTTCTTCCACCCAGATGTTCCCTAACATACTCTAGTGGAGGTACATGCAGTAAATGAGCATCTAGCTTATTTAGATACAACTTAATTAGTGAGTTTGATTATAAAAATGAGGTCTCTGGGAAAATTAAGGAGATGAAGACTAGGAAAACTAATTCACAATAAAAAATAAACAGGAATTTTGGAAGCTCAGGGAAGCTGGAGATTCAGTCAATGAAAAAATGACTGAGAGTGCTAGAGCAACTGGACATCTATATGCAACCTGATTTAAAAAATGAGCCTAGACACAGACCTTACGCTGTTCACAAAAATTAACTGAAAATGGATCCTAGAACTAAATGTTAAATGCAAAACTGTAAAATTCCTAGAAGATAACATAGGGGAATATCTAAATGACCTTGGGTGTCATTTAGATACAACACCAAAGGCACCACCCATGAAAGAAATAATTGATAAACTGGACTTCATTAAAATTGAAAACTTCTGCTCTAAAAAAAAAAGTCAAGAGAATGAGAAGACAAGACACAAACTGAGAAAAACATATTTGCTAAAGACATGTCTGATAAAGAACTATTATCCAAAATATACAAAGAACTTTTAAAGCTCGACAATTAGAAAAAAGCCTTATTAAAAAATTAGGCAATGGGCCTGAACAGATACCCTACCAAAGAAGATACACAGATACAGAGAACAAACTGATGGTTACCAAAAGGAAGAGGAGTTGGGGGGCTGGGTGAAAAAGGTAATGGGATTAAGAAGTACAAATTAGTAGCTGTAAAACAGTCATAGGAATGTCGAGCATAGAGAATATAGTCAATATTATTGTAATGGCTGTGTGTAGTGCCAGATGGGTGCTGAAGTAATCAGGGGGATCACTTTATAAATTATATAAATGTCTAACCATTGTACTGTCTACCTGAAACTAATATAAATAAATAAATAAATAAGAAAAAAACAGATGACCTGAAATAGTCCTGTATCTACTGAAAAAATTGCATTTGTATAAAATAAAAATTTCTCATGAAGAAAACTTCAGACTCAAATGATTTCACCAACAAATTTTACCACACACTTAAGAAAGAATACCAATTCTACACAGTCTCTTCCAGAAAATAGAAGAGGAGGGAATACTTGCCAACTTGTTTTATGAGGCCAGCATTACTCGGATACCAAAACTAAAGATCTTATAAGAAAATTAGAGACCAGTATCTCTCATGAACATATAATATAAAAATTCCCAGCAAAAAAGTAGCAGATTTAGCCTTGAAATATGTAAAAATGATAATACATCATAATTAAGTGGAGTTTATCTTAGCAATGCAAAGCAATTTCAACATTTAAAAAACAATGTAATTTGTCATATTAACAGACTAAAGAAAATATTGACGTCATTCAAAATTTGCTAGGTTATATATTTCAAGATTATGTCTTGGTATAAGCCTTTAAAAATAAATTTTGTCTTAAACTGGAAACAAAAAGAAGATATGCAGATGGCAAATAAGCATATAAAAGGATATTCAACATCATATATCATTAGGGAACTGCAAATTAAAACAACAATGAGATAGTACTACACATACGAGAATGGCCAAAATTCAAAACATTAACAACAGCAAATCCTGGGGAGGATATGGAACAAGAGGAGCTCATTTATTGCTGGTGGGAATGCAAAATGGTACACCTATTTGGAAGGAAGACAGTTTGACGATTTCTTAAAATTTCTAAACACTCTTGCCATATGATCTAGGAGTATTTATGTCAATGAAATGAAAAAAATTATATCCACACAAAAGCCTTTACAGGATGGTTATAGCAGGTTTATTCATAATGGGCCTGAACCTGGAAAGAACCAAGAAGTCCTTTAGTATGTAAATGAATGAAACGGAGAGATGAACAGGCGGAGCACAAAGGATCTTTAAGGCAGTGAAACTATTCTAGATGATACCACAATAGTGAATACCCGCCATTATACTTTTTTTCAAAACCCATAGGATGTACAACTCCAAGAGTGAACCCTAATGTACACTATACATTTTGGGTAATAGTGATGTTTCAATGTAGGTTCATCGATTTTGACAAATATACTACTGTGGTGCTGGATGTTGATAGTGGGAGAGATTGTGTGTGTAGGGGAGCAGGGGGTGTAAGGGAATTCTCTGTACAATTTGCTCAATTTTGCTGTGAATCTAAAATTGCACTAAAAAATAAGCATATTTAAATGACTGAGGACATTTAAAGAATAGGATTGATATTTTATCTCAAGATACCTGTTAGGCTGTAAGCTGCTATACATCTTTCTTTCCTGCCATAGACCTTCTACGAAGACTGTTCTGCAAATTAGTGGCAATTTGGGGGAGTAAAGAGCTTGGGGTGGTGGCCGCAGTGAAGCATGGAAAGGGCTCAAAAGAAGAACCAGGGTATGGTGGGAGTGCTTGTCAGAGAAGCAGCTGACAGGGGGATGGCTCAGGAGTGAACTGGCTTAACGTTTTCCCCAGAAAGGTATGAAAGAAGGTAACTATTGGTTGGAGACTGCACTTGGAAGCCTGGGGTGACAGTTGGTAGGAAAGCTGGCAACGGCTTCCATACTCGCCCAAAGGATCTATTTTATTTTGCATTGTAATGCTTCTTTTTGGACTTGTAGGGTATAACATACTGAAGAAACGAGTGTTAGGCACGTAATAGATACTGTTTAAAGTTTTAAGTGAATAGAGAGAAAATCTAAGAGGCAAACTTGAGACAAGATGGATTAGGATAAAGGTGTTAAATATAACCATTACATGAAAATATTTCATTCATTTTCAATTTTTTAAAGCACCATAGCGATTTTATAAGGAGTGCATAAAATGAATAGATTTAAGCTAATACTTATGGATGCATGAAGAAATAAAGAATATTGAGAGAAATGGAAAGTTTTTTTTTTTTTTAATTCTAAACTGTGACATAAGGAAATCTCATAGCTCAGTCAACTAGAAGAGAGATAAAATAGTGTCCAGGCATTTCTTAATTGGAAATTTCTTTTTCTTAGCCCAAAAAGAAACTTTCCATCTGTTCTAGCATCTGCTTACTGTGGTTCAAGAATTTCTCCAATTTAACAAGTAGGTGTGACAGTTGTGACATCTGGCAATTTTTATAAGGACACACAAAAAGGAGATGAGGTGGTTAGTAACCGGATTTATAAGCCTTTCACAGATTCCTTATGTACAGAATTAAAATAACTGGTCACATGGCACATTTTTTAACTTTTTTTTTTTTTTTAATGCCTACAGCACCCAGTCGTCCTAGATGGTCTCCCATCCTAGTACTAACCAGGCCCGACCCTGCTTAGCTTCTGAGATCAGACGAGATTAATCTTTTTTTTTTTTTTGAATTAATGTAATATTGAAATTTTATAGTTTTTTTTATAACCTGTTTATCATGAGAAGAGCAGAAAGTGGTTTCACTAATCAGGACACAGTAAGCTTTAGGAGCTGTAACTTATTGGTTTGTGGAGCTAATCCCTTTGGGGCTTTCCGAAAGTTGCCTTATTTCTTTTGACTCATTTTGTCCACTGTTAAAAATGAAAATTTAAAAACATGCCTACTTAAAATACACTAGAATGTTGAAGAAGAAAATATACTAGAAATATAGTTGCTATCACCTAAATGTTTGTGTCACCCCCATAATTCTTTTGTTGAAATCCTAATGCCCAATGTGATAGTATTTGTAGGTGGGGACTTTGAGAGGTGCTTAAGTCGTGGAGCCCTATGAATGAGATTAGTGCCTTAGATCAGTGGCTCCAGAGAGATCTCTGGCCCTTCCAACTTACAAGGACGCTGTGAAAAAACAGACGATGAGGAAGCAGGCCTTTACCAGAACACAACCATGCTAGCATCTTGATCTTGGACTTCTCAGCCTCTAGACTGTGAAAAATAAATTTTTATGGTTTATAAGTTATCCCATTTGTGGTCCTTTGTTATAGCAGCCAGAATGGACCGAGACAACAGTCTATAAATGCAAACGCAGGCCATTACAGTTGAGACTTATCCCATCTCTTCCACTTTGGAAACTGGATTGTGAAGCCATCATCTGAGGAAAGAAACTACAATCTTAAAAAGTTCAGAGATTCTGAAGATGGCTTGAATATGTCAGCATTTGTTTTTCCATTCTTTAAAAACATTTTTTTAACTTAGAAGAATTTATTCGAATTAACAGTACTTTTACTTTAAAAGATATGAGCGATGGTAATTTTACTTTTTTTCTCATTCTTTTTAAAACATTTTTTTAATTTTTATTTTTTAATTTCACTTAGCATTCAATATCATTTTATATTAGTTTCAGGTATACAGCTTAGTGGTTAGACATTTATATAATTTATGAAGTGGCCCCCCAATTAGTCCAGTACCCATCTGGCATTCTACATAGTTATTACAATATTATTGAACTTTGCTGAACTTTATATCCTTGCAACTATTTTGTAATCTATCTGTATTTCTTAATCCCTTCACTTTTTTCACCCAGTCTCCTAAACTCCCTCCCATCTGGCAACCATTAGTTTTTTTCTCTGTGTCTGTGAGTCTTTTTCTGCTTTGTTTGTTGGTAAAACTATTTTGTAATATTTTTTAATTTATTAAATTACTTTTGGTTTGTCTTTAAGCTCTACAGTGTCTCTAGTATTTTATTGTGCTTTTCAATAAGTGTCAGGCACCCTATGAAGCAAAAATTTTAGTGTAATCATTATCTTTCTATCTTTCACATTTGGAAATTAAAAAATTGGAAGAGTGTGACAGTAATTGGTATTCTGCCGTGTGCCCAAAGCAAATGTTCCTTGCCTCTCTGACTCTAATGTATATTCCAATTCTACTTTTGTTTGAAGTGCTTTTCTGTAGTCTCATAGTACAGGCTATCCCTAATTGGTCATTGGGAGTGGTTCCAGGATGATCAGAGAGTCTGTGTTCCTGGATAGTCAACTAGTCTTCAGACCATGACCAGAACTCATGAGCCTTCCAGTTTTAAAGGTCTTCACTCAGTCATTCTGTGTGAAAGGGGCCTTTCTTGTCTAAATGTTCTTCTTTTGATCTGATTTGAATTCTATAAGCTTTGGGAATGAGGTGAAATTTGGGAAAGTCTACCAAAATCAGGAATTCTGATGCAAACTTGCCTCATATTATGTAAAATGAGTAATAGCTAGGGGCTAGGTTAATATTTCCTTTAATCATTAGGACATAGGGCAAGCGTTTTCTCACATATCCCTCAAGAAGCAAGGGATATGAGAGACTTTTAACTCTTAAGCGATCCTCCATATTTTGTTGACTTGCTAGAATCTTGTGTGGTATTCTGTTATCTTTATGTATATCTATAATGTTAAGGATAGTAACAGAGTCAAAAATGGAGAAAGAAAAAATGTATGTTACCACAAAATATATGAAGACATGCTTAAACCTAACTTTAATTAGGAAAACAAGACAGCAGTGAGATACAATTTTGCGTACAATAAACTGGGAAAAAAATTAAGCAGTCTAATGATATCGAGTGTTAGGATGTGGATAAACTGGACTTTTTATTTAGTGCTGGCAAGAATATAAATGAGTTCAATGACTTTAAAAAATAACTTAGTGTCATCTTGTAAATTAGAACATTTGTATACCATTTGATTCAGCAATTCCACTCCTGTAGATGTATAGTCATGTGTACCAGGAAACATTGATTTATAATAGTTGCAAACTAGAAAGAACCCAATTGTGGCCCCTGAATGAGTCAGTGATAATGTCATGAACCAGGATAATGATTCCGCACAACTGATATGTATCCAAAATAAAAGACTAGATGGAACAAGAAGGACCACAGACATCTAACACAGAACCTAACACATAGGATATGTGTAATCATTTGTTGAATAGAAGAGTGATAAAAATCATTCACTTAGGGTATTATGTGACTCTTTAAGTATTAATGAATATTTAAGCTGCCTTTCCTGACTAACCTACTTCCCTCTGATGACAGAACACTTTACTAAGAAGCCCTTTACCAATTATTTTCTCATCACTTAATGATTCTTCATTATATTTATTTGTATTTTGCTGTATAAATGGTACGATTTTTTTTTTTACATTGTCCATTTTTTAACTAGAACCAGCTTATAAATTTCTGTAGGG
>NW_006442484.1:49726741-49726947 GCF_000325575.1 Pteropus alecto
CTTATTACGGCATGGACTGGGCATTCTTAACTGCTTAGGACTTATTAGTGAAACAAAAAATCCACTCAAATTTTCCTTTAAAAAAAATCAGTTTTAAAAAGAAACAAATCATAGTCAAAAGCAGAATCTTTGAATCATGCTAAGTGCTTTGTGACTTCAGGTGAATACATGAAAAGTTTTGTGTGTGTGTGTGTGTGTGTGTGTGT
>NW_006442484.1:49727019-49765095 GCF_000325575.1 Pteropus alecto
TATATATATATATATAGTGCAGTTGTAGTAATTTCATTATATATATATATATATAGTGAAGTTGTAGCAATTATTTTTGTGTGTAGGAGTATGTTTGTGACAAATACAAGGAGATTTTTATGTGATAATTCTAGGATGTAATCAAATTCTTAGCACACAAGGCAGCAGTGATAGAAAAACAGTGTATATCTGATATTCATCCAATTAAAAACGTGCTAAACAATGTGCTATGCTCATTATCTTGCTAAGAAAAATGGAATCCAGAAAGCTGTTGATAGTTCTAAGAGGTTATTTTTGTTGTTGTTTAATCAAATACTAATCAGGAGAGATTCACTTTATAATAGGTGAGCCAATTTATCTGACATCAAAACTACCCAGGCTGTTAGCCTTAGATGATTATTCTTAGAACTATGTTAGCCTATTTCCAATTAAACTGTACTTCCTGTTGTTAGAGTGGTTACATGAGGCATATATTTAAAGAGAAAAAGAAAATGTGCTTCCCCACCCTTTCCCTTCTACCCAGTACATCACTAATTTAAACCTTCTAGTATGCTAATTGTTATTATGTATCAGGTGAGAATCTTTTCATAGAAATCCCAAACCAAAATAAGAAAGTTGATTATTTCATTAAATGAGCACTCTATATCTGATATAACCAGGATTTATTGCTAGTTCTTCTTCCTCTGGGTTGGCTCCATTTTAAGGCAGGTGTTTTGTTTGTGGTTACACATCTCATTAATAGGAAGGAGAGCTCTCTCCTTGAAGAGTAGAGCAAAGACATGGTTCTCAAAGGCTGAATTTGAGCCATGGACCCATCTCTGAATCAATCACTGTGTCCAGGGAAACAGAATTAGTTTAGTCCTGAGACACACCTATCTCTACAGACATGGGAGTGGAGAGTCAATTACCTCCAAACACATAGGCTGTATCTAGGAAGGGTTGACACTTGGACAAAATTTAGGGTACTATTACCAAAGGTAACTCTGTGCTAAATGGTCCAACTATGTTATACTTTTATAAGTCAGTTCCACATTTTCTTAGAATACATTTAATAAATATGAGTTGTATATTTTCTTTATGTAGAGGTAAGAGGGGTACATGGCAAGATAGAACAGTGTTCCTTGGTTGGTGAATGAAGCTGGAAGCTAGGTATCTACAGGAGTCAATTTGGAGCATGTTTTCTTAATCCTGAGAGGCGTTTCTTGTCCCTTCTTATGCAAATAAAAGAAATAGGAAGCCATTGACTCAGGAAAAGTATGTATCAGGGTGTTTTATGGCTTAATAAAGTTTTCTGCAGGTATCTTTTGCTATGGAAGCTTGGAGAAAAGTGGAGCAAATTTGCATTTTCAAAGACTTCTAAGAGAAAATAGAATCTCCCCATTCCATTGGAGACCACCTTCTCAGAACATCAGATAGAGATAATTTCAAATAAATTCACCTGTTTCCCCAAAGGAGCATTTGCCCTGAGGAAAGGCAAGTATTTGGCAAATTGTAGGAAATCAGGAAGGAAGATTCATTCCACAAAACAATCTGTGGCTGGAAGACCTCTCTGTCACAGCAGGCACATTGTGGGAACAATGGCCTAGACTGAAAGAAAGGATAAAACGAGATCTGTAACTTTGGAAGCTTATGTGTGGTACACTTCAGCAGCTTGTGCTGCATCATTGGGGAGAGTAAAAAAGCTCAAACGAATGCACTGGACTAGATCAGTAAAGTGTAGTCAATTTGTATGGCAGGGACAGCGGAAATGGCAATTGAATGTTGGGACTAGTATGAAACTGGTCGATCAGCTTGAGTGCCTTCTTTTTCTTCCTTGTCATTGAGGTTTTTCCTCTCTCTCTCTCTCTCTCTCTCTCTCTCTCTCTCTCTCTCTCTCTCCCTCTCCCCCCGCCTCCTTCCCTTCCTGTGTTAATTGTCCTCCATAAAATGAATGAGGAACAGAGATGACCTCTTTAGACTAAGTAAGCTTCCAAGGTTCTTGACAACTTGGTTAAATGAAGATGTTTCAAGAGGTAGCCATTGGACTTCCTTTTAAATTGGTCCTGTGGGGGATCGAATGATTAATTTAAATATTAAAAAGATTTATGATCTTAATTATACCTCAAGCTAGTGATGCAAGCCACATTGATTTTCCCAGATTAATTGAAAAAAGAACCACACAACAGTTCATTTCTAAGAATTCTGTTTTTCTTTCTCCTGTTTTTCTAGCCTTTAAACCTGATCAGGCATAAAATTATCTTTAAATTGTTCTCAAACCATCAAATGTAGGCTTGAGTGGTAATAATGTATATAAAGAAAGAATGAAACAATTAGAATGGATGGATCATTGGCCAGCAGAGAAAAATTAGGGCCACAGAATCAAGCTTTGACATTTGTCTGTATAGAGGGGATGCTGGCTCATGGACCTGTCAGACATCTTGGCAGGAATGTGTCAATTCTCAATCAAGTTTCCTTAGCCAGATGCCATTGAACAATCAAATCCAATAATTAACTTTGTTTGTAAATTTTTTGTTCATGAAGCAAACTTCTGATTATATTTTGGCCTTCCCAAAGGGAAAAAAATTCAGTGAATAAAATGTGGCTAAAAAAACAGCAGTATTTAATGACTAGTAGATGTAGTGAAAGGGAGAGTTGGATAAATACTTCACTAATGAGCTCGGGTCTTGTAGGTAGAAAAACTGGTTAGTTCATATTAAAATCACTACAGTTAAATTTCAGCCCAAATCTGAAAACCGTCTATTTTCTAATTACAATAACAGCCCACATCCTTACTCTGCATTTATTTCGTCATGTGATATTGGGAGACAATTTGGTTTTCTACTCTAGGACAATGTTTGAGGATCTGACCCAGTCCTAGCTAATGGAGAGATTTAAAATAAAATATAGATGCACACTGATAGGGACCTGGCATTTTGGAACTTCCTCTTTTTGTTGATTGTAACATTGCCCTCGTTTGAGTCACTTCAGGGCCAAAATATATCTATTTAACAGATAGGTGAAACAAAGCAATCAAATCTTGGTGGGAAAAGGCACAAATTAGCTTGTTCTATTTTTTTCTCAAGTATTAGATTTTCAGTCAGGGATTTTATAGCATCTCTGTGTGTGGCATTTTCAGAGAATTCTATAACTACATAGAGTATTAATGCACTTAAAGCTAAACATTGATGATGTGTAATGAACAACCTGCTAAATGTTAATACAATTTATCCATTTTAAAATGTATAAACATGACATATTGCATGCACTTAGTGCTAATCTATTTTAGACATTCATTTGGTTTGACCTATGACCATAATATATTATGTTCCTTGAGATATTTATCTTGTCATTTGGAAACAAGATTACAATTAATGACTTTAAATTACTATCTCAACTAGAGATGTGTGAGTAATGAATTAGCCACAGCTTTGAACCCTCTGCTTATAATTTAAATCACCAGCCTTTAGCTGGTGCCTCATTGTAATCCATTAAATAAGTCACAGAATCAAAGAACCACATATTGTTTTTGATGCTAGGACCTATTGATGATATTTTCCCATTTAATTTGCCTAACCCTAGGCTAATGTATCCAAATTTATGTAATAAAAACAATCACGAGTGAAGCATTTATATATTTATGTGAATACTAGGGTAAAATTATAGCCAGAGTTCATCTAAACTGATACACAAAAACATTATTCTTTTTTGCTGCATTTCATTTTTTTAAGGAGAAAAAAATACGATATTGAAAAAAGTGAGCTCACACTAAGTATTTAGTCCACAGGCATTTTTCAGGAGAGAGCCCATAAGAAAAAGTTTAGTTTGTTGTGCTTTCTAGATCTCCTCAGCATTGACTTCGCCAGACTGACTGTAAGTTATGGGAAGACAGAATAGAAACACACTAAATATTTGTTGAATGATGTCTGTGGTAATAAATAATAACCATTTATTATGAATAATGGTAGATTAATTTTGCTCACTATCCTCCACTTAATATTATTGGATTTATACAATATTTATTAAGCTTTTACAATATGCTAGGCACTGTACTAAAGCATATTTTACATATAAACTCATGTTTTGTATATTAACTCATATACATATATAATATATACTTACATGTAACATATACTTAAAACATATTATATATAATTTAACATAGAAGAAACCTCTCTCCAACAGGATAAGGTTCTTAAGAGCAGAGATCGTCTTAAACCTCTTTAGTGTTTTCCCTAGGTGCCTGGCAAAATGCTACCACATAATTGCAACTCAGTAAAGACTTGTTGAATGAAAACAAAGATTTTCTTTTGTGACTTCACATTTTACTAGAGAAGACAAATAGTCCCACAGGGCTAGCAGAACTATGAATAACCCAAACCAATGGCAAAATAGCAATTACCTGAGAAGTACAGCTTTCTCTCGGATGTCTTTGAATGCATTACCAGATTAAATACATTAATGAGTTAAATATCTGGTGTTAGGCTGGAGTGGGTGATAAATAAATTTCTACACATTTATAGTCTAACTGAAGAGCCCAGAATAGTACATATTACACGAGAACTATTAGATGGAGGAAAAGGTATTATAAAGGAATAAAATAACAGAGTAGTTCGCTAACTTCATAAGCCTTTGAGTTAGAAACGTGGGGCATGGATATGGACTCTGCTATTTTTTCCCCGTGTATCTTGAGGCAAGTTACTTACTTGCTCTGAGCTTTTTGCATCTCTGTAATGAAGTACTACCTATGGAGTTGTGATGACTAAATAAGGTCATATATGTTAAACTTAGAACACAGCCTTATACAAGGTAAACAATCATTTGGATTATCAAAAAAGGTTGCAAGGTGAAGTGATGCTTTTTAGCTAGACCTTAGAGGGTGGACCTTTGGATAAGAGAGAGAGTAATCAAGGGCCATCCAGGCGGGGGAACAGCATAAGCAAGAGAAGTTAGCAATGAAAACAGCACATGTGAGCAAGAGTGAGGGAGTCCTTTAGAACAAAGTGGAAGTAGTTGGTAGCAGGGGAAAAATAAATTTTTTTAGGAAAATGGGTTCAGGAAGTTTGGCACCTTGATAGCATGCCAGAGATGTTCAGAGTGGAAATGACATACAGATGGAGGATCCTCGGTTGCTTTGTTCTCCGTAGCACTCTGAACATGAGTTTTAGATGGCATATTATTGTAACTGAATACCATTCTATATTTGTTTTTTCTCACTGCACTTGGTATGTTGTGTTATATATTATGGACAATAAAGATATTGTTTTTATATAAATGAATGAATTTGCATGCTGACAATCTTTCACTTTTTGTTGCCCAGGTCTGGGGTGTGTGTGTGTGTGTGTGTGTGTGTGTATGTGTGTGTGTGTGTGCACGTGTGTGCGTGTGCGTGTGTGTGTATGAGGAAGAGTACACACACACACATATATATATATATATATACACACACATATATAAATATGTGATGACCAATAAATGCCTATAAATCTTAGAATTCAAATTCTATGGAAACATAATATAAATTGTATTTTATATATACAGTATATATCATAAATGATGTCCTCCATTATGGAGCTAAATTCTTTAGTATCACTTATGTATTCTTTTAAGGAAGTATTCTAAAATGTCATGTTTTAATAATAGAATTAATTATCATGCATATTGACTTAGAATATCTACATCAAAACTTTTTTCCAAGTTTTAAAATAAGAAAATTTACATCTTTTGGCAATTTAAATGTGAGTTTATTGAACTGCTTTCAAAGTTTAATAAATTAAGGCCATAATGACCTATAGAATGACTCAATATGATACGATGTGAAAAAAGAATATAGGACGTTTTCCAAAATACCAGACTTAATTTTAAATGAAATTAATTTGTTAGCTACCTGCTAAATATTTTGGTTTTTCTGTGCTCAAAGAGCTGGGAATAATCTGTTTTTATTGAACTTGACTGTTGTACTCTAAGGAACATGTCTTTGAAAAAATAAATTGTTGTTCTCTGTCCTTTAGAAATAGCTAGTTGAGGAGTTTATAGGATTTTCCTGGATGTCTGATTGAAGCTGTCTGATTCTTATGTAGATTTTCTCCAACATAACATTTGCTTTGCAGAGTTGTGGCTTACAGGAAAATGGCTAACAGAGGCAGAAGCATAATTATGATATCATTAGAAATATTTAAATATAAATAACATTCTATATTTCTCCTTGTCATTTGTCTGGGTTTTGACAGGAGGAGCCAGTTTTGATGGGATTCCTGTGGCCCCATAGATTTTTATCCTGTTATCCAATTTTCTGCTGCACTGCTCTCCTTCTGTCAAACTGACTGCCAGCCAGCCTTACATTTTCCCGAGAGGAAGAGCGAAGCTTTTGTATTATAGTGGACAGAAGAAGGAGAACCAAAAACTGATTTTTCCTCTCCAGGTGCTGTACTCTCTCTTTCTAATGGAAAATTCCATTGTCTGAGGGGTCGAGAGGATAGGGGGATAGGAAACAGGGAGAACCTCATGTTTTCTTTCAGTGGTGCAAGATAATGTTGCAGAGCAGATTCAAATACCAAGCTGAGTCCCGTGAAGATCAGCAGACAGTTTTCCAGGATGCTCAGTCACCACAGTTGCTGGAATGCTGCCAAACTTGTTTGTGCCAAGTATCCCCTAGCTGTTCAGATATTGGCTTGCTGTGGTATGAAATGAAAAGATGCTTATCAATCATGGTGTAAGGGAAAAGAAAAGGAGCATTTCCCTTACATGTGAAGATGTTGCAGTGGATAGTATATTGTTTGGGGTTTTTTCATTGACATTGGCTTATGGTTCAGGGGGTAGAGCTAAGATCAGACAGGCAATAAAGGAAGTGGATTTGATGGAGTGTTAAACAATGGGAAAGAGAAAAAAAATAGGGTGAAGGCAAGTTCAGATCCCTGCTAAGGGCTATCAACATACCAAATTGGAAAAACCAAACCAAATCGAAACATATTCTTCAATCTACACATATTTTTAAGCTGAATGTGGCCCATGGCCTTTTGCGTGCAGTCTCTGGTTAGAGAAAGAGTGGTTCTGTGAGCCTGCCAGCAAACCATTGATACGTGATAAATGAAAGAGCAGCTTATTATAACTATGATGATTTATTGTTAAGATTAAGACCTTATAGTGTCTCAGGAACTGTATTTTGTCCTTTATATTATTTAAATCTTATAATAATCAATGAAAAATTGACTCATTACATGCATGAAAAGACAAAGTTTACAAATATTTTCTTTCTTATTTACATGGTAAGTAAACTATGTGGGTTTTTATTCGAATCTTGGGAATATATTTAGCATCATATGGGTCAGTTTCTATACTTGTAAATACAAATGCATTATACAAAATTAAAAATGTTGCACCGTACAAGAATTTCTGCTGTCAGCTCTTAAAACATGAAGTTCTATTCTGAATTTAGTGAAAGGTCTTACTATAGGATATGATTTTCTCATAAGGGCAGGAGTACATATGATACTGGGAACAAATGTAAAAGACATTCATCTTTCCTACTTTTCTGGGGAGTCTGTACTTTAAAATGGGGTTGTACAACCTTATAGATTAGGGATTTTTGTTTTCATCTTGGGTCACATAGCAAATAAAAAAGATCAATCTACCTTCTGACATCAAAAGGAGTTTGTGATGCCTATGAAAGTTCTGGGCTTTGGGAAGTATTTAACAAATACTTGAGCAACTGTATTTGCCAATTTAATATAGGAGTTAGATAACTTAAAGTCATTTTATCCTGTTCATGGGTACAAATACAGTATCCTTGACTAGATTTTGAACATTTTTGAACTCATCGAATCAACTTACATTCTTAATTTATAATAACATAGAGCCTTTTATGGGTTCAATGTGTATGAACTGGTGTTTTGAAAAGAGTTAAACGTCTGAAACCTCACTCGATTTCCTTTTTGACTCACATTAATGTGTATAGTCAATAATGTACGATTTTTTCCATTCTGTCTTAAGAGACATGATGAGACAAATTAAGAAAAAGGCAGTAGTGGTTAATAATAGTATTTTAGTGTCTACTCTAGCTTTTAACAAAGTTAAAATCGGATAAGTTAGTACATCTGTAGTGGAAGAAGCTAAAATAACCAACTCTTGAAAAAAAATGGTAATTTTTGTTGCTGTCAAATCTATATGTTAACTTTAACTCCTGAAATTCTGTTCTATTTTAGTACAAAATTAAATAAATACACTTATATTTCACTCTCTTGTAGAGTACTCTGCTCATTGACTGACCATCTATAGTTAATTAAAAACTAACACATTAACCAGGTGAATAAGATTAATTAAATAGTACAGATTGTACTAAAAGCTTATGCACAAATAGAAAACTACAATAACAGCAAAAAAGAAGCCATACTTTATCCACAGGGGCAAATTTACTCTGGGTTTTACCATTTTTTAATGAATCGGGTTGTAATACATGAGCCCAACTGCACAGGGACAGGATCTCTTGAGGTAGGTTTTCTTGCTTTACACTAGAATAAATTTAAAACTAGAAAAAAAAAATCATGAAAAGCTACTTCATTTTGCATATATGTTTTTTTTTAAAAATAGAATTGAGGCCCTGGAGGATCTCCCTTTAGATTTTCTGGCTTCCTGTTTGTGTCCTGCTTGTGTCATTACTCTTAGTCTGCACCATTTTTCAATTCATGGCTTCCAAAAGCATTTTAATAGTGTCTTTTTTGCTGGCCTACATGGAGGACATTGATTCTGTTGTTCCAATAACAGTATGAAATATAGTTTGTGGTTGCTTTGGGGGCTAAAAGAAACTCATTACAGCTTCCTGTTCCTACATGTTTTGCCCAAAATGTTATTGTTGGTCAGGTCTGAAGATAGCTTCTGGGTCTGTGATTATTTTTGAGATTTTCACATCAGCGCATTTTGTAAATGCAGCAAAATTTGATGTAAGAGTTGGACTTAAATAAACCAGGGCTTTCTATCTCTACCAAAGACAGACAGGAAAACAAATCAACCTTCTGGGGTGAGCAATTCTTACAGATTTCTTAAGAAATTCCATGTATACAGTTCTTTTTTATGTACTAAGGAATAGAAAAGGATGAAACACTTAGCCATTCTAAAAGTGAAAATTCTAAATGAATCAATCACAAATCATAAAGGAAAAAAATAGGAAATATTTGATGAAAGATTCTAGTTCTCTAAAGCCTTGCTTCTCAAAATGTGGTCTGCTGACCAGCAGCTTTAGCATCACCTTGATGCTGGAAAGGGTAAACCTTAGGCCTCAGGCCTTAATCCAGACTTTTAAAATCAGAATCTGCATATTAACATGGTCCCAGGGGATTCGTGTACACATTCAAGTCACAGAAGCACATAGTTGGTTTCTGCGAAGTCAACACAGTAATTCCAAACTTATCGCCAGATGATGTTTTATAAAGCATTGAGGTTTACAGAGGCAAACTGCTTTGTAAATACAGCCTGAATTATTTCTCTTTCAATCTGCAACACAAGTAAATTAACCTTGCCTGTATGGCCAATTTAATTTTTAATTGCTACCGTAAGCTTAAAGATAGATAAGCTTAGAACAGAAAATACAAAACTAAATCAAACCTGAAGATCACATTTGAAAAACCAAAATACTGACAAAGATGCCATAAAATGTCCATGTATGTTTAAATGTATGAATCGCAAAATAATATATGTATATATTTTTTATTACTTGAGTTGTTGACAAGATAGTTACTTTTGACTTATTTAAGTGTAAAAACGCCACAGGGGAAGGAAATGTATGTTTTCCTCTTCTTGAAATTTTAAACTGGCTGAATGAATTAAACTCACACTTACGAAAACAGTTCACCTTCAGGCTGAGCCTTTCTCATCACAGTGGCAACCAGAACTCAAAAGCCACTTGAGTGACATTTATGAACAACTGTAATCATAGGTTTTAATACGGGGCATTTTCCTCTTTAGTATTCACAGTTGATCATTATGTCTGAAACTTGATGATAAAAGTAATCACTGATATTTGCTCTTTTATTTGGATGCTTATTGACCCGATGGTACAGAAGTGTTTGTTTTCTTTGAGATTCTTATTTTTTAACTCCTTTCCTCTGTCCCCTCCCTTCCTTCTTTCCTCTCCCTCGCTCTCTCCCGTGCTCTCTCCCTTACTCTTGTCCTCTTACTATCACAAGTATTTGAGTGCCTATTTTGTGCATGACTTTATTTCAGACTATAAAAAGATTCAAAAGAAACAGAAGGCATGGCTCTTATCTTCCCGAATCTTCCCAGTTTCAAAAAATTTCCTGAGATAAAACACCATCTCGACATGTCTTAACCTTAGTGTTTTTCTTGCTGTCGTTATATATTCAGCGACAGTTACTTATTCTCCACTCTAGTTTTTTTTTGTTCTTCTTCCACATCACCCCTGTTTCTTTATAAATAGATTGGTGACTATGAAAACATCACTGTCTGGGTATGGTGACCACCACAATTTATGTATGATTCTTAAAATTTGAGTACATGAAACCAAGATCACACATCACCCTGCTAATATTCTTCATGCTTTGTTTCTAAACACACTTCACTTTGAAATGCTATGATCCTTTAGAACAGCTTTTATTTGCATGCTGACAATGTATTCAGTGCATTTGAAATTTTAATTAGACATACCAAAAAATATGTTAACCACAAACATATTTGTAGTAAGCAAAAATTCTATTATTTAATGTCTTAAAAGTTAACAAGATATAGTGGAAAGGCATGCTGATTTGGTCCTAAAATAGAAGAGTAGAATCCAACAAAATTCACCAAACTCCATAAATTTTGAAAAAAAATCAAGACAAATGAATATAAATCATTAAAAAATTACTTTTTTAAGTCTAGTTTTCAGATATATGGTAGGTCACCTATAGAGTGAAGGGGGGAATTTTTCCCCCCTTATCTCATGTCACAGAATTGAATTGTTCCAACTTACGTTCCAGTGATGGTGCCTACAAATTAATTGACAGTAGACAGATTAAGAGGAGAAAAGTTTTATTCTATTATGGGAATATTAAGTATGAGTAACTAGCAGAATAGCTAGAGATAAACGTTTATACATCAGCTTAACAACAGGGGCTAAAGGTGGTTTTAGGTTTCAATGTGAAAGTTTGGGAGGTTCTATTGGGCAGTCTCCTTCCTGGAAGAAGGCTGGAAACTGCCCAAGAAGGGGGTTAATGTTGGCTCTAGTTCTGGAAGTCTCTACTTTTATTAGATGAGGAAAGTTCAGATAAGATTTCTTTCTGCTGATCCCTTTAGTGGCTTTGCCAAACCTTCTCATTTCACTGGTGTTTAAGAAGCTATGTTTTAAGACAAGTAAAGAGGTTGTGGGGAAGAGGAACCCTCATACACTGCTGGTGGGAATGTAATCGGTACAGCCACTGTGGAAAACAGTATGGAGATTCCTCAAAAAATGTAAGAATAGAATTACCATATGACCCAGCAATCCTTCTTCTGGGTATTTATACCACCCCACCCCCCCAAAATTTTGAAAACATTTATCCATAAAGAGATATGCACCCTGATGTTTATTGTATTATTCATGGTGGCTAACTGGAAACAACCAAGTGTCCTGCAATAAATGATTGGAAAAAGAAGATGTGATACATATATACAAAGGGATATTACTCAGCCATAAGAAAAGATGAAATATTGCCATTTGTGACAACATTGATGGATCTTGAAATTATCATGCTAAACAAAATCAGTCAGAAAAAATTGAGAACCACATGATTTCACTCATGCGTCAACTATAAAACTGAAAGCAAATGAGCAGGACAAACAAAAACTCATAGACACAGATAACAGTTTGGTGATTACCAGAGAGAAAAAAGGAAGGAAGGGATGTAGATAAGGGTCAAGGGAGTCAAATATGTGGTGACGGAAAGAGGTGTGACTTTGGGTGGCGAATACACAATGCAATATGCACATGATGAATTATACACTTAAAACCTATATAATTTTATTAACCAGTGCCATCCCAACAAGTTTAATAAAAAATAAAATTTAAAAAGCCATGTCTTGCATTCATAATATGCTTTAATCTTCATTCTATTTGAATAAAGATAGGAAGTGTTTTAGGATATACTTAGAAATTATGTCTCTGTTTTAAAAAAGAAATATGAGATCTAGCCTCTATACTATAAAATAATAGCTGATTAGAGTGGCTAGCTTTACCTCTTTGTTAATATTATGGCATAATAATACACCATATAATCATTGACCCAATGTGCTACATTCTTCACCTTATGAAAGATACTTTAAAAAGTGAAGTTTAAGGAATGACCAGGTAATCATGTGAACACAAACAGGTCATAGTGGAAGCAGTTACATTTGGCTTCCATCTCCTGGCTCCAAGGTCCCCAGATTTTTTGATTATGCCTGCTGCTTAGTGTTTTCCTCTGAGGTCTCCAATTTTTGGCTTATTTCCCTGGTCCCTTACTATTCACGAGTCCTTCTTTCCTTCATGAGATTGTAGCTCCTTAAGAGAAAGGAGTGGGCCCTACACATCTTTTCTCCCCTATATCTGGTGCCTGGTACATTGTAAGTGGACCACATCTTGGACCAAATGTTTGAGGAACCCAGTTTTTATTTGTCATGCCAGAAATAACCAGTGATGGAAAAGTTTAGGAATCACCGGATACTTTGAATCCTGAAATCACTCCTCTTTGATGATTAAATCTCTGCTCATGCCTGTGACCTAGGGTGTAGGCAGAGGATATTCCTACCTCTTATGTGTTCTTTTTGAGTACATGGATGTATTATACCAGGAGGAGAAGTTATAGAATGCAGCTACCTGCCTTATTGGTATGTATCCAGGGACACAGGAAAAGCTATGGCTATTGCAGCATTTTTTTTCCAGCTGGCTTCTTTATGAAATAGTTACTACTAATATTAAAAAAAAATTACTATTGCAACCATAATTACTAACTATACCATTCTTTGAATAACAAGCCCTGGGCCTGGCACTTTGTGTATATTTCTTGTTTATTTCTTCCAACAGCCCTAGAAAAGGAAGATTTTATCTCTATTTTATACTTGAGAAAAACCAAAGCTCAGAGAAGCTAAATCACTTGAGCAAATTTACACTGCTCAGTGGAAAAGCTTTCCAAAGCCAGTTGCCTCAACACATAGTTGAGGAGTATAAGCTTCCTTGCAATATCAGCATAGGTGGCCAGATTATTCTACTGTCAATAGAGAACTATTACAGTTGAGGACACAGAGTAGGAAGTCATAAAATGTTTTGATAGGTGGTTTTATGTTAGCTTTCACCATATGCATGGCTGGGGATCTATAAAACAAAGGAGAATGGGCCCCATACGTAAGTGTCATTATTATTATTTTAAAATCTTTAACCACATTTAATTTGCTTTTTAAAGTAAGTCTTTGGGAGAGTTAGTTGAGTTAGCTATAATTTTACATTTACATTGATATTAGCACTCTAAAAACATTCCATTACTAGAGTAATATAACTTTTGGAGGACGTCAATCTAAGTAAAAATCAATAATACATAGATGTAGCTATAAATACAGCTAATCGATTTGTAGTTCTCCTAATGAAGAACATATTCAACCACCCTGATAAATAAAAGTGTTAGGTAATTAAAATAAGGCATATAAAAATGGTGATTCCAATGACTATTTTCCTTTGGAGGTACTATGTCTTTATCTGTTAGCATGGCTTTTCTACCTTTTTTTTTTTTTACAATATACACTTGCGTTTGAAAAATTTGAGACTTTCAATATTATCTGTGAGGAGGAGATAGTGAGAAACTGCAAAACATGTTCCACTGTTATTTGTGTCAAAGGCTGATCAGGGTCCTTTGGTGACAAGGGCAGCTGAGGGTTCAGCCTCAGTAGCAGAGAGAGCCTGAAGGGAAGGCTCAGGATTCCTGTGGGGTGGGGGTCCAAGCACTGATGTCTTGTCTAACTTGTAGGAGGGTCCCACGTTTTGCTGCAGAAAACGTATAAACAGCTTCTGTGCTTTAATAGAAGCACCTAGATCCAAAACAGGATTTTGTTAACATTTTCTTTGAACATAGTATTGCCTTCAGTTAGACAACATACAATATTTCTTTAAAACATGTACTTTTAAAATAACCCATTTTATTTAGGAGTCGCTTAAATTGTAGATTTCTAGGTTAGTTTTAATGGAAATATGTTGACAGCAGAGTGAAGGGAATGCTAAAACCAGTTCAGCATTTGGAAGCTGAAAGAAAATTGGAATGATTTAGAAGTAATTTGTGAAAATTTTATGTTTAAAAGAAACAGATCATGTCCATTTCAAACAAATATTTCTTTTTTATTGATCAAGTTTTATGACTTGTTCAATAGCCATCTCCATGACTTGTGACTTTTTTTTTAATACATACAATTTAAAAAGTGACTATTTGTTGTAAGATTATAACCAAATATTTTTATTCTCTTCTGTCTTTTCCTAATTCTTTACATATTTTATAATATCAGTTACTACCCATGTAATTGGCATATTTATATTACATATCAATTGTCTAATTATAAGGATCCTATATTTACAGATTTTCTAAGAATTAACTCTCGTCCTCTTTTCTTCTTTCTCCTCTTCTCCCCTCCCTTCCCCTCCTCTCCTTCCTTCCTTCTTTTTTAAATAAAAATACATTTCTTATAGGATTAAAATCCTGAAAAAGACTCAAGTGATTTCCACTGATAAGAAATGAAGGTCACAATTTTCCTCTGAAGCCATTATCAAGTTCATGGAGGCATGCTAACTTATCCTTATTCCCTGGCGAGGTGGAATACTAGGAAGATGGAGAGGGCATGTGTTTGACTTCCTGTCATCTCCTCCTTTAACACACACTCCCTCTATAAACCTGGCCACAGGGCCTGGAGCTAGACATGGAACTGGTGTAATAGGTACATAGGTCATACTGCCTGGGATAATAATATGGGGCTACCAACTAGGAACACTATAGATCTAGGAGGATACGGTGGTGTATATAGGTTTCCATTGGCGGTGGTGGTGGGAGGGTTCATAGGCCTGTTGACTATTGTCCTGTTCTTGTTCCAGAACTTGACATGGTTCTGAAATACCTGATCAATTCAGTCTGAAGAAAGATTAAGTAGGTATCTGCTTCTTACGACCTTAACACCTACCATTCCCACTTTGGGGAACTCTGTGTCTTGAGACTACTATCAAAAATATATTATTTGGTACAACTATGTGCATGGATTCTTGTGGCTCAATAACTTCCCAGCATAAAAAAAATATGTATTTTTTTCTTTTTGAAAGCCCTCGAAGTATTGTTACAACTTTGATTCCTCAGAGTTTGGAGTACAAGAGGTTTAATAGGGATTAACTCCTTTGGAAGAGAGGGGATGGAACTAAGATCGGATAGAGGAAGAAATTTAAACTGTGAGGCCAGCCTGCTGTGGACCTCTGGAGAGAGTGTTGCTCGTCAGGGCCTTGGGCCCAAATGGCTAGGCTTTTGTGCCCCTGCCTGGCTCAGTCACAGGATGCAGGCTGGCCCAGGTAGGGTGAGGCTATAGGCAAAGTGGCTTTCTGCAATTAAAGCAGATCCTGAAGGATGACTGCTGGAGGCTGCCTGCTGACTGCACTTCTGTGACTGCATAAGGGGGTGAGAGCAGTGCATCTATGAGTCTTTCATAAGTCTTCATTTTCATGATGCCATATTCATTACCTTATATCTATCCAATGGTTGAATATTTACTTTGTGAGTTTCTTCTCTTTTGGGGGGTAGAGGTGGAGGTGTCTTTCTTTTTTAAATTAAATTTATTAGGGTAACATTGGTTAATAACATTATATAAGTTCCAGATACACAATTTTATAATATACTATTTGCCTCTTCCACATCATCTATTCACCACCCAAAGTCTAGACTCCTTCTGTCACCATTTATTTGACTCCCTTTACTGTCTTCATCCTCTCCCTACCCTGTGTATCCTCTGGTAACTACAATTCTGTTATCTATATCTACAGCTTGTTTTGTTTGTTCATTTGTTGCTTTTTGTTTTATATCCCACATATTAGTGAAATTATAGGGTTCTTTTACATCTGACTTATTTTACATAGCATGATGCATAGCAAGATCCATCCGTGTTGTTGCAAATGGCGATATTTCATCTTTTTTGTGGATGGGTAATATTACATTGTATATATGTAATCTTCTTCTTTATCCAGCCATCTGTCCAAGGCTACTTAGGTTGTTTCCATTTCTTGGCTATTGTGAATAATGCTGCAATGAACATAGAGGCACATATATCTTTACGAATCAGTGTTTTCAAAGTTTTCGGGTAGATACACAGAAGAGAGATTGCTGGGTCATACTGCAGTTATGACCTATTCTTAATTTTCTGAAGAACCTCCATACTGTTTCCCATAGAGGCTGCACCAATTTACATTCCCAACAGCAGTGTACGAGGGTTCCCTTTTCTCCATATCCTTTCTAATACTTGTTTTTTCTTGTCTTATTGGTAATAGCCATTCTAATCATTGTGAAATAGTATCTCATGGTGGTTTTGATTTGCATTTCCCTTATAACTATTTAAGTTGAGGATCTTTTCACATATCCGTTGGCCATTTGTGTGTCTTCTTGAGAAAGTGTCTGTTCACATCCTCTGCCCATTTTTAATGGGATTGTTTGTTGTTTTGTTATTGAGTTGTATGAGTTCTTTATATATTTTGGCTTTTTGTTCTGTTGATGGATTCTTTTGCTTTACAGAAGCTTTTTAGTCTGATGTAGTCCCATTCATTTATTTTTGCTTTTACTTTCCTTGCCTTTGGGGTCAAATTACAAAAACCTTTGAGACGAAGATTCATAAGTTTAGTACCTATGTTTTCTTCTATGTGACACAAAAACCTTTGAGACGAAGATTCATTAGTATCTATGTTTTCTTCTATGTGTTGTTTCAGGTCTTATATTCAAGTCTAATCTATTTTGAGTTAACTTTTGTGTATGGTGTCAGCAGTCTAGTTTCATTCTTTTGGATGTGGCTTTTTAATTTTCCCACCATCATTTATTGAAGAGTCTTTCCTTTCTACATTGTATGTTTTGGATCCTTTGTCAAAAATTATTTGCCCATGTATATGTGGATTTATTTCTGGGCTCACAATTCTGTTCCATTGGTTTGTATGTTTGTTTTTCTGTGAATACCTTACTGTTTTGAATATTGTAGTTTCATAGTATAGTTTGAAATCAGGGAGTATGATACCTCTGGTTTTCTTTTTTCTAAGATTGCTTTGGCTACATGGAATCTTTTGTGGTTTCATATAAATTTGAGGATTTTTTTTTCGTTCTATTTCTGAAAAAGATGCCATTGAGATTTTGATGGGGGTTGAATTAAATCTGTGAATTGCTTTAGGAAATACGGCCATTTTGACAATGTTAATTCTTTCAATCCATGAACATGGAACATCTCTCCATTTCTTTGTGTCTTCTTTGATTTCTTTCAGCAATGTCTTTGTAGTTTTCAGTGTAGAGATCCTTCACTTCCTTTGTTAAGTTTATTCCTAGGCATTTTATCTTTTTTGTTGCAATTGTAAATGAGATTGTTTTCTTCATTTCTTTTTTCTGATATTCATTGTTAATATATAGGAACACAGTGGATTTTTGTATACTGATTTTGTACCCTGCAACTTTTGTGTATTTGCTTATTGTTTCTAATAGTCTTTTGGTGGAGTTATTAGGGTTTCTACATATAGAATCATATCATCTGCAAATAGTGATGATTTTACTTATTCATTACTTTGTGGATTTCTTTGTCATCTTACTATATTGGTTTATTTCCCCTAAGTGTTAGAGCTTGTAACTGCTACTATATCACTGTTATATAGAGATTAACAGTATAGACTTGGTTCAGATTTTCTGCCTCCACCACTTATTAGCTATTTAACCCAGAGTTGGTTTCTTAACCTTTCTAAACCTCAGCCTTCCCATTTGTGAATTATTGTGTGATTAAATGAGGAATGC
Source organism: Pteropus alecto (assembly GCF_000325575.1). NCBI lineage: Eukaryota > Metazoa > Chordata > Mammalia > Chiroptera > Pteropodidae > Pteropus > Pteropus alecto. The sequence continues at coordinate 49,744,986 of NW_006442484.1, forward strand.
ATGCAAATCTGTTGGCTTGGTATCTGGCATACGATCTGGGTATATTATATGTACCCAGTAAATATTAGTTATTATTATTAATAATTTTTGTCATTATTCTCTATCCTCATTTGATACAGAATTTAGAGCCTGAAAATTTTTCCAAATGCACAGGTCAATATTAGAAGTAACCTGTTCCCCAATATATCTTCCTATTAGGCATTGTGATAGCAGAACAAAAACTAAGTTAAAATAATACGTGCAAGGGAAGGGGTGAGAGAAAACACCATCTGCCAGCTCTCCATGAGTCATTTAGGAGTGAGTTGGAAGATAATGAAGGCCATTGCATTCTGGTCATGGATGGGTCCTTCTGCTTGGCTGGTATTATCGCCTTTCTCTGAATAAAAATAGCCCATGCATCCTTTACTGCAGCTCAGTAAACAACAGATTATGTGTATAAAAATAAAAGGATGGACAACGAAATCTTTGGGGAGATTTGCCACAATTTATTTTGTTTCCTAGTGTACCTATGAATTTCAGTCAACAGTTTAATCTCAACAGCAAGGTATTTGTTTTTTTGGCTGTTTATAGTCAGTTTTATACTATTTTCCTGGCAGGACTATTCATAAGAAATGCTCGTCAGGGTCATAAAAAAGTGTTCAGATGCAAAGCAGTGTGGTGAACTGAGTATAGCACTGCACACATTGGAAAGAAAGGCTCAAATTTGGATCTGGCCACCTACTACCTGTGAGAACAGTGGGTGCTTCCCCAGCCTTGGTTTCTGTTCAACAAAATGAGACTGCTAATCAGTCTTGTAATGTTTAAATGTGATTATATAAGAGATGAGTAAAATCCTTTAAAAATGCTTTGTAAATATTAGTTTATCATAATTAAAAATAGAAAGTTACTTTTTTTTTGAAGAACAGTTTTACATTGTAATTTTTGAGACTAAACTAACTACAAGTTCCTAGCCATGTGAAATTACTTACTTTGGAGTTTACTTGGGGAAATTACTTGAATTTTTGTGACTCAGTTTTCTTATCTGTAAAATGTAAATAATATACTGACCTCGTAAACTTGGGAGGATGCAGTGAGGTGATCTAGGTCAAACACGCAGGGTACAGTGTGCTTATTTTTCTGCTATTATGATTTTAGTATGAGAACAAAGAAGAGTCATTTCTTTGTCTTGCCCTGTTAAAACCAGTTCTTTTTTAGGCAATTTCAGAATGGTCTACTAATATTTTTATTTTAATTCCGGAGTTATATAGTGATAACTACTAGGTTGTAGCTGGCATTCTGGGGAAATTGCAATAACAGAAAAATAGAAGATAAGGAAGAAGGCCTTGAAAAGGGGAGAGTAGGGGAATAGTTCTGAGTTTTGTTTTATTTTTACAGATATTTCTGTCATCAAATTGATTTTATTTTTTAAAAAGCAAGGATTATAAGAGGTGTATAATACAATGTATAGAAAAATACACAGGTATGAAAGGTCTAGAGCCTGAGAATCATTGGGAGTGATTTTGAAAAATAATATATCTGGCTGTATCAGGTCCACCTTGGGTCAATTAAATTGTAATTTCTCAGGAAGAACCAAACTCCAAACTCACCAGGAGTTTGGGATACACAGTGAGGATCACTGACCACCAACTGGTGATCACTAGGGTCTCTTCCAACTCTGAAATCTCATATATCTGTACATCTCTCTTTACTGCAGTCACATACACGAGGAGTACTTCTTAAATGGAAACATGTATAGAGCAGTAGCTATAGTGGGTTAAAGAATTTGATTTTTTATTAGCTTCTGAAAGAAAGCAAGTTATTTTCTGAACCTCACTATAAACCATAAACCTACATATGAGAGATGTGATGACTATGCTTCAACTGTACAGGCTATATATTGGACTCGACTATCCCTTTTTTCAATTTACCTGTTCTTTATGTGAAAGGTGCTACTCTGTAGAAGCTTGCTTCTAATACAGGCAAAATACTTAATGCCACATTTAAAAATCACACATAATCACACATAAAATCTCACCTCTGCATACAGACTATAAGAAGAGGAAAAAAGTGGAAAACTGTTTCCACAGAGGGATTTTCTCACCCATCGATCTCAGCACAGTGCATCAGCCTGGGAAGAATGTTTTGTAGTAGAAACATTCAGTGAAAAAACACCAATGATTTCCATTTATATTGTTAAAATGAAGGAAGGAGCATATGGCTTAGATTAGGAAAGAGAATGTTAGCTATGAGGGTGCATTTGCAAGAGACATTAATTAGAACTGAGAGTACCTCAAGTACTTGGGAAACAAATTTGTTTAATAAGCTTCATGGTTTGCAGATGCCTTTCCCTCTTCCTTCTCTATGACTCCATATAAAGCAGTTTTATCTGGGCAGAACTAAGCACACTTGAGAAGTCACATAATTTTTGTGCTTTACTCCGTTATGTTTGTAAGCAAGTTGACAGGACTTTCACATGGGTAAGATATCTTTTACAGCAATATAAAACAAGTCATGCTAAATCAGGATCTGATTTTCAGCATGATGTATTCAGGCCTTTGCCTTTAAAGAGACCTCATTGGACTACTACAACAAATGCTGATGTGCTGTCTCTATTCCTGGAGACACTCTGCCCTGGGGTGTACTTGAGTGGAGGACGCTGCACGCATCCTGTCTTGTGTTTGTATCCACTCCTGCTGCTTCCTTTGATCAGTGGCTGATAAAATATCTCTTGAGCTTTGTGGAGCTGATGAAAGCCATGTGTCTGGGCTAAGTATTTAGAACTTGATTTCTGGAATTATCATATTATTAATATCTGTCAGTACATTTTAAAACATGAGCATGAGGCCTTGGATACATGGAATTCTCTGGTGAATACTGGCTGGGGCAGCTGACATGTGTGTTATGTCAAACCCTCAAAAGCATATATTGTATCACTTTCTTAAGCTAGAAGGGTTGTAATGTCTCTCTTGGGACAAATAAACATTTCCTGTGAGGTCCTTACTTATTTAATTTTTAGCCTTGAGTTTTAGAGTCCTTGCTACCCTAAGTGAACTCATTTTAATAAAAGAAAAAAATTTAGCTGTTTTATTGGTTATTGGTGAAGAAGGCAAAGATCAAATGGAAATTGAGGAAGAACTTGTTTTCTCATTAAATCAACATTTGTGAGGTTAAATAGAAACATTGGGTATGTGGATAAGTCGACCAGGGTAGTAAGGATTCTAGAGTCAGACTTCCCTGCTTTGAGTCCTAGATCTATTATTGGCTTGCTAGAAATCTTAGGCAAGCTAGTAAACTCTGTGTGCCTGTTTCCTCATCTATAAAATGGAGATTATGACGCATTGAACATGTTAATACTTATAAAAGAATTCGCATAGTTTCTACACATCAAAGTAAATGCTCCTATCCATTGGAAAGCGCCCTATGCTTGTAATAAATACCAAGTAAATACCTGTCTTTAAAATTGGATTGATTCTGTGAGCCTAATATAAGATGCTCCTTCTGTTCCTCAGCCTAATGCTAAGTGGTTTTGTGATGCTAGGTGAGGAGTGTAAACCTAAATACCTAACCGTTCTTGTTTATAAAGTGTAGATTAATTTAATGCTGTCTTATAGGTGCGTTGGGAGGAAAAAATAGGACCATTCTTATACTTACACTCCATTGGGTGAGTGTACAGCAGGACCAGAAAATATGTGTAATAACTTGTTAGAACTTTTCTAAAAAATAACATTAATGCCATGATATGAGATATTTTTCTAATAGACAATTTTTTTTTAACATATAGATCCCTTAATCACAATAGTGAGAAATGTTTAAATACAACTGATTCCCAGATTGTGTACTCAAGTATTTGATTTTGGTTAGTTGTTTATTGAAAACAAAACAAAAACTCATTTACATTTCTAAATTACCCAACCTAGTTCCAAAAAGGATTTAGGGCCACTGAAAAACACTTTTTGAATGTGTTCAGAAAATAGGAGTTACTTACTGGCTTTCAGTATCACTACTTGATGGAAAGAAGTTAATGATACTTTTCTTCCTAGTTTCATTTGAACCTGTAACTTTGACTCTCACATGTTATTCATTAAAATCCAATACAAATCAAGGAAGAAATTCTCTTTTAAGGAATAGCCACTTGTCTGAGAGTTCAGGATTAAATATCCATAAAATTTACTGTTAGATTATGAACCAACTATAAATTGACAGCAAGTTTCATAGTATCATGTTATCATAGTCCTTGACACATCGTGGGAGGCTCTTCTTTCTGACCCACCCAATCTTCAGTTTCTCTGATGTGTTTGTAGTTACTTTTTTCGTAGTCATCTAACTAGGTTCTAAGAAAAGTGATGAATGTGGGGTATTAAGGGAGTTGTTTCCCTTGATACATACTAGGACTTTAGTAAAAGTTGGTTATAGTTAATGTTTCTTTTCATATAGAACATAATAAATTTGAAGACGATCGAAGGAGTGCAGGAGATTTGAATTGTAGTGCTACCACTCAACTCTCTGCAGGAATACAGAAAAGTTACTTTGTTTCCTTCTAACTCAGCTTTTTATGTATGAAATGAAGAGGATGAGCTAGTTCTAAACTCTCTTTTCTGACATGCAGTGATCTTAAGATGCTACGATTCAGTATAATTATAGTGGCTTTAGCAGTTGCATTCATTTTAATGGAGAATTTCTTAAAATTATGTTTACTTTGTCCATTTGTCACAAAACCAAAATATGAAGGTTTTAATATGTTCAGATACCTGACACAGACCTAACCAAGGCTTTTCATTGTTTTATATAGTTTTACTGTTGTACTCTTATTAATATATGTCCTTTGACTTCTACTATTTTATTTACTCTTGGAGGTAGGTCCATTTATGTATTTATTTGTTTATTACACAGAATGGAGATATGTTATTGATTGAGAAGGAATATATTCTTGTCAGGCAAGTTGTTAAGATTAATACACATTAATTCAAGAAATATTTAGTCAGTAATCTAGTAAATCGGAATAAAACAATGAATAACACATGGGAATTGCCCCCAAAAGCTTATGATCTAGTGGCAGTACAGAAAAGTAAATAGGTAATTATAAAACTGTGCGGTACAGATGATGATTGGGAAAGTAAAGAGTGCAAATGAACACATGTGGGATACCTAATCTAACCCAGGGAAATAATTGCAGATGTCCCAGAAAACATGGCATGCGAATTGATGGCTGGATTTAGTTAGAATATGGGATTGTTTTAGGTAGAGTACAGCAGCATGTGCAAGAGCCTGGAAGTGATAGAGAATCATGAATGCCTAGAAACCGAAGGTAATTTATAATATATGTTGGCGGGGGGTGGGGAGGGGAGAGGAAGAGGGCAGCAGGGAGAGATCAATCTACAGAGAAACACAAGAAATTTGGGGTTGATCCTAAAGATAATGAAGAACCATTGGAGGTTTTTCCATAGAAGAATAACGTATAATATTAACATTAAAAAACAAACAAAACAAAATGCTTATTCAAGTGTGGTAAGTGATTTGTAGTGGAGCAGGACTGGAGACAACAGATCAGTCTGCTCACTGTAATATAAACTAGGCTAGAAGTGCTGGGGGCCTAAGGTAAGGTACAGGCAATAGGGAAAAAGAAAAGACTGCTTTAAAGAATATTAAAGAAAAAGAATCAACAGGATTTGATAATTGATTCATTAAAAATATTTGTTGGATTTCTGTCTATGGCCATTATGGATGAACTAGTATTAGATATACCCTACCACTGTAGATAACTATGAAACCTGGACAAAACATATAAAACAGTATTTGCAGGCATTGGATAGCACCTCAGTGTTGGGCTACAATTCTTGGGAAAGGGAAAAGCATGAGAGAGAGGCTCTAGGTTCACAGAAACTTTCTCTCAAAGACCATTTTCTAGGCTATTGTGTAAGGAGAAAGAACCCAATTGGGGAGCATTAGGTTTGCCAAATGAATGATGAGTTTGTGGCTGCTAAATTGGATGTGTGGGCCTGGGACACCAAAAAAGAAGAAACCTAAGAAATCTGAGTGAAAAGTCCTCTCGAGTCCATGGTCAATTTCTGGATTATACAAGTGTAGGATGAAATTACAGGAGGTTTTGAAGAGAACCTCTTCAAGAAGGCTGAGAGCTAAGGCGACATTCTTGTGCAGGGAGATTAGAGTGCAAGCCCAAACTGAGTGAAGAGATTCCAGAAAGGCCACATTGTAGGAGTATCATGTCTTAGGAGTAAAAACAAAACTGGAATATACCATTCTAACAAAACCTAAAAACAGGTCTCATCAGAATAAGGTAAAGCTGCAGTAACTTAAGTGCCTGCAATAACAAAACTCAACCATCTTTAGAAGACAGTGTATTATCCACAATGTTCAGCATTCAATAAAAAATTACTATACATTCCAAGAAGTAGGAAAAACATCTGAGAATAAAGTGATAAAATAGTCAATAAAAGTAAACCTAAAAATAGTTTAGCTGATAAGAACTTCATATTTATAGAGATTTTATTATATGCAAATACTGTTTCAGCTGTGAATAAGATGGAAAAAAATATATCTGACTCATGGAACTTATACTTTAGAGAGAGAAAACAGATAATAGACAAGATGAATAAGTGAAATATTTGTTATGTTAGATGGTAAAAATACTGTGGAGAAAAAGAAAAAAACCGAAATAAGGGAATATTAAGAGGGTGGGATTTTAAGTAGCGGGGCAGAAAAAGATTAAGTGTGTAGGACTAATGGAGAAGGAAATTAAAAGATGGCATCCACATTTTAAGCTTGTGTTTTTGTATTGCCTTGAGATAGCCAAATATAAGCAGAGCAGTCTAATTACTTTTAGGGAGATGATATTTTGAGAATGTTTAGGTTGAGGTCTGTGAGACTTTAATTGGAATTTCATAGTAGGTAATTGGAAACATAAATTTGGAAAGTAGAAGATATGTATTCAAGATCTTAATTTTGAAGTGGTTAGCAGATGATAAAAACTATGACTAACAGTATAAAATGGTAAGGGAAAATAGTGAAGTGCTTTAGGATTTCAAATACAGACATGAGACAGAAGTATATCAATGAGACTGAAATAACTGGGTAGACGGGATAACACAATAGAACATGTGACATGGAAATCAAGTGTTTTAGCAGAAGGAAGTGGTCAGCAATGATGAGAAATTTGATGAGATATCAAATAAGCACTAAGATATTTTATTAGAGACAGAGAATTTGGCTATAAAGGGCAGTAACTGAAGAGGATTGTTAGATTACAGAACTGTGAGGTGTGCGTGTGTGTGTGTGTATGTGCGTGTTAAGAATGAAAGACCTAAACATGTTTAAGTGTACTTAAAAATATTTTTTGAAGGACTATTTAACTATGCACTCTAGACTGGAAAGAAATGAGAGCATGACAATGTCTAGATTAAGCACATGATATTTTAATTTTTAGGATGATTCTTTAGTGCTCCTCTTAAGGCACAGAGGAAACTTTTAACTTGTTCCACAGCTACTCAGGTGATGTTAATGCCATATCTTGCACATCAGAACTTCTAACTTTATCTCAGAAACCTTCATTTACGTTGTTACATGTAATTTTTTTATTCAAAATGTTAAAAAGACAAAAAATCATTTTTTTTGTTTGATGATTTCAGTTTTACTAATTGGTTCTCTTTGGGTACACTTGCTCAACCAGTTAAAGTCACTCCATTGTATTATCATAACTTTAAATTTCCTCATTTTTCAGAAGAGAATATTAAAAAAAAGTGTCAAAGGTTTACTGAAATCATGATAGGCAATTAACTATAGCAATTTCAAAGTTAGGTACTCTACTAATTACATTCAAAAGGAGAATGGAATATATTGTCATGATGTTCTAACACCAAGATTGGCTTTAGTGAACACTAAATTTTTTTTTTATGGTGATGGAAGGAAATTTAACTTTTGGTGATGAACACACAATACAATATACATATGATGCATTATTGAATTGCACACTCGAAACCTATATAATTTTATTAACCAATGTCACTCCAATAAATTTAATAAAAAAGAAAAAAACTTTATAACAATTTTTCTTACTCGGTTTATTTAACATTGACCCAAGTGAGGTTTTAGTCTAGCTCAATTTATATACATTTCAAAAGAAACTAAAAAAATTGCTGCAATCTTTATTTTTGAGGTTTGAAATCCAAAAATTAGTTTTAAATTGATGCACATATAGTCAAACTTTCCTTTGTGTTTATAGACATTATTTTTTAAATAAGAACAATTCTTTATAATGTTTATTACAATCTAGTTTAAACACTGAGTCTGAATTGTAATAATTGATATTTTTGTCAGTAATTCAGTACTTCCAAAACTTTTAAAGAACTTCTGTACAAATAAGCTTTCTTCTATTAATGCATATATATGAACAAAGCATAAATACTCTTAAAAGTCTATTAACTTCAAAGTTAAAATAAGAATTATTAATTTAAAATAAAGTGATAAAAATGTGAATATTTTTGAGAACTGGTGCCGTAATTTTCTAAGAAAAATTTGAAGTGCATATTTATGCCAATGAAAATGAATTGTGACAAAAACATTATGCCCACTGAATGTATTCGAACTGAATCCTTGAGCTTACTTCTGACAATATTGAAAGACTTCAAAACTAAAGTATTTTATCAACTATCTTTTGCTTTGAAAAGTCAAAGAAAAAAAGATTTTTCTACTAGAAATACATATTTTTCCAAGAATCACCAACTGATGTTTGAGACATTCAAATTTTCACACTAATTGAGAATTTTTTTCTGTTTTAATGCTTTCTGCAGACTCAGATTATTATTCATCTTGACATCTTTAGCATTAAAAACATCTAGTTATACTAAAGTGTCTCTTTGTTCATAATGAATAGAGATCATCAAGAAAGATAAGCTATTTCAACAAGTCATTTTGAAGGACTAATTATTGTTTTATTATACTGCTAATGCTCAGAGTGATCATATGACACTTAAGCTATCTTGGGCCTGATAAACTTTAAAATATAGTGGGAATAATGACACTCTTTTATGTTGCTCAAGGGCGTATTGAACAGGATGACCTGCTGTGCTCTTCCAACCCAAGGGGAAAGATAACAGGGTATGAAACGAGATACTGATCTGTGTTTAATTAGCATTTTCAAGAGTCTAGAAACATCTTGAAATATAATATCATTTAGTTTGTGGTTTATATTTAATAAAGTCATATTCTAAAGATGAATATGATTTATTGCTTGGAACTTAAAGTCAGATTTTCACTTGACTAGGCTAAAAGTGGTTTACGGAGATGAGCAATTCATATTTTGCACATAGACAACCCTTCTGAAGAAACTTACAGAATTAACTTGGTGTAATGTAGTATTTGGGTTTCAGGTTAGAATCCCAGCCTTTATTTGGATGGAGGAAGGGGAGAAACATACATCTTTTTCATCTTCTTCCACAGTGATTGTTCATCATCTGAACTGTGGCTGCTTTCCAGACTCAGATGGTCTGGAATAATGGCCATGCCTCTATGGAAGTCAAACACACCAATGCTACTCTAAGGAGAGCCCCAACCCTGGCCTTTCCTCCTTCCCCCTACTTTCCTATCAAGTTCTTGAATACTACTGTGCGTGGTATTCCAGGCCTTTTGGAAGGCACAAATCAGCCATGTTCTCAGGCAATGTGAAAGTCTAATTTTACATGAGAATTAGTTCTGGTTTGGGGAGTTAGGAGTCATTAGGTCACTTTACTTGCCGTTGGGAAGGTGCTTTATAAAGGTCTGCTGGATTATAATTCCCCCCTGCTTTTTAGGATGGGACATCTGAGTGTTTTCACTTAACATGCCAATTTCCATGGGTTTCTAAATTTTCCTGGAGTTTGTTGCAAGAAACATTAGAGAAAATTTACAGCTTTTTAGGATGCTTCTGTGTACATGCAAGTAAATAAATAATCCTCTTAGGTGTTGGTCACCCAAGAAAATGAGCCTACCAACCAGTTATTCAGTCAGTCATCATCAGTGACAAAAACTTGTTCTTGTGATTTAAAGCCAAACCTGACTTTGGTTTAAAGACAGCCACTAACCTAATTGGTGGCCTTGCTTGCAATGGTTAATTTATTTGTCAACTCAACTAGACCATAATACCTAGATATTTAGTTAAACAGTATTCAGAATTTTTCCATTAAGGTGTTTTTAGATAAGATTAACATTTAAATCTGTGGGCTTTGAGTAAAGCAGATTACTCTCCATAATGTTGATGGGTCTCATCCAATCAGTTGAAGGCCTTAATAGACCAAAGATTGACCTCCCCAAACAAGAGGGAATTCTATCAACAGACTGCCTGTGTACTTGAATTTCCACTCTTCCCTGAGTCTGCAGCCTGCTGTCCTACTCCATCCATCACATTTAGGACTTGCCAAAACTCCACAATCATGTAAACCAATTCCTTAAAAATAAATTTCTCTATCTCTTGTTCCCTCATGTGTGTGTGTGTGTGTGTACATAACATACACATAAAATATATACACACGTATAAATTTATGTGCATACACACACACACACACACAAACACAAACACATATTATGTTGAATCCATTTCTCTGGAGAACCTAGACTCATTGCTTAAACATACAATCAAAATAATTCCTGGCATGTAAGAACCCAAATTATTGAATAAATCAATGAATAAAAATGTATACCAGAAATTTTATTTGGAAAAAATAGTTTAATAGTGAAATCATGAAGGAATGAAGAATGGCTCCTAATACTTTGAATCCAAATAAACTAATTTAAGACACAATTTTTCTTACACTTTTTTAAGCTTGAAGGTTTTAAAGAATTGTACTAGTTCAGGAAACAAAAGGTCTGCATTCTAGTCTTGGCATGGCTTATCAGAGATTTTAGACCCTTGATCTAGTTAAGTCTCCAGTTGTTTCTACAACTGTAAATTGACAGATGTGGGTTAGTTGATCTTTCAAGTCTCTTTGGTTGTAAAATGTCTTCATTATGTAATTCCATCTGAGGATCATTTCAGTATAGTTATTCTGAGTGTATCACTAATCCTTAGGGATTCCACTAGTCAGCTCCCAAGGCAGTGATTTCATGGGGGTACATCAGGTCCTGATAGTTATATGGTAATGGGGAAATAAAAGAGTGCAGTCATTTAGAGCACAGCAGTGTTTCCTTTCTCCAGTAGGCACTGCAGAGAAAAAAGTGGAGATAACAGTTTACTGTATTTAAAGTTCATAAATCAATGTTAAAACACCCTTTACGTTTTTCTTTGACAATAAAACAAAAAGGACTCATAATGAAATTGTTTTGTGAATAAAAGTTCTCTCGTTTACGTTCATCGCTTTGCCTATACAGGAATTCGGTTGTTTGCCACCAACTTAATGCTTTGAGAAAGCTATAGGTCATTTTGCAGCACAACATTTAATAGTACTGTCTCATGAATCTGATGTAATCTTTTTATTTTGTCACCAGTTTGACAGTACAACACAAGCTTCCAATAATATAACTTTAATGATCTCAACAATATTTGTTTCATCACTAAGTGTATTTATTTTAGAGAAAATTCTGTGTCTTTTCTCTGCCATATTCATTGAATGGAGATATTCACCTGAGCTGAAGAATAAAAGACCATTGCAATTATGAATGTCATCAAAGGACAAATGAAAATTTGTTCATTCTGAAAAAGGCATGAGTTACAGGGTTCTTTTTTTTATTAAATATCAAGGGAAAAAATTAAATATCAGCAAGATCAACATTAACTGGAATATCAGTTAAGATTATTTTTCCTAAAATGAAGTTGTTTTTCATTGATAAAAACTCAATACTTGGTATCAGAAAATATACACATAAAAATAACATTTAAAATAATAAGAATCTCACCCTTACAACAACAACTATGCTGAATGCATTGGTAATTATTCTTTCATATGGGTTTTATAAACTCCAATAGACAATTTCATCTCCAACTCCTACACCTGCCCAACTAACAAACATAAATACATATAAACCAGATATCTTCAAAACTGACTAGTCTGTGACATCAAAATGAGGCCATGTTTTCTCCAATATTAAATTATGACACTTCCAATACCCCATGTGCCTATAGTTATGGAACCATGGTCTTTCCTTGCCCCTTAGTGTTTTATATGATGTGGCTAAGAATTCCAAGACTTCTAACTTCAGCCAGAGGACTCCCGTGGTATAACTCACTTTGAAGCACAGCCTGAACAACCTTCAGCATGCCCCATTTGCCTCACTGTTTCTATTCTCCAAGGCGTCTTTCCTTGGTGTTTAGTCAGGGATACACCTCTTCTAAACTGGTAAGCTCCAGAGTTAGAGCTCGCAGTAGTCAGTTTTTGGCCCACAGGTGGTTTTTTTTCTTAGTATTCTCTCCCAGGTACCCTCAACTGGATCAGGCATTATCTTCATACTGTTCTCAAAACCTACTCTCCTCCGATAACCTAATTTGAGTGTTGAGAGAGGACCACCAGTTTAGACTTGCTGGCTGTGGCTGCTTAGGATTTTTCTAGATTCCAGTTGTACTTTCCCCTACTCAGATTCTGCCAGGGTCCTCCTGGTTCAAAAGAGCAGATATAAATCTCAAAAGGAATTGAGTTTTGGTATTGATCCTTTTTTCTTCCAGAAATCAATTTGACTCCTGTATAAATTTGTGGTTGTAATTGAATACCAGGGGAAGGAGCCTACCTGGCTTCACTCATTAAAGCACATAAGAGACGGGCCTTGCCATGCCAAATATACCTAATTATCATTCATTCCTTTGCACATTGACCAGGTACTGGTCTTGCAGTGACCTTTGTGCTACGGCAGGTCTGTAGCATAATGACACTTCTTGTTTCCATGTTTTAAAGTTATAAATGATGGTGAAAAAAGGTTTCATGGGTAATAGGTCACATGACTCCTTAATCATTTTCTTGGGACAAATATCAGAAAAAAAATTTAGGAGTTTTTTAAAATATACCACCACTAAATTGCTTTCCAGAAACACCAGTTTATGCTAGAGTCAGCGACCCTGTACCTTCACCAACAGGGAACATTTAAAAAGCTAAATGTTTAATAGTTCGATAGATAAGAAAGCCATGTTGCTTTAATGTATATTCCTTTATTATTAGTCAGCTTGAATATTTTATAATGGTAAGTTTTTTTTAGACCTTTTTTTTTTTTTTTAGCAGGTTTAGGTTCATAGAAAAATTGAGAGGAAAGGATTTCATATACCCCTGCTCCACACATGCATAACCTCCCAGACTATGACATCCCTCACTAGAATGGTTCCTTCCTTACTATCAGTGAACCCACTTTTTTCATTCTTTAGCATTAAAAAAATCTTTTTTAACTTGTTTATGTATTTCACTCAGATGATTTCTAGAATAATTTTTATTCTCCCAAAGTTGACTGTCATTCTCTTCGGCATGCATTAAAAATTAATATTAAATCAATAACCTTAAAAAAAAAACCCAAAATACAAAATCTGTGTTTTCCATAGCACTTGTTAATACTCATTAATTTAGGACATGCCAGTAATTACCTTTGTCTTCACCCTCCCTATCATTTTATTAAAGCCAAAGTGCAATTTAAAAATCACAAATAAGAATGAACTGTCAAAGCTTATCTAGGTAACAAAAGCCAGGAAAATTCTTATGACTTAAACATTTGGGAATTGTACAAAAATAGTTATTTTGCCTGATATTATCTAGATAAGTGATGTACATTTTTATATGTATATGTGTGATTCCTAGGATTTCATTTCTTCTGATTTCAGAAAGAGTTAGTGATTTTCTGTTATATAATTATGAAGTTCCAAGACTTTAATCCAACATTCTTAGTCATTTCAATGACTGGACAAATACTTACAATAGAGAAGTTGAATATTGTGGTTGCTGGAGGGACTTTGGAGGCTTGGATTTTTTTAGAGTCTCACTGGAGATTAACCTGATGCACTATGAAGAGTTAGGGTACTCACATCGGCTACTTCACTACTATCATCCTTTGTGCCCTTCAATAGGGTTGAATGAATTCAGAGAGGCAGTGGAAGGGCCATTGATTTTTGGGTGATATGTTGTGAAGTCATCGATAAGAACTGTAGAATTTTATAATCATTTACTCTGAGCTCATAAGCAAAGTAAAAGACCCAGATGCTTCATTCTTGTTCTCCTTCAGTGCTCTGAATGTTTCCCCTGGCTCAGTATTGGAAAAAAAAAAAATATGCAGACAGCTTGACCTGGAAAAATGATAAGTGACAAGGAATAACTTCACCTGAAGAGAACCAAAATTACCTGTATCATTTTGGTTATAGGCAACTAACAGGTTTTCACTTATCTATAAGGATTTCTGTGATTATTTTTCATCTAAAGTATTTCTTTCACTAATCCTTAGAATATTGAACTTTATTAAAAAGCTATAATAAAAACGTGATATTTCTTCATATAAATTTATGTTCTATGTTTTTAGCACTTAAGTTATTTTACATAAAGAATTATGTTATAAATTTTAACTCATGTCAATAAATAAGTGAAAACTGAGTTTATTTGATTCTAACATAACCACCCACATTTAGTACAGATGTTCAGCAAAAGATTTAGGAACTGTTTTGGAAGCTCTCATTAGCAGGGATGAATTAGCAGAGTATTTATGGATAATATTAAACTGTTCAAATACATATTTTCTTTCTTGATCATTTTATAGAGGTCTTATAAATATCAACAGCTGGCTTGCTTGTCCTTTGGGAAGCTTGTCCTTTGCTCGTATACATATCAGTAGTACCAAAGTCAGTATTTTAACAGTTCTAAATGTCAGAGCAGTTGCCTGGTTATAGGACAGTCTGAACAAATACAACCAAAATTCCAAACCAGCCTCTTCTCAATTCCAAGGTCCTCTTGTTTCTGAAGTAGCTTATGGGATCTGTAAAGACAAGAGTGGTTTTTCCCAAGGGATCTAATTTTTCATGGGAGATCTGTCTCCTGGTTCAAAGAGTTTCTAGAAGCATAATTCATATATAGAATTCAAAGGCTATTTAGAGAGTAAATACTTGAGAAAGGAACTAGAATGTACTATTATGTTTACCATGGATTTCTCTAATTCAAATCCAATCCCCTGCATGCATGTCTCCTTTTTCATTATACCTGACTCATTCTCTCAGGAACCCAAAAGTTTCAAGACAGATCAAGCTAGATTCTAAATCTGCAGAGAGCTATAGAATAACTACAATGACTTTTAGAACTTGTAAACACTCGGGTGGTGGGGAGGGTGACTATTATGGCTGCCTTGGGGATCATAGTCCAGAAAAGCAAATCACAAATAGTCTAACTTGACCAGAGAAAAGGTTTCACATATGGTAAGAACTACTTTGGGAATGTATATTTTGACTGATCATGGGGGTCTTGAATGCCAAGCTAAATTCAAACTGTCTTAGAAGCAATATAAGGAGAACAATTGAAGCTTGCAATCATGAATTAACTATGAAAATGGTATTAAGAGTGATTAAAGTTTACATAGGATTGATGAGAGCTGGCTAAACTTAGAGGCAAACAAGTCTAGGTGAGCTTCACAAAATCATCCAGGTGAAGGTGATATGGGCCTGAGGGTGACAGTGATGTAGAAAGGAGAGAGAGACCTGCAGGAACCATTAGGAAGATGAACTATTAGTGGCAACTAATTGCTTATAAGAATAATGATGGTGGATTTGAACTCTATTATGACATTTTGAGCAAGAGGAATTAAGATAGCAAAAATGCTATTTAAAAATTTAGGCTAAGCTAGAAGCGTTCTAGCTTTGAGGGAAAATAATTATTTTAAGTAAATAACTTTGAGAAGGGTTTTATATGAAGATGTCAGATATGATAACAGGTTAACTTTATGATGATTTGCCAATGTGCACCCTGGGACGGCACAGGCTAGGTAAGGAAGGAGAAGGACAAGTCAGCATATGAGGACAATGTGAAGACACTGGAACTCTGAATGGAAGCGCTAAGTTAGGATGTGGATACAGAACAAAAGGGAGGAAATATTGGAAAGCTAACTGACTGCTTCACACTTGTGGCAAGGGAAACATTGACCAATAGCATTGGATTAAAGAATCATATAGTATTATCAGTCAGAGTCAGGGGACGCAAGAGCCAATGTGAGTATATTAAACAGGAAATTTCATACTGGACACTGTTTACACAGGTGATGTAAGGGTGAAAGAACCCAACAGGAGATAGCGAGCAAACCCGAGGCTGACCAACACTAGGAGACCACCAGACCCTTGAGGTTAGAGGGACACAGAGGAAGTGGTGTTACCACAGTCCAGAAGCTGAGACTTTGTAGTGGAAGCCAGAACCACATAGTGAGTGACTGTCTGCTGGGAGCTGGAATCGGGAAGGAGACTCAGTCCATGCCAACGATGTCACTGGAAGCAGAGAGAAGGAGAGCAATGCCCTGGTTCCTTAGCCTGCCCTTAGGGCTTCCATCATTGCCTTCCATTAGCCCAGCCAGAGAGCAAAGGAAGCTAGGAAATGTGCTTTCTTGCAACACAGAGCAGAGGAAGGACAGGGCTGGAGTAAAAATAGGCACATGCAGCTAGCCTACCACATCTTAACGAGTACAGAGTATTAAAGTTTAAAGTTTTGAGAGCTCTCTCCCAAGAAACTTTGGAACATAAATATAAATAAAAATGTATTTCTTTTTCTTCTTAGCTGTAGTCCAAAAAAAGTGCAAATGCTATAGAAAGAAGAGAATTTAATAGTCATCTAAAATGGTAATCTAAAATGGTCATCACCAGACTAGCCCTCAGCTGCATTTTTTTTTTACCTTGTTGACATCACTATGAGCTTCTTGTCTAGTTAGCAAAAAGTTGGACATCTGCGAAAAAGGATAGTTCTGCCATTTGAAAAAGAACAAATGAAAATTTTTCGTGATGTGAGAATGGCTTTTAAAAAATAACTGTGTTCTTTTTTTATAATTACAAGTGAACTTTGTTTTGTATTCTGCAGATGATTTATGATCTTTTGGCTAGAGGACTGAAAAAGACTCATATTTTTAGAAGTTTTGCCTTTGACTTTCTATGGGTCTCTTGGAAGGTTGTTATTCTCTCAGGACTATGCCTTCTTAGAAATAACAGAGTGCAAAGACAGAGAAAGGCAGATACAAATAGGAGCACCATGATGCCCTTAATAAAAGGTTCAATATCCCCTGTATTGTTTGCTCCAATTTCCCCTTTTTTGCACTGTGGGACTGTCTAGTGTTTGGCTGAAAAAAATCAACATTTATTGAATACTCACTATTTGCCTGATAAAATTTAAAATGCTTTACATGTATCACCTCGTTTAATCCTCAAAACAAACCTATAAGTGTGGTACCCATATAACCCTGTTTTGTAAGTGAAATGAGCCAAGGAACAGAGGGGAACTTTCCTGCAGTCACATACCTGACATGTGGCAGGGACAACATTGAAACCCCACAGCCTGTCCCCAGAACCCACATCTTAGTATGTACCTATCTTAGTATGTGGCCCATTCTCTCAGATAGTCTCAGACATGGAGACCTAAGGACATGTAACACACCCACAGATTGCCCCAACACCAGAGGTGCTGCTGTCAGGAGCAAGTGGGTAAACGAGGCCCTTCTAAGGCTCTGAATGGACAACAGTGGGGGAAGAAGAGTTGCCTGGTGTCCAAATGAGACAGAGTGGTGGTCGAACACATGGAGCCTGGTCAGTTTAATCTAGCTTCTTAGGTGTTTTGCATAGATTTGGGGTTACTTCATCTGTGAAATAATAATGAGTATCCACCTCATAGGTCAGTTGTAAGAATTAAATGAAATAATATAAGTAAAGCATTTGTCACATAGTGTTGTAATCGATGTGTAGTTATTGTAATTACTATTACTGTTACTATTGTCAAATGGAAGAGGGGATCAATTTGGAATCCAGATTGTCCCCTGCCTATATTATTATGATAAATTCTAATTAGCTGCTGATTCATCCCCCAAATCTGTCTTGCCATATAGGTACCTAATATTAATGAGCCTTCCAAAGACTATATCTTAAAACTATGGTTTATTTCTCTGACCTTATTTAATAGCAAACTAAACAAAAATCAACTCCCCACTGAAGACCTCTTTGGGTCTACAGATACAATAGAATATTCTTTAGAGCTTTTAAGGCTTTCCTTCAATATGACCCCCCAAATATGTTCTAATAGTATGTTAAGTTCCCAAAGCATTCAAACTATGTAATGTTCCTAGACTTGTCTCATGCCTCTGTCCTCCTGGTTATGAGTTTTGTTTCCCCTCTACCTAGAAAGTCACTCCCTTGCTCAACCTACCAAAATCTGCTTTCTTAAGTCCATCTTACATGAATGTACTCCAGAAAGGCTTTTCTTATCTACTCGAATAAATGTGATCTCTCGCTGATCTCTGAACTCTAAAACAGTTGTTTGCACCTGACATATGCAGGTATCACTTACCACCTAGTATTTTGCATATGAACTTGTCTTAGCCTGATAAAGATAAGCACAATGATTTTACATCTGAGCATTCCCTGGAGCAACTTTCATTGTATCTTGCACTGAGCAGTCATTCAAAAAGTATTTGTAGAATTAAAGATACAACTTTCATTGTATCTTGCACTGAGCAGTCATTCAAAAAGTATTTGTAGAATTAAATTTAATACAGAGAAAATTTTCAGGAATACAACTTTCACTTCGGCCCTCTCAGTCTTGGCCCTGCTCCTCTGCTCAGCTGTAGTCTGGTTGGAGACATTCTTCCCTGCTTTCAGGTTAACCATTGCCCAGGTAAACTATGCATTGTAGATGCTTTCATTGAAAAGAAATCTTCAATGAGAAATATACTGTCATTTGTTTTCCTGTTAAATAAAGCCAAGAGGGTTTTAAATTTAAACCCAGACTACTACAGCCTATGGAATGACTCTTTAATTGACCATTAAACATGTGCACATAAATATAAACTCTCTTCAACGAGTTGAGAAATATCCCACCAAACGATGCTTACTATTTCCAGCTGCCAAAGGGATAAGCATGTTTTGACTGAATCAAGATCTGCACTAACTCCTTCCCTCTGCAAGAGATCCTGACACTTCAAAGGAGATAAGACACCCAAAACTCATAGCTCAGAACATACACACACACACCAGATTTCACTTTTTTTCCCTTTTCCTATTCATAGATATTATGAAAATTAGCAAGATGAATCTAAGGAGAAAATTCAGATTTCTTAAATTTTATGTGTATATTGTGATAAAAATGACTAATAGAAAAGTGAACACATTTTGAATCTATGGGCCTTAAACACCCTCGTTGACATTTGGCAGTAGGGTTTGCTAAGAGTGTGTGAGTATATATTAAATAATGTGTGGAGAACCATCCCATGGGGAAAACAGAATGAAATGCAAAGCCCCAAGATTTGTGTACATTGAAGGTCTCTGTGACAGTGTGGCAAGGCTCCAGGCTTTAAGGACTTGCACATTTCGTTTGGATTTTAAAAGACTCAAAGCCATAAACTCTAGTTACAATTAGAGCTGGTGAAAAGAAAAATGACCCAAGAGTTATTAATATGTAAATCTAGTAATTTGGGAAATTGAGTAATCTCAGATTAGAGTTTCTGAATTTATGCAATCTGATTTCGCCCAAAATGACATCACACTTGAACAGTTCTATGTAAATTGACAGCAAATTGCATAATGCTTTTAAAAAAATCAGAACAGAAAAAGTGTGCTTAAAGAGAGCATAAGGTAAGAATACATATGTGGCTACAGTGCATCACGTCAATGATCCACATAGTCTGAACCCTCATTCCCAAAGTAGCCAATGTCATATGTTTGAGTAGGGAAAAAATCCAATGACAAAGGAGATTATGTCTTTACAAATGGGGCAGAATGGTTTCTTTAGAAATGTTCTCTTCTACCTTTGTCTAACTTGGAATGTTTTATCTCAATTCTGGTACAAGCAGAATAACCAATTTTTCTTATCTCTGCCGATAGTCTTTCCATTGAAAAGGAAAGTGTTGATAGGTGGAAATGTTTATTGGAATTGTTCAACGGCCAAGTCTGTAGACACAGCTGGAATCATTCATGAAATGGCTAATCAATTTACAGTATGGACATGGGATTTGACTGCTC
>NW_006442484.1:49765127-49773458 GCF_000325575.1 Pteropus alecto
TCTTTCCCTGCTTACCAGTACTTAATCTTAAGTAACCTGAAATAATTGATTTCTTTTGAAACCTAGTCACATAGTTCTTTTGCCTGACTAAAATAATAAATTTGTATAGTTAGCAGGCTGCATTAATCAGTTCATATCCTCTTAGTACCACAGACACTAAGGGATACTTTATATTCCTCTATCCGGATGAAATCTGTTTGAATCAAATATTGGTTCAGACACAGACTCATGGAGTCCATGAAGGGCATATTTATGAAGAAGAGCATGACTTTCTCAAAGTTAAGAATTATTTTAATATATTTGTTGTACCTCAATAATTTTTTATGAATGCCATGCACATAAATGTAATTGTTTTTATGTATTTGTAATGTTTTTAGTTATTTGCATTTAAGGCGTATTACGGTTCTGCCTCTGCGTAAAGAAGTATGCCTCTTGCTTTTTAAAAATATAGCTACTTAATGCTCTGAGAATGTCAGCTAGTTTTCATATTCAAGGATTTGGTGAAGAAGTTCATGTGAGTCAATTTGGAAAGTGAGCTTTAGCTTTGGAGTAAGAAAATTTAAGTTTGAATATTAACTCTCTTACTGATCAGTTGGCTGGATAGGAGCAAGTCATTTAAATTCTGGGCCTCATTTTCTTTTGAAACTTGGAGTTAATAGTCCCTACCATATATTTATTTATTCTGTCATTTCTCCAATATTATTGACTACCTACTATGTGCTAGGTACTTTGCTAGATTCTGGTAGTACAAAGAGTGAATAATAACTAAATTATTATAGTCCAGGGATTTATCCATAAGCAGAGGTATGTTGTAAAAAGATAAGGCAGGCACTATTATAATGACAGCTATTATAATTGAGAAAGGGCCAAAATGCCAGGAAATTGAAGAAGAATGTGAATTTGTTTCTTTGCTTTGGGGAAGGTTTCAAAAAGAAAGGTAACACTTAATATAGCCTAAAGAACTAAGACGAGGATGAACAAACACAAAGATATGAAAGGGCATAGATTATAGAATTGTGAAAAACACTGCATAATTGTTACAGAATATGGGTCGTGGAGTGAAAGGAAACGGATTTTTTTTTTTGCCACAAAAGTCTAACGATCATGTCTCTTGGTTCCCTATCTTGGTTATCTATCTTTTCAAAGAAATCTAATGGATTATTCAAGCATTTTTTTCCTCTTTAAAAGCATGTTCCCCTTTTCCATGTTTTTGTGCTTACGTGTTCAATACTACTTCTTTTTATTATGGATTCAATCAGACTTCCAAATGTGGGGAGAAGACTCACAAACTTTTATTTTCTAGATGGCTAGTAAAACTCCTTTTTTAACATGGTGGTCTGAACTGCAAAGATACATATGTTGGCCAACTATGCTATGATTTCAACATCTAGTCTCATAATATTCCTAGGCGGATAACTTTCAGCCTTATTCTGTGAACATTCAAGTGCAAAAATTATTCATAGTTATGTCAGCAAAGAAAGCTCTATATAGGATGCAAACTATTATCTAGGTCTTAAAGGATAAATAGAAAGTGAGTAGGCATTCTAGGCAGAAGAAACCTCATAAATAGGGTACGGAGACAAAGCAACTCAGAGCAGAGAACATAAAGAAGGATAAAGGAATACAGAGTCTCAGAATGAGAAGTCATGATTGCCTCTTTGCAGCTGCATTTTATAGATTGTTTAGGGTAACAAAGATTTTACACCATAGAAATATGACTAGAATTGTCCTCTAGGAAAAGTCACCTAAATTAAACTACAAAGGAAAGATTAGAAAGGGAATCTAGCTTGACTAATTTAGAGAATAAACACATCGTAAGAAAGGAAGGCTTGAATTGTAATTGCAATATCGAAAACAAAGAGAACATATTAGCGATATATTCTGGAAGTAGAATCAATTACCAAGCAACTGACAGGTGGAGGGGCTGAAATGATTCTAAGCTTTGGAACTGAGGTGATGCTAGTTCCATTAATAAAAAGTGAGAGCACAGAAGGAGAAGGAAGAGAATGTTTCAGGATGAGTAATGTGATGAGTTAATTAGCTACTTATATAAGTGGAGATTATAGACTACTTATAAAATTAAATGTGTGGGTCAGAGGAATTGAAACCTTTGCAATTGCCTGACATTTGTGTCTCCTCTTCTGAATTTTGACTGAAATTAAAGGTTAATTACTACAAAGCTATTCTCCCAAGTTTACTGGGAATTAAGTAGAATATTGTTTTAATCTAACTATACAGCACCCTCATCACTGCAGCCTTTTTTTACACCAATCTGTGTTTTCTCAACTAGGTCTCTAACTCAGCAATCTCAATTAGATCCTCAACAAATAATCTCGGTTTCTCCCCTTAACTCCTGTATGACAGCTGCAAAAGGTTATTGGTTCTGAACCCAGATAGCTGCTGTGTAAGTCCTTCTCTTTCTAAACTCCCATGATTAATCTTTTGCAGACTGACAATAATTCTACTGTCTTCATTTCACAGACCTAAATTTATATGGCTTTGTAACACTTCAGATAACTTATTACTAGGTTAAAAAAAAAATGGAGATACTCCTTTAGGCTTCTCCAGTTTCGCCATGTGCTGTCAGGTCAACATTCTCAACACAACTAAGCAGAGACAGATGGTGCCCATTCTCTCAGTGACTGAATCATCCAACAATGTCAAAGGCATTTAAATCCTTGAGATTCTTTATGACTAAAAGTTTCCCACCATGTGTACTCCGGAACACAGAAATGAAACTCCAATAACAATTCATGTCCAATTATGTTAAACTTTAATTACACAAATCATTTAGAAGTAAACTCAGTCACTTTGTTTTCTTATCAATTCTGCAAAGGTCTTTCTAGTAGAACATTGAAGTTATATTATTTCCTCATTGAAGTTATATTATTTTTTGATCTAAAAATATAATGTAAAAAAAACTGTAACATCGGAAATGACAACACCAGACCTAGGAACACATCTTCAGATAGTCTATATTATTTCAACCTCTTGACATTTATTACCCAGAGGGATTGTATCCTCTGAAAGTATCAACTTCACTAGGTGAAATACAGTTATGTTGAAGGAAACACACATATATAGTGTATATTTATTTATTTACTCTTCGTTTGTTGATATCACCATCATAAATGTGTTTAAAATATTAAGGAGTGAAGAGGAACAAAGCAGTAGCTTTTTAAACTCACAAACATGCAGGAAAGTTAGCCAAAAGTGAGCTGCTTGGTCAATAGCACGTTTATGTTCCACTGTGCTGGAACATGTTACCATTTGTTCCATTCTCTTCAAGCCCCTCTGCCATTAAGTTTGTCTTTGCGGTCTGACATCTTGAAAACTCATTCAGCACTTTGAGATAGTATTGGATCATGGTAACATAATGCAATGTTTAAAGCTCAAACTTAGAACATATGTCTGAGTTATGTCATGAGTGTTTTTATTATATAAGATCAGAGAAGTCTACAGCCATGCCATCCTGAATGTGCCCGATCCTTGTCTGATCTCGGAACCTAAGCAGGTTCCGGTCTGATCTCGGAACCTAAGCAGGTTCTTGGAACCCAAGCAGGTTAGTACTTGGATGGGAGACCACCTAGGAATATCAGGTGCTGTAGGCATTAAAAAAAAAAAAAAAAAAATCAGAGGTCATTGAATTGCAAAAATACTGAAAATGGAATATTTTTGAAAAGTTTTTAGAGCTCATAAATATCTAATTGCTTGATTTTCTTTTTTTTTAATTTTAAAGTATAATTTACATGTAGTAAAGTTCACAATTTTTAGTGTATAATTTTGTGTTTTGACAAACTTATACAGTGGTACGACAACCACCAAAATCAAGATATAGAATAACTCTACTCCTGTTCCACCATTTCCCATGCTCCTTTGTAGTCAATTTGTCCACCATCCTCAGCCCCTGACAATCACTGATCTGTTTTCTCTCCCTATACTTTTGCCTTTGTAAGACCATAATATAAGTGAAATCACACAGTATATGGCTTTTGGTGTTTAGATTCTATCACTTAGCATAGTACACTTACCAATATCCATGTTGTTGCATATAACAATAATGTTTTCCTTTTAACTATTGAGCAGTATTTCATCATGAATTTCAGTTGTCAAGTATCTAAGAATGAGATTTCTGAGTGATATGGTAAGTTTATATGGTTACATTTTGAATTTCCATTGTCAGTGTATGAGAGTTCCAGTTATTCTGCATCATTATCAGAAACTGGTATTGTCATTTTTTAAAAAGCCATTTTGATAGATATGTAGTGGTATATCTATGTAGTTTTGCATTTCTCTGATGTCTAATGATGTATCTTATGTCTTCATTTGACACTGTGTATTGTCTTTGGTGAAATATCTGTTCAAATATTTTGTATATGGTGTGAGATAAAGATCGAGGTTTGTTTATTTATTGGGCAGGAGTATCCAATTTTCAGAATGTTCGTTGACAGTGTGTAGAAACACAATTGATTTTTGTATATAGGTCTTGTATCTTATAACTTTGTTGAACTTATTAGCTCTAAAAGGTTTCCCCCTCCGAGTGTGTGTGTGTGTGTGTGTGTGCGCGCGCGCCCGTGTGTGTGCTCCTTAAGACTATCTGTGAGATGATTTTATTTCCTTTTTTTTCCGATCTGGATGGCTTTTATTTCTTTTACTTGTCTAGTTGCCCCAGATAGAACTTCAAGAACAATGTTGAATAAAAGTCGAAAAATTAGACATTCTTGTCTTGTTCCTGATCTTAGGGGAGAAGTATTCATTCTTTCACTGTGTTTTTCTTTTTTTTCTTTTAGATGCTCTTCATGAGTTTGAGGAAGTTTCCTTATATTCCTATGTTATTTAGTGTTTTTATCATGAAAAGGTGTCGAATTTTGTCAAATGCAATTTTGCATTTATTGAGGTAATGAAGTAGTATTGTCCTTTATTCTATTGATATGGCATATTACAATAATTGATTTTTGGATATTAAAACATCCTTGCATTCCTTGGATAAATTCCACTGTATATATTGCTTTATTTTATTTGCTAGTGTTTTGTTGAGGGTTTTTGTGTCTGCGGTTTTCTTTTCTTCTGATGTCTTTGTCTGATTTTGTTATCAAGATAATGCTGACCTTATTGAATGAGTTTGGAAACATTCTGCTTTATTTTTAGGGAGCATTTGTAAAGAATTGGTATAAAATCTTTAAATGTTTGGTAGAATTCATTGGTGAAACCATTTGGGGCATGGAGTTTTCTTTATATGTCGTTTTAAAACTATAGTTCAATCTCTTTACTTGTTATAAGTCTATTTAGATTTTCTATTTTGTCTTGGATCAGTTTTTTGTAGTTTGTATCTTTCAAAAAAATTTTCCAAGTAATTTCCTATCTGAATTATCTAATTCATCGCCATTCAATATTAAGTATTCCCTTTAGCATACCTTTAGCAGTCTCGTATAAAACTTTATATCTATAAGGCCAGTATTAATGTCCCCTCTTTCATTCTTGATTTTAGTAATTTGAGTGTTCTCTCTGTTTTTTTTCTCAATTGTCTAGCCAAATTTTTTCAATTTTTTTTATCTTTTCAAAAAAAATTTTGGTTTTATTGATTTTCTCCATTGTTTTTATATTCTCTACTTTATTAATTTCTACTCTAATCCTTATCATTTTCTTTCTTCTGGTTCTCTAGGCTTAAAGTCCTTCTTTTTCCTGTGTCTTAACATGGAAACTACATAGTTGACTTGAGATCTTTCTTCATTTTTGATGTAGGTTTTTGCACTATAAGTTTCTCTCTAAGCACTTCATTAGTTGTATCCCATAGTTTTTGTAATATTGTCTTCATTTACATTCATCTCAAAGTATTTTCTACTTTTCCTTGTGATTTATTCTTTGACCCATTAGTTACTTAGTACTATGTTGTTTATTTTACATGCTTGGGATTATTTATAGATGAGTTTTGAGAGAATTGACATCTAACAATTTTGAACTTTTCAGTCCATTAAGATGATATATCTCTCCATTTATTTATGTCTTCTTTGATTTCTTTCATCAATGTTTTATGGTTTTCAATGGATAGACCTTGCATATATTTTGTAAGATTTATATCAAAGTATTTCATATTTTTGGAGCTATTGTAAATTACATTTTAATTTCAATTTTCAGTTGTTTATGTATAAATTTATGATTGATTTTTTGATATTTAGCCTTTATCCTGCAACTTTGCTAAACCTACTTAATCGTTTTAGTTTTTTCAGTTTCTTTGGAATTTCTTATGTAGATAATTATGTCATATGAAGAAAGAGATAGTTCAATTCTTTCTTTCAATTCTGGGTGTCTTTTCTTACTTTTTCCTTATTGCACTTAATAAGAGCTGCAGTACAATTTTGAATAGAGATTGTGAAAGTGGATATTTTTGCTTTGTTACGTATCAGGGGAGAAAAAATTTATTCTCTCACTATTAAGTATAATGTTTATTATACATTTTTTTCTAGATATCCTTTATCAGATTCATGAAGTTTCTTTCTGTTATTATTTTGCAGAGTTTTTATCAGAAACAGATGATAAGTTTTGTGAAAGACTTCTTGCATCTATTGAGATGATCATATGGTTTTCTTCTTTAGTCTGTTGATATGGTGAATTTCATTGATTTATTTTTGGATATTGAACTAATCTTGAATTTCTGAGACATAAAGCTTCACTTGGTCATGATGTATTATCTCTTTTATGTACTTTGGGTTAGATTTGCATATTTTTGTATTTGTATTTGTGAAAAATACTCATATGTAGTTTTCTTGTAATGTTTTGATGTCAGAGTAATGTTAATTTCACAGAATGAGTTTCAATTTTCTGAAAGAATTTGTGTAGAATTAGTGATAATCTCTTTTAAATTTTAGGTAGTATTCACAGTGAAGCCATCAAAGCCTAGAGTTTTCTTTTTAAGGGTTATTTTTAAACTCTACGTTTAATTTTTTAAAGTATATAGAGAGTTATTCAGGTTAGTATTTCTTTTCCAGTGATTTTTGATTGTTGCATCCTCAAAAGGATTTTTCCATTTCCTTTAGGTACTAAAAGTTATTGGAATGAAATTTTAATTATCTATATAATCTCATTGATAATCTAGAATCTGCAGAAATGCACCCTCTCTTATTCCTGGTATTGGTAATTTCTGTCTTCTCCATTTTTTTTTCCTGACAGTCTGTCTTAGAGGTTTATCAATTTGATAGATCTTGTCAAGAAATGATCTTTTGGGGTCATTGAAAATCATTCTTAAGGTGTCGGAGAGAGAAAAAAATGGCTTTGCTGCAAATTTGCGTAATTCCTTGCTTAGAATAATAATGATATGTGAAAAGGATGCCTTGAAAGAGAAGCTTTTGCTCACATTTTATCTAGTTGGAGTCAATGATTTTAGCTTTCAAATTTAATATGGAGGAAAAATACATCACCTTACAATCAATCAAAAGGCAAAAAGGGATTTATCTTCTTTAAAAAAGCAACAGTATCATACTCTCTTTGAGAAGATGATTTGCTGAAAGCAACAAAGAGACAAACCACCTAAGGCCTTCTATAAATCTAACTGCAAATAATACCTCCAAGAGGGAAAAGTTGATTGTGTTATTTTAGAACTCCTCAAAATAAAATGTGTTCCTAGTATTCAGGGAACCATAATCTCTTGATAACTGCTTATTCTCTAAAAATATTATCATAAAGTACTTGCCATACTGTAAATTAGGGAATATAACCATAATTTAATATGAGAGAATCTATAATAGAATTTTAACGATAGAATAAACATTGCAATCGTATTTGTAAGACACATGCAAATTAATTATTTTAAAAGGAGGATGAATAGAGTCCCTTTCCTCTTGAGACAGTATAGAGTCTGCAGCATCTTCTTTGCTCAGTTCCAAACTGAAGGAGATATCTCTTTCGACTCTTATCCTTAAGATTGGGAAAAATACCACATAGTCCAGGGGTTGAGGTAGAGAGTAGCACCCAGAGTCATCTATACTCTCTATATGCAATAATGTGGTTACTTTTCCCTCAAAATAAACTCATATCACATTGAAAATATATATCTTTTTTGCTTCATCATCTCGAGGCTTCATATTGGAAGAGGACTGTAAGCTAAGTTTTGCTAGTAATAGTTTCTAGAGAAGACAAATTAATTTTTTAGTGGGATAATCATAGTTCTAGCATTTTGAGCCAGATGACTGTGGCATAGATTCCAAAGGAGATGAAGATTGTAACTTTGAGGCCAGGGAGACCCATAAAGAAATTGTCAAATAAATGAGTGTTTCCATGAGCAGTTTTATATCTCGCTCTATCAGTACCCTCTTTTCTATTTTTGGGTTAGGGTTC
>NW_006442484.1:49773468-49774939 GCF_000325575.1 Pteropus alecto
AAAACTGATACTAAAAGAGTTCCTGAATTTCAAGTCTTGGTCATAAAAAATCAATATAGTTTTCCCCTGGACCTTTCTCTTGGGATACATGCTTTAGGAGTTCTGAGATTATATGGAGTCCCACTATACTGAAGCCACCATCCCAGAAAGATTATTTGAGGAGATATATAGATGTAGAGAGGCTCAAGGAGACCCAGCTGTTTCTGTCCTCAACTGTTCGAGTCCTCTCAGCATCTATCCAGATATGTGAGAGACTGAGCCTTCATATGGTTACAACATTCAGACTTTCAGTCTGCCAAAAGAGGCCCAGACATAATGAAGCAGAAGCAAGTGGTCCCTACTTCATCTTGCCCTAATCCCTAACCCACAAAATCCATAAGCATAATAAGTAATTATTTTATGCCACTACATTTTTGGGTAACTTGTTACACAGCAATAGGTAACTAATACAGGAATCTGACCTGAGGGCAACCAAATTGTAGAAAGATGAGGTACTTTACTATAATAACTGTTTGATAGAGACAATTAGATTTTCTTTTTCTGAAATTTTGACTTGAGATACAGAGAGATAAAGTAAGTTGTCAGTGGGAACAGGAGCATAAATACACATAGACAAAAGTCAGTGGCGGGGCTTATGTAGAAAGCATTACCTCCTAACAGAACAGAGGATGAGGTCGTTGGTTGGTAGTGACAAAAGATAGAGAAAAGTTAAATAACTATAATAAGAGAGGTAAATGGCTAAAAGTGAGGGTTCTGGAGTGAGACTCCCATGTTCAAACTTTGGCTCTGTGAATTTGAGGAGTTACTTAAATTTTCTATGCTTTAGTTTGTTCCTCTATATACAAATAAATGTAAAGCATTTAGGACAATGTGTAATACATAATATATGTTCAGTATTATTATCTGCTTTCTTTGAGAGAATAATACCTCATGTACCCATTTAAGAAAACTGCTAAACACATACAAACAAACACCAGAATTAGCTTGTAATCAAGAAATTCACTCTTGGAGATCAGCTAAACAGATCCAGCAAAGTGCTTTGTGTCCATTCCCAGATTTGTTAGTGGACAACTGAGTTGTAACCTGGTCACCTCCACTGCCTAGACCATACTCATGAATGAGAGATAGGAACAATCATACTCTTTAGTGTTTTGATCACAATCCCTATGCATTTCTGTTGCGTTCAACAGGAGATAGTGCAGAATGAGGAATCAAATGCAAACCTGACCTTTACCCCAGGAAAACCCCTGAGTGACAATCCTGGCTCCTTTAGTTATGAGAAGCAGCCACAGAGAATGTGGAGCAGCTTGTGCTGTGAGCTTAGGAAAGTCTTTTGGCTCCTCTGAGCCTCAGTTTGCTGTTCTGTTAAGTAAGTGAATTTCATATAGTGCCTTATTTTTAGACTTTTATTATGAAAATTTTCAAATACACAGAAATGTGGAAAACATGGTACAACGGACACCTATATACA
>NW_006442484.1:49774965-49806064 GCF_000325575.1 Pteropus alecto
TAACATTTTGCCATATTTCTTCATCAATGAGTATGTAGCTCTATAATTTTGCCAAGTCAATTAAAAGTGAATTATAGATTTCAGGACATTTCATCCTTAAATACTTCAGCTTGTACATTCAGAAATTAACAACATTTTCTCCTGTAACCATAAGCCCATTCACAATATGATTCTAGAATCCCAGCTCTGGGTGTCTTGGACTTGGTTTTCACTAGAGATTTATGAGGGCAGACAGGTACAAATACAGGTATACCATGAAGCTCATGCAACTATAACTTCAGGCCCTCACTTACAGAGTCTTTTTAAAGCCATTTACATTAAATTTGCCAAGGAAAACTATGTTAGGTATAATTGTTAAAGAACATTATTTTTTTTCAATCTGAATTCTTTTCTCTTACAACCTTCCCCATTTCTCCAAACTCACTCTCTCCCCACCCCCCTCCCACTCTCTCACTCTCTTTCTCTCATATCAGGTGAAATTAGAATGGCTGTGAACATTTTGAAGATTTCATTTAAAATATATTGGATAATTAATTTTGCTTACAATCACTGCTGTGCCAAGTGAAGTAATTGCTAGTTCTTCAGGGGTACTAATGATGTCTAGGAATACTCTTGCTATATCTGTGGGCAGAAGTCTTAAATAAATGTGAACTATGGTGCCTGGTGCAGGAAGGGCATGAGGAATGGAGGAAACAGATGGATTGAAATGAGCGGCGCCTCAGTTAATTTGGGAGAAGCTGTCCAGTCGGAATATGGGTACATTGAGAAGCTGGGGATTTGATTTTCATGCATGCCTAATCAAAAAGCAAGTTCTCTCCTGTCAGGAATATATTGGCCAGTGTAGCATATACAGTTAAATGTGCAATATATGCATTATATGGAGGAATTGCACAAGACAGAATTCATCAGCAAACCTGTTGCTGTACTACACTGTGAATACCTCTGGGTGAAAAGTTGCATATTTTATGCATCTAAACATGTCATATCACATTTTAGAGAATCTCACTCATCTTTACTTAAGGAAATCTGTCAGGTTCAAGTGAAGTATCATGCAAAATTGCCACTAGTACTATGAAATGACAAATATAATATACAGATGAAATAAATATGACAAAATGTTAACGATTGTCGAATCCAGCTGCTAGGTACTTGGATGATTATTGTGCTTTTGTTCCACATTAGAAAGTTTCCATAATGAAAAAAAATCAACCTTTAAAATATACCTAGTTTATCTAAGAGGAAATTGACGCATATCGGTAAGTTGATATATTTGACAGAAGAGGAATTTGATTACACAATTATACTGTTCCATACTGTGGAATGGCGATTTAAAGTTGCAGTTTGGTTTGACTTACTTCAATTTAATTTTGTATATTTTTCATAATTGTTAATCAGATAAATATTCAAATATAACTAAAAAGAAATATGTTTGTGGAAGCCAAATAAGAAATGAAAAGACAGGAGATTGGCAGAAGTTTCAAAATGTCAAAAACTTCCTTAGCATGTCACAATGGAATTCAAAAGCTCTGATGTCAAAATCATTACATTTTTTTGAAGTTATCAATAAAAAATAACTTTTCGATTATACAAAAGCAAGGCTAAACTGTTTTTCTATTTCCTCTATGACGTTGCAAAATTATTATCATGTGAAGAAGCAATCAGAGTATATAGCCCCCAAATTTAGGAAAATAGAGTTGTGTCAGGCGGTTAATTAGTAAAATATATTATTGTCTTATATTTTTGATATTTGCGCTGTATAACTTTTGAACTTTTTAGTTTGTTGTGATTTTTTTATCATTAAAATATACACCTTTGTAGCTAGTTTTGAATTTATAATTTTGTCGTCTTAAAGAGAACTACAAAATTTTATATACCTTAGGTCCTAGAATTGGTTACTAGTCATAATTCTGCATGGGTTTTATACAGTGTTGAAATAGAAAAACTGTGTTTTCTGTTCTTTTCAACCTGATTTTTTTCTAGTGGCAAACTACAATGTTAAAGCTTATGGAATATTTGAAATTCAAGCATTTTAATATGTTAATGAGGAAGCTGAAGCTCAAAAAGATGATACCTTGCCCCAAGTCAGTTAAGTATGTAGTGACAATACAGTGGTGAGGATTTAGGGCTCCTGACTTCTGGTCCCTCCTCATCATCATGCTTTGTAGTCTCAAAGAAACATAAACTACGATGCTCAAAATGTGGCATTTATGAGATGATTCTGTGAAGTTCGTTCTATTGATTTACTCAGCCACTAATTTGTGCATCAAATATTCAGTGAGCACTGAGGATTCACAGGCAGCCCCTTACCTTAAGCAGCTAACCTTAAGCAAGCTCATAGGATCAGGATTCCAGAGTAATACAGAAAAATATTACAAAATAGACAGTAATTATACACATTGGAAATCCAACAGGGAAGGAATGTATTGTTTGGCATATTTTTTTGTGCCCCCACATATTGCTTGGGGAGATGGCTGGACCTGGCTTTATCAACTACTACAGAAACACTCTCTCTAATCAAGCTTATTACCTCCTACTCTCCATTCTTACTCCAAATCAAGGGAATTGAAGAATGTTAGAAACTTCTTTACTTCTAAATACTCCTTTAATTAGGATTCTCTAGAGAAACAAAACCAAAAGGGGAGATGTGTGTGTGTGTGTGTGTGTGTATGTGTCTCCGCACACGCACGTGCAAATAAAGTAAAGAATTAGCTCATGCAATTGTGGAAGTAGAGACGTCCTGAGAACAAGGAGAGCTGATGTTGTAAATCCTAATTCCAATCCAAAGGCAGGAGAAGACTGATGTCCTAGCCTGAAGAGCATCAGGCAGAGAGAATAAATTATCCCATACTCAGCCTTTTGTTCTATTCAGACCTGCAACAGATCAGATAAGGCCCACACACACTGGCAGGGGCAATCTACCAATTCAAATGTTAATCTCATCCAGAAACACCCTCAAAGACACACATGGAAATAATTAACCAAATATCTGGGTACACCATGGCCCAGTCAAGTTGACACATGAAATTTAAATATCACATTGACCTTCCCTCTCCTCACCTTCACTCCCTCCTTCTTCATCACTACCTTAGATTGGGATTCCCTAGAAGCAGACTCTTAGATGAAGATTTATAGCAAACTGGATTACTAACAAATGCCCCCAAGTGAAAAATGGGAGTGGACGGTGGGTTGGGAAAGAGAGGAGGCAGAGCGAGGTGCAATATTAAGCAAAGTTCCAAGGAGGTTGGCTTTGTCTCAGTCCCATGAAGAAGCTCTGGAGGAATGTGGGCAACACCTCAGACTACCTGGGTCTGGCAAACTGGGGTATTTATACCTACACAAGGTCAATCATTGGCCACAGTCTATACATGGAGGACATGAATCTCCAGGTACTTTTTGTTCTCTGTCCAGGCATGAATAGTAGGTTCTGGCAGACTACAGGTATCCCTCTGATGATGAGGTATCACAGGTGTGACTTTTGGAAGTGAAAGCACCGTATCCAGGAAGATCCAAAGAGATTTAAGGGAGTTGTATAGACGTGTGCCACAATTTCCATCAGATCTCTTAGCAATGATCATAATAACTCAATGTCATCAAGGTCTCATGACTGACATACTGCACTATGTGCTTTCCAGACAGAAAGTATTCAATGTTCATGTCAAATGTAAGATAATCGGTATAATCTCCATTCTACAAGAGAGAAGACTGAGGCCCAGAGTGAGTAAGTGGTGTGCGGGAATGGCGACGGATGGATATGATTCTCCCCTCCCCCACATGTTGTCTGTCCTTTGCTTCATGTCCTTGCCCATCACTCCAAATTATCTGGTGAAAATATTATGACTTGTCATGCAAAAAAATGCCAAATTTCCGTTTGTGGAAGAGAAAATCTGTCTCATTATTTATAGTCATACTTTCTTGTATCTTGTTAACTGCCCAGGACATAATTCTGCATTAATTCAAAGTAAAACTTTCTGATACTGATGAAGAGTAAGTCGGTCTAAGCTGGCAAACAAAAATATCTTCAATGTCTCAAAGTTTATTTTTTAAAGCTACATAAAAGATACTTGGCTGATGGAAATTTTTTGCACTCTTGTTTACACTCTGGATTTCAGAATTTTGCTGAATATAAAAGAAGTCTTTAGATGACAGAATGTAGTGTTATTCAGTAACGAGACAGCATTTCCAAATTTAATCATTCACTACTAAATGTAAAGAACGTGGTGGGAAAAAAAAGTGTATGTAAGCCTTAAATGCTGGGAACTTCCTGAATTGGTGAGTCCATATAACATTACCTCCTGAAGGCTCTCACAGGGACAGCTGTGTGTATTTTAAACAAAAATAAATAGGTTTGTCTACTGCACTACTCCAGAGTAGTGATTAACTGGAGTTCTTCATTAAAAATGCATATAAGTGAAGATATAATTAGGCAAATTTAGAAAACTTTGTATTTTCTGTAGTTACTGTTTTGCAAAAGAAATACTTTCAAAACAATTTAACCCTCTTAAATGTTAATTTTGATAGTGTCTTAGCAAGGGATATATAGTTCAACCAAATTATAGCATTGTTTTAGAATAGATTCCTGGGTATTTTCTGTCAGTGATTCCCTCACCCACCATCATACAATTAATATTTTCAGTTGTTGCTCACAGAATTGAACAATTGCAAAATTATCATCTCCCTAATTAAAACTTACCAATTATACGTGTAGAAACTATAAAAGTTTGATAAATTAGTACAAATGCACAATATTGAATATGTTAAAAGTTATTCTGATAATTTTTTCTTATTAACTTTTCACCTTGTATTTTAACACATTTGGCTTCTTTTATTGTGGTGTGTAGCATTATTTTATATACAGGATTTCACTTCAATGAATGCTTTAGCATGTATGAGTATATTTAAAGTTACCTTATAATGATATTGAGATGAATTATTGCAGTAATTAGGGGGAAAATAGCTTGAAGCACTTAGATTATGTGGCTCCTGTCTTCTAATCATTCTCATTTTGAAAGACAGAGCTGGACAGGTTATCATTTTTGTTTTATGAATTTTTTTTTATTAAAAAAGAAAGTAATGCTTCTAGAAATCTCAGTAATGCAGGCTAGTAGAAGAGCAGCCATTTCAACACAAGACCCATGAACTTTATGGTATATTTATTTCTGTTTCTTGACTCTGATGGGTGATGGTTAGTATTTTTACCTAGCAATGTTGTATGTTTGTGACTTCTGAGTCTGTAGGGAACCACTACACACACACACACACACACACACACACACACACGACCCACACACACATGACCCACACAGTTCTTTCTATTTGGTATCCAATCCCAGGAAATCTCTCCTCTCCTGCAATATTCCGTTCAGAGCCACCCTCTTCTTTCCTCCACTCCCAATAACCTAGCAGAATCTCCTCAGGGAGTGAAGAAAGTGATCTCAAGATTCTTTGAGATAAGGAATTTAAAAACCTGTTTACTAGCTAGAAATCTGAAAAGGAAAAATATGTGAAAAAAAAAAATCAGTCAGTTTTTATACCGCTATCTTTTTTCTCCACCCACAGTATTTTACTGTGAAGTCTCCACCTTCCAGATGCATCATATCCACACCAGTCTCAACCCATTCTCCCTCTTCCTTGCTTTTCTGGGAGTCACCTGGATGGAGTTGAAGGACACAGACAGAATTCTGGCTGATCCCCAAAGCCATACCCACCCAGAAAGTATGCCCACATTACTTTACAAATGTCATGTGTGCAGCAAGAGCAGGAGGGCTATCAGGAGGGCAAAGTAATGCTGTAGCAATACTTTGCGTCATTCCTGAGCACCTTATTTAAAAGAAGCCAGTTTTAGACAAAGAACTATATAAATCCTTTTTTCCCCCTAATCCATGGATTTCCTCATCTTGATACTATAACATTTTTACTGAGTCTTAAGCACAGTAAACTGATTTAAAAAAAAAAATTCCTTATCTTTAAGAATAACGATCAAGACCATTTGCAGTTGGAAACCTTTGGATAAAAACCTATAGTAATGAGCAAAAGGGGTAAAAAGGTGAAACATGTGCAAAACAGATGTTACACTCAATTTCATGCCAGAACAAATTACAAATCAGAACCTCACTTTATGATTTAGATGATGGACGATCTATACAGATATGTGTAGACTGAAAAAAATTCTCCATGTGTAACTGGACATTTTTTAAATTGTGGGAAATTACTAAATGCGACTGGACTTAATTACCAAAACAAAAATTTCTTCCTTGTTTGCAAACCTTGGTATTAGTCAGCACCACATGGGAATGAAAATAACTTTGACTCATGGGCATGGACAATGGACTAGTGGTTACCAGAGGGGAGAAGGGGAGGAAGGAGATAGATGGAGGAAAAAAATTATATAATTTCTTCAATTAAAAAATAAATAAAAAATATTTAATAAAATAAATAAAACATGTTGTTAAAAGTTAAAAAAAAAGAAAGAAAGAAAATAACTTTGAGGCCCATGCATCAAGTGGAAAACTATGATTAGAAAATTTGAAAGCATTTTCATAAAGCAGAATAAAGTATCTATTTACTATTTGGTAATTTTAAATTTATCAAAATACGTGAGCTGGGCATCAGTTAAGTGCACAGCACTTTGTTAGAACACCGGATGGGTAGTCGAATAGTAAAGAAAATATAAAAGACACAGTTCGGATGCAGAGAGGCAGGCTTTAAATCCTCAAACAGTTTCAGAATTAGTGTCACTGCCTATTGTAGATCTTAAAAAATGTGATTAAGAATTTCCATCCCAAGAGGATTTCAATGTAATATGATATGTTCGAATTGAAATCGTATAGATTTCAAGTATTCTTCACAGCCATTATCATTAAAGAAGAATAGGATTTCTTAATTTGGAGTCTGAGTATTTCTGAGCATCTGTAGATTGGTTTTGAGAGTTCTTGACTCTTCTAAAATTGCATATTTACTTGTATCATGCATATTTATTTGTATGTTTTTGAGGAGAAAATGCATATCTTTCATACATTCTCATGAAGGTTCATGACTTCTCAAATATTAAGAAACTGTTAGACAAAACAGAACTCCAACAGTAGGAGACAAGTGGATTTAGCCTATATGAAATATGAACTGTATAACCCACAAAAACTTTACAAATAGCCAAAGTGTAAAACAAAGTAAGTGCTATGTTTTTGCCTTCAAATAAGTCAATACAACAACTCCAGTAACCTAGTTTCCATTTGGATGGACAGGTTAGAAGTTCAAGCTATTTGTCATCAGCCACTCTTTAAATTTGAACAATTTGAAGAGTCATGGGAACTAACCATAGGTTGCACTATGTTGTACATTATTGGCAATTACTCAAGAAAAAGCTAGGAAGAGAAAGGAATTGAGAAATAAATATAGGCCCAACCTGATGATCAAGGGGCATTGACATGGATAGAAAGAAGCAATCAGGTCGACTACCAGGCTGTGGGTTGCAAAGCACCTAATTAAATCATATGTAATTCAATTCAGATTATTAATATTAATTATTACGATTAATTATTAATCTTTTAACATAGGTTCCTGGTGAGAAAAAATGGAAACTTTAAATGTGGCCATGTTATAATTTTTCTTGTTTGAATACAAAAATAACTTGTTAAATAAGTTAAGATTTGGGCTTTGTTTATTTCTCATCGATAAGAGGATGTTAGCAAGCAACAACCACAGTGTGGTGGATTTGCATTACGTCGATTTAGCCAAGGTGGAAATAAATTTCCCAGAATTCCCTGCCTACCTACTTTCAGGTTAATATAAGAGGCAAGAGATGTTGTGCATGAGATTTGGTGGCTGAAAGTGAAGCAAAGGCATGTTCTTTTATTTGTGGAGGGTTAGTTCAAGGCTCTGTACTCTGCTGGCCGCGGTTGCATGTTGCTGTTCGTTTCCTGACTAACCTTGGTGTGGGGCTGTGGAGGACTGCAGCTCCTGTCAGCTATTCAGCTGTTCTAACTCCCAAGCTCTATTCTGAAGAGTCTCAGCTTCTCCTGCAGGACACCCACATCATCGAAGCTGATGAGGCCATGAAAGCCTGACTTTGGTTCCAGTTTATCTTTACCCTCCTCGATTCAAGTCCACCTCTCCTTCCTTACTGGCTGCCCTGCCATCTTCAGGCTCAGGACCAGATATAGAAGCAACAATCTTAACAAAGATTGTTTAATCAGCTCCCGCAATTGCGTAAGGTCAAACTCCCTTTATAAATCCCTCGTCTGTGCCATTCACAGTGCTTCTGCTTTTCTAGTTGATGTGTATACCCAAATGTACCCATATAATCAGAGACATGTAAAGAGAAAAAGGATTTAGAATAGGGGATCAATTGTTGAAGTCAGAAGTAATATTCTTGTACTTTTTCAAAACTGATACAGGCTAAACCATTTCCCATGCTAATTTATTAATATTTATAAAGCAAAAAACATTTTAAAGTAGTTTTGTGCTTTCCTGGGCTTAGAAAATAATTAGAAATAACAAAAATTCTTATGAATCAGTTTTAATTTTCACCAGTTTTTCATAATAGATACTTTCTAATCACAGCTAGAAGAGCCAGAGCTTGCTTTGTACAAAGAAAGGGAATATTCAGGATCTATATGGAGTCACTCTCTAGTCTCTTTACTTCTTATGAGTTGACTTGTAACAACAGTGATCTTTTTCAGAAAAAGAAAAAAATCTCTTATTAAACGTAATTGGTCAGAGCTATCATTTATGGAACTACATAGCATTTTATAGCTATGAATCTCCTTATCTGCTTTTGCAAATGTTGGTAGGAGTTACTTAATATGATTGGTCCAGTAAAAGAAGGTTTAGGGAGAGAATCAATTGGAATCATAGGAATGAATTGAGAGTCATTGAGCTCAGGGAAGAATTTGTTACTAGGAATAAAACAACTCAAATTAGATTGAGTTAAAGAATATTTACCGGGGATTTTTTTTTTTTTTAAACATAACCTAAGGTTAGAAATAGAGCACTCTTTATCTATCCCTTCTTATCTCCCTCCCTCCCTCCTTCATCTTCTGATACTTTGGGATGCATGGTACCCATTTCTAGGTTGCATGGCCTTCCAGCTTGAGTGCCACTGACCAAATGGCTAGTGTCTTTTGACCCAGTTATTGAGTATTCATTGTAGCAGCTCAGCTAATGGATTGACTGTGCTAGGGAAGGGCTTTCATTCTTGATCCAATCAACTGCGAGCAGGGAGAAAAGTACAAAAATGGCTGGTAAGTGGCAGTAAGAGGATCTTCTCAAGGAAAAAAGATACCATCTGGGAAGACAGCCTGAGATGCTTCCTACTATACAATATTTTCTTCATTACCCAAAAGAAAACAGACTCAATTGCTATTCTTATGCAAAGAATCAAGTAACTTTCTTGGTGCTTTAGCTCTATAATATTGATACATATAAGAAACCTATTTTTACTCCAGACATAAAGATTACTTAGATCATACTTTTTGAAAGCACCGAGTCTTTTGGTAATTGATACTACATAGATAGAACCATTATAAGTCAATATTTTTTACTGTCTTGAAATACCAATTTAAAAAATCTTTATTCTAGCTAACTGACCAATCAGATGAAAGGATTCAGATGCCCATTCTCATGATATGGTCATGATGAATATGTGATGATAATTATAAGAGTTTTTATGTTGTATCTCATATCCCTGGGGTTGTGCTTCTTCCTTCTGAATAATAGGAAAATGTTATGCTCTCTCAGTGTTCATGCGAAGGAAATATTTCTTTTAACATTAACTATTAGCAAAATAAATAAGACATTTCTGACAAGCATGAAAATTAGCACAGTGGGATTGAGAAATTATAATGTACAAGAAGAATAATGAAATTGCAGAATGCTACAAGTAGAAGGGACTTTAGGAAACATTTAGAGATTAAATGGTCCAATTCAACCCTTTTAATTTCCAATTTGGGGAACTGAAGATTAACAGAGATTAAGTAGCTTTCTGATAACTAGTTTGTATTTAAACCAGTATTGAACTTTGTAATCCCAAATACAAGCAAAATAGCAAAATCTTGACTTGAAAAGTTTATAGGGGAATTAAAATATTTCTTCATATTCTCCCTTTCTCTTTTTTAAGCATTATTGTACACCCAATAATTCATCAATATAGCCATACCATTTAAGCATGTAAGAGAGAAAAATTGGTTAAATCTTTTCTGTTCATATGATTAGAGAAAATTATTCTATCTTTTGTTTATAGTAACTTTGTTTTTATCATAAGGTAGTGTTTTTAATAAAATTAATTGAAAGCGACATTCTTAAGGATATTCGTAACATTTATTGAAAAATTAGCTACACCTTTGACTTTTATAAAATCAGATTTGGAGATTTCAGGATGAAGAGAAGATTGAGAGAATAGTGCAAGCCTTAATTTCCTACACATATTGGCATCATTAATTACCAAGGGCAGGAATCATATATAACCTATTTTACATGCATAAAATATTGGGCATGATGGCAAGAACAGAGAAAAAACACTGAGAGCTTTATGGTTTTCGGGCAGAAAGGATCAGAATTCACTCTTTTGAATTTACATGAACCTGAAATATTATCAACCCATGATGATCCTTGTAAAAGGATAACATTAAAAAGTTCTAAGTTTCAGTGTAAATGAGACATAAACTTATTAGGCTAAATAATTGTATCAATACGTCAAGGGAAATAGGCAGGAGTCATTTTAACATTGAAACATATGCAATTGTTTATATATTGCCTTTTCTCCCCCAGAGACATTCTGGCTGTCTTCCCATTGGTCAAGTCTCCTGGCTCATTTGTAAACTTAAATTTCATCCAGGGAAAGCCTTTCATGTCTATTTATATCACCTTCTGCTTTCATTTGGTTTATTTAATGATTTATTAAATGCATTAAGCACAGTGTAATTTCCTATGAGAGTTGGAATATATGAATAAAATTATTTTAAAATTATGTTTATGTTGTGATTTATAGAATTGCAAATTGTCAAAGACATAAGGGATTATGGTAAAGTAACACACAGTTGCTTGGAGCCCACACATTACTCCAATATCTCACTTGAAATCTGGTAATTTCCCTGGAATAGCCCATAGGGGAAGCATAGGCAAGGCAACTTACAGCATAAGTTTGAATAGATGCCTCTATACAATGAAATGACAAATTGAAGAAGGTGCCAATAGAGAATGTGAACACAGGAGCAACTTTTCAACTCGATTCAGAGACCAGATATATTTTTATCCAATTTTTACCACTTATCTTGTTGAAGAAAGGAAGAAATTTTACTCAGGACCAACACTTGCCTATTTAAAGTGTGAGCTAATGGATGTATTATATAAAGAGCAATGCAATTGAGTACTACTTTTGTTATCTGATAGATTAGAGAGTTGTGAAACAATGCTTGGTAGCCACAGTAGTTTGTATCAATAGTAAAGGAGTCACTTAAGTTTTCTGTATATCAGCACCTTTAAACAATTATTAATTCAACAAATACTCATTGTCTACCAAGTGTAAAGCATTATGCTAATCCCTGGGGTGGAGGAGTGGAGTGACTGATGAGAGATAAGGCTGTAAGGGTATGCAGATGCCAGATTTTAAAGGGTCTTTTGTGACATACTAAGCAGTTAGGATTTATCCCTTTTAGTCTGTTAGGTGTCATTTAAAGAATTCTAATCAGGGAGGAGCATGATTAGGCCTGACTCTTAGAAATAACACTGTGACAGTAGTATGCAGGATGGTTGGAAAGAGGACAGACTATGACTCAGGAGATAATGGTAATTAATTGGACTAGAGAGGATGGTACCCTGAACAATGGCCATGTCAGTGGTGATGGAGAGAAAAGGATAGGTTTGAGAAATTGTTAGAAAGTTCACACTAGCATTTATGATTGATTAGATGTGGAAGCTAAAAAAGCAGCGTGACTTGATAGTGATTGATAGAATGATAGAATGATTGATAGTAATTTCTTACTTGTACAGATTGGGCATATAGGAAACTTCCATAACCTTGATTCACTTTTATGAAAATAAAAGTAACTGTTAAAGAAGATAGCTAACTTTGTCTATTAAGTTATACATGTAAAGCAATAAACTACATTTTCAGACTACATATGTAATACAAGCAAGATTAAAAACTGGTTTCTGTTGTTTCATTTTTGCTAATAAATAGCGTGAGCATACTGATATAAATTGTTAGTCTTTAAGGTTCATACTTATAAGAACAGCCTTTACTTCCCTGTAGAAATGAGGAGCAGGCCTTTATAGAAAATTCCATACAAAGCTTTGAGGTCTAAAATGACACGAGTTGATAGACTAGGGCATCTGAAAATCCAGTTTCTAACCCCAGAGAGCAAATGTTAGAAGATAGAATCAACAACTACTTGACTTTAACTAATTCCTTGAATATCTGGCCATGAATTTTATGTCATCTATCACTGTTCTTTCT
This sequence comes from Pteropus alecto, assembly GCF_000325575.1. Classification (NCBI taxonomy): domain Eukaryota; kingdom Metazoa; phylum Chordata; class Mammalia; order Chiroptera; family Pteropodidae; genus Pteropus; species Pteropus alecto. The sequence goes on from NW_006442484.1 coordinate 49,787,414, forward strand.
CAGCACTTAGAAATATGAACCCTGAATAAAAATGTAGAGGACCACCTGTCTTCATGGCAGTATTCCAAGAATCTACAGCCTAGTTTATGGTTACCAGTTGCAGGAAATGTATATGGCCACCTTCTACTTGGCATTTTCAGATTCATTTTTTCAAAGCAGAGTATTGCAAAGAAACTAAGTTAAGGCAGATATAATAGAGCACATTGCCTGGTACATGCAGTTTAGAATTAGGTGTTTGGATCTGAGGAGGCACTTAGAATCTGAGGGGAATCAGGTAAGGTAGAATCACTGTAGATACCTTGTAACATATCTCTCTACTTTGGAGTCTAATGCAGTATGAGTTGGTTAGTGATGGGGTAACCCAATAGTGAAGCAGACCAGGAGTACTGCGCTTCAGTCTAGAATGGTTAAGTAACATGAAAGTAATTTTTTTTGTTTAATTGGTAGTTTTTCTTAATCTACAGTTTTTTTGACCATTTTCTTTTTCAGAACTGTGAACTAAGCTCCTAAATTGTTATGATATAAAGTAAAAAGGTTGAAGAAGGCATAGCCTCTAACCAGTGGTGTATTGAGCTGTGTTTAATGACATAAATATCATTGACTGAAAATGGAACACGAAGACTGATATATAATAATTGTTAATGATTTAAAATAATCGTATTGTCAAAACTGATAGAATTTATTGTTTCTTTAATATCACAATGTTTAAAATTTATAATATACCACAATGCTTAGTATATGGAATCAAAATAGGACCTAAGACTAAACTTTAAAGACATTGACTAGCAGTGACACTACAGATCAGTTATTTAACCCTTCTAAACTTCCACTGCTTCATTTGTAATGCAGAAATGATTATAACTATCTCATCTGATAATTGAGTTCAAATGTAAATGCTTAATAAATCATTGCTAGTTAGTACTAGTACCAGTAGTAGGGAAATAGAAGTAGAAAATCCTTCTTTGTCCCACAAAATATTTGAGGTGAATTATTTCAAAATCTTAAAAAATAGTAAATAGAAGAAAAGAATAAGGATTTTCTTTCAGTATATAAGAGAGAATAAAAAAGGAAGCCATAGTCAATCTATGTGTATATCTCTCTGGGTTTATGTGTAGGGTATGTATTTGTATACCGTTAAGACTAACATAATTACTTCTTTTGGAGTTTCAAATTTGAGCTTCAAATTTATGTTTAAGATTTATGACTGCCAATTAAAAATAGGAATATGTTCAGTTATATAATTTTTCAGTATCTATGTGGAAAAATCATACCAATTATTCAGGTAAAGCAGTTTTCCTTAATAATTTCTTAAAAGAATTTCTTACGTGAAGACATATAGGGCGTTTCATGATATTGATAGGTCATGGTTTCAAAAACATATTCCTGAAGTGAAAATAGTAATGTGTTTATTGTATGATCCTTTGACAAAAGCCAAAGTTTTATCATTAATAGATAACTCAATGAAGCCAACTACAGGAAGGATAAAGTTCATTCTTTTCAACCATGTAAACTTTTCATGATCCAGATCATTGACCCAAGGAAGAACTTAGAGCAACTTTAGAGATGAATGAAGCCACCTTATTTAAGACAATATTTTCTGATGTCTTCTAATGAGAGTAGAACATTTGAGTTCATCCTCTGAAGTACGGGTAGATTCATGCACTTGAAAAATGAAGAAACAATTGGGGAGACTGGTACCCTTGTGATAATGTAAGGGGGCCAACCAAAATCTTCAGTGGACTACTCAATATAAAATACTTTTAAATAATCACGGAAAAGAAGAATCACTTGTACTGGATGTTACTTTCTTTTAAAAAAGTTTTAAAATTGCAAAACAGTGTTTTCTGATTTTTTTTTTTTCTGATTTATAGGCTGTTTCATTAAATTGAAAATGTATATAGCTTCAGAATCTCCATATGAGATAACTGGAGCATGCCATAAAAAAACTGAGGGCCAGCAAATCTTGATATTGATACATAAGTAACAATGCTGTATGTTAAGCATTATTAAATTGTTGTTTCAAAGAATATGTGAGAAAATGAGATAAAGAAGGGATGTGACAATGAATGTTTCTTTAATTTTATACAAATGAAAATATGTCCGTGTCAAATAATAATGGTTTGAAACCACGCTATGACTTTTAGTAATCAATTTTTACTAGCATTATCACTAACAAAATAATAACATATTATTTGAGAGAGAAAATGATTAATTAACCACTCTACTTTTTGACCGCTGCCTACTGAAAAAATGTAAAATCTGTTCAAATTTTGCTTACTCAAATGAACGTAGTTTTCTTTATTCAGTACTGAATGATTAGTTTTCAGGCACGTTGATCAAGTACAAGGTTGAACAATTAGAGAGACTAGGAAAGTATTTCCTAAACCTACTTTTTATAAGGCTTACCTGGGGTCCTGTCAAAAACACAGATAATGGCATCACTCCAATCCTACTGGGTCAGAATTGGGGTGGGGAAATATCATTGGGAACATATATTTGTAATAAGAGTGCTAGGTGGTTCTTGTAATCAGACAAGTCGTGAAACAGTGGACTAATCCAATTCTTCTCAGAACCACTTTGGAGATGGACTTTGCTTTAGAAATTCATTCCCCCACATCCCTATGCCCTCACCTTTCAGAACCACAGAACAATCCATATATTCTCCATTAAAACATCATTGCCAACACTTGTCTTAGATCTTTTGCTCACAGAACTCACCAGATTATAATCTGCACAGGTCTTTAGGAAGTATGACTTTTTGTCACACTATGGCTTGTGAGTACATTTTTTTGCTAGCAACTCCTGTGGTCTGGGAGTCATGTTCCTAAAAGATTAAAATCTGGTTAGTTCTAGATTTATATATTTTATACACTGAGATATTTCTGTTAATTTCCCCACTTAATAAATGGATATAGGGCCAAGATACTGGAATAAGTGCCCAAACTATTTTCTTTTTGTTAAGGACTACCAGATGCCAAATAGTTATTTCTCGGTTTGTTTCATTTTGCACATTCTGTTATTTTTTAAAAGGTGTGATGATATTTTAATTTGACATTAAAAAATTCACTATCAGACTTTTCATTTAGTCCAAGTACCAACCCAATGTGATATTTCTGTGAGCTCAATTATCAAGCAATGCTGTAAAAATGGTGAAGTCTCATCACTGATAATTACACACAAAAACAAACTGAAATATTTTCTTCTTCAAAGTGATTTTTCTTTTAAAGATCTGCATTTAACTAATCTTAAAGATTCTTTGATCATGCAAAGAATAAGATTTACAAAATACTTATAAAATGTTTTGACAAAATAATGTCAGCAGAATAATATCTATCTCATATCTCTACTCCATAAAATCTTTTAATATTGGTGTGCTGGTGTGCTCAGTTCTTAATTTCTTTTCTGCTTATTCATAATGAGAATGAACTCATTCTTTTGGGGTACTTTATTTCGTATTAAGCAGGAGAGAATATAGCTAGTCATTTAGTCATTCAATATCTTCTTACTTTGTGACCCAATTTTTTTTAGTGATGAAAGACCATATTTCATGTAATTTTCCAAATTATATTTACTGAATATATGTATTCAGAGTTAAAATGGTAGTTTTTAAGAGCTCATTGAGAAGCTAAGACATCTTATAGTATGTAAGTGTAATATGCTCTTCTGAAAGATAGCCCGTTACAAACCAGAGTTCTCATATCCTCGAAAGTTCCCATATCCTCAGTCAAAATCCTTTTCGCAACATATTCCTAGAGGAGAATGCAGGAATTTACAAAGGAAACATTATTATTTGTTGTTTAATACACATTTCTAGAGTAAGGGCACTATATTCAGGAGAATAACGGTGCCAAAGAATGGATCCTTCAATCTGCTATATTTGCAGTTTTCAAATCCACATAATTCTGTGTGTGACCAGAGTAATGCAATTTAGCTTTTGATATTTCTTTTCAAAAGATATAATTAATCGTTTTGATTAAGATATTCTTAATCTTAGTCTGCCCTTAGAGTCAAGGTGTTTTATTATTTGACAAAGCATTTTAATTATGTGCTTGTGAGCCCAACTATATCCTGAAACAGGATGGTGGAAGTGATGGCATAAGTTACTGTTTGCTGGAGGCATTCTTGTAAAACAAACGATTTATTTTATATGATCTTAGAATATACCAATTTCAGAATAGGTATGTTAAACATATCCACACTCTGCATGTTCATACATATGGTTTTGTATAATAAGCAGTTTATAAATTTACTTGAACTTGCCTTCACCAAGGGCAGCAGAATAAAAACTATGGTTATGTTTGAAAATATTATATGTCCAAAGAGCTACATTATTCACAAAAACTAAAATTGTACTTTTCTGTTATTTGAAATAAGTATATTATGGAAAAATAGATGTTTTAAAAAGCTGCATACTTTTATTATAGCATTAATTTCTTAATATAATGGGAAGGAGATCCAAGCTACAAAACCTTATCATTCCCAGAACTTTCTAATAAAACCAACTTACCATTCAGTTGAGCTATGATTTATTAATATGTTTATGTGAAGAAACTATATGAGATGCAAAGATGAACAAGGCATTATATTTGGGAAAATAGCACACATGAAAATTGTGATTAATTTTTTGAAAATAATGAATAATTTTTCTAAGAATTAAAAAATATATGTATTTACATTTATTTCTTTTAAAATGAAACTATCTTTGATTTTTTTTCTATGATAATACATCAAAACATGCCCATAATTAAAATAATTCAAGCAAATACTGCTATGAGTAGAAGTAAGGGAACCTCATCCATCTTAAACTTCCTTGCCTGTCAATCCTCTCCCTCCACTCCAGTCCTCTGTTCCCACTCCACAAAGGTAATAAAAGTTTAATACATGTGTAAACAAATATATGTATGTTTGTGCTTGCACATGTGTATGTAGCTTAGTATCTGGCACTAAGTGGTAAGCACTTAATAGATGTAACTAAATTATAATTGATATGTGATTCAATTGCATATTTGGTTTTATAATATTTTGTGATTCATATCTTTTGCCTGATAATATGGCAAAAATTTCTTTTCACATATAATCATATATATTCCTCTTACATGTTTTAATGGATATTTAGCATTCATTTTGTTGTTATATCTTAATTTGTTAGCCAAGTTCCTCTTGTGGTTTAAAAATATTTTTGCAATAATAACAATGTTAAAAAAAATACTGCCCTCCAAAAAATTGACCTAACTTATACTACCAACAACAATATCTGAGAAAACCTATTTCCTTATATTCTAATCAACACTTACCAGTACTTTTATATCTTTGCTACTCTGATGAAAGATGGTATCACGTTAATAAGCATTTTTTTTTTTTTGGTTATTTTTCATATAATTATTGGCCATTGATTTTCTTTGTGATTGTTTTTTCGTATCATGCAACCATTTCTTCCCTTGAAATTGTTTATGTTTTTCTGGTATGTGCTATTTCTTTACTTATCATGAATATTAACTCTATGTCTCTCACATAGGTTGTAAAAATTTTTCTTCAGTGTTTCATTTGCTTTTTCATTTTGTATATTCTTCCATGCAAATACATAGTCATTTCTCTTTATCTTTTTATGCTTTAAGACATTTGATATCAAACCAGAAAAACTTTCCACTTTAAGATTTAGATAATATTTGCTCTTATGTTTTTCCTATTACTTTAGATAATATTTGCTGTTAAGATTTTCCTATTACTTTTACATCTTTTTTACCCTTAAATCTAATCCATCCATTCTCATGTTTATCTTTTCAAACTGAACATTCTGGTTTTATGCATTTATTTTAATCAAAATGAATAATATATATGGATTAATTTGGAGAGAGTATTTTATCAATTTTTAGTCTTCCTACCCAAAACAGAAATATGGTATGTCTTTCCATGTATTTACGCTTTCCTTTATATTCTTCCACAAAGCTTACAAATTCTATGTATGGTTCCTGTGTATTTCTGAAATCATACAATATCTTTGCAGATATTCCTGCCAAAACTCTTTGGAAGAATTGGCTTTTATTACATTCCTCATCTCTGAACAAATCATAATGGCCGAGGGAAAATAGTATTCTATTTGGGCAGGCCCAATTACATTGCCAGTGAAGAACTCCGGTTAGGCCAGGAAAGGAGAGAGTACTCAAGTTGGCAACAGAGCCAATCCAAATCAATGACTGAGCAGGATTACTGTGGGTGGAGTTGGGGTAGAGTCCTAAAAGAAGAGACACTAAGTAGAAAAAGTCAAGTTCTTAACCAAAAAATAGCTACTAAATATTTTTAGACAATTTCATTTAGACATTGAGTTATTTACTTGAGCTATCTGGCATTGTCGATAGTCTGATCATAGACAAAAAAATCTAGATAGGATTATAAACATTTTATTCGTTATTTCCTATGTATTTCAGACCTTAATACAACACAAATGTGAATGCTATAGGACCAAAAAGTAAGCGAAGAATTTTATACCAAATTTTTCTGTCTTTCTCTAAACTATGATTAATCTAAAATACTAGCTCATCCCCATCTATGCACTTTAATATCAGCCACCTCCCTCCTCAGTCCACCTTGGTAATCATCACTTCTGCCTCCACTATTTCATCAAAAATTAGCAAACTGGGATAAAGAAGCCTAGAATGTCAGAGTAAATTAACACCTTCCCAAAGTTTTATACCAAACAAATTATTTTAGAAAATGCATCATCTCTCTCCAATTTCTATTTTATTTAATATTAATTTTGCTTGATGATTTTCATTTTGTTTAACTTATGAAAACAGAAAATATTTTAAAATTTCTTCTTACCCTGTTCTCATATAAGATATGTTATTTTTGTTACATGACACTGCTCTGGAAATTTTCTTGAGGCCAAATTTTAATTATAGGATTCAAATCCATTATCATCTTGGGGTTGTAAATATGTGTCCAGAAACTTAGGATATAAGGTGAAAATTAAATCAATATTTTCATTTTCATCTTGGGTCAGACATAGCAATGGGAAAAACAAATGATCTAATGACTAAGGTTTAAACTAGATTAGTATTAATGGTTAATTCTCCATGGAAATAAAAATGTTGAATGTTAATCTATAAATTGATTTATACAGATCTGCAGTGATATATTAATACTTATGAATTATTTCTGAGGTGTTTTGCTTGTTCTTAACAATCAACTAGGAACCTAAGGCAGTAGTAGTTTATAGAAGAAAACCATTAACTAACATAGACTGATTTATAAGGCTGCTGTTTGTACCCTTCAGGGGACATGGACTGATAAAAATTTAGTCTCTAGTGCCCTTTATAAGCTATAAAAGAATATTTCACTTAGCTGCGTATATTTGAAAGTGTGCTACCTCAAAGCACAAGAGGGAATCCAGAAATACTTTACCCTAAGAGAAGAGAGAATGTTGTGAAATATTTAGATATCAATGAAGATACTCCTTAGGAAACCAATAATTATAGAATGTCCAATATTTGGAAACAATGACCTTCATATCATCATATGATGACAGATTATTTAAGAGTTAAAACAGAAAACAATAATAATAGCAAATTATGTTGTATGTAAAGAACCAAGATTTTCATTTGTTTCTTTGTTTCGTTTTTGAAGAAAATAACATGGTTTTGGTTACAGGCATTTATATTTTAATTATATACAAGAAAATATTGGCTTGGGTATTTTTCCTTTTTTTAAATTAATGAAATTTATTATCTAGAGCAGTTTTAGGTTCACAGCAAAACTGATTGGAAAGTATAGAGAGCTCCCATATACTCCCTGTTCCTGTACATGCACAACCCTATCGACATCCCTCACCACAGTAGTTCAGTTGTTATAACTAATGAACCTACGTTTACACAGCATTATCACCCAAAACTCATAGTTTATATTAGGCTTCACTCTTGGTGTTGTACATTCTTTGGGTTTTGACAAATGTATAATAACATATATCCACTATTGTAGTATTATACAGGAGTTTCATGCCCGAAAAATCCTCTGTGCTCCATCTACTTTCCCCACCACCACTCTAAACCCCTGGAACTAGTAATCTTTTTGTTGTCTCCATAGTTTTGCCTTTTCCAGATTATCGTATAGTTGGAATCATACAGTTTGCAGTCTTTTCAGATCATCTTCTTGCACTTAATAATATGCATCTCAGCTTCTTCCATGTCTTTTCATGGCTTGATTGCTTATTTCTTTTTAATGTTGAATAATATTTCTTTGTCTAGGTATACCACAGTTCATTTATCCACTCACCTACTGAAGGATATTTTGATTGCTTTCAGGATTTGACAATTATGAATAAAGCTGCTATAAACATTTGTGCATAGGATTTTGTGTGGACATAATTTTTTAATTCATTTGAGTAAATACCAAGGAATATGATTGCTCAATCACATGGCAATAATATGTTCTATTTTATAAGAAATTGCCAAACTGACTTCCAAAGTGGCTCTCTCTTTTTGCATTCCCACAGCAATGAATGAAAGTTTTTATTATTCCATGTCCTTGCCAGCATTTAGTGTTGTCAGTGTTTTGAATTTTGGCATTCTAATAGGCATGTAGTGATGTGTCGTTTTAATTTGAAATTTCCTAGTGACATATGATGTTGAACATATTTTCATATCCTACTTGCCACAACATATCTACTTTGATAAGATATCTGTTAGGTTCATACTGATTTTATAATTAATCAGTTCCTCATTTTCTTCTTGTTGAGTTTTAAGAGTTCTTTGTATATTTTAGATAATAATTCTTTATCAGATGTGTCTTTTGCAAATATTTTCTCCCAGTCTGTGGCTTGTTTTCTAATTCCCTTGAAGTTTTGTTTTTAGCATAGATTTATTATCACAGATTTATTCTTTTCATCAGTCTTTACTGTCATTGAAATAGGATCATGAGAAAGAAGTGAGATAAACATGGATATTTAATATACTGTTCTGAATCAAAAGTCTGGTTCCTTTTTAACAAGAAGTAGGACAAAACCACATTCTTTTCAGAAATACTTGTTTATTTAAGTTCATTTTATTTTTGCTGTCATTTTTTGAGCACTTTACTGTGAACCACACTCAGTGATAAATGCTTTATATACATTCTCCCATTTAATCTTTATGTAATCCTTCTAGACAGCCATTACTATTCCTTCTTATAGAAAGAAGACTGGGGTTCAGGAAAGCTAAATAATTAGCCTAATTCATACAGCTAGTAAATGATAGATTTGAAAGCTAAACCTATAGTTGATTGTGCCAGAACTATACTCTAATAATTATATACCACTTCTCTATTCTCTTTCTAAATTAATAGCCATCATTATCCATTTAGTTGGAATATTTAGTACATTATGTGCAAACACTTATTGTTACTGTTTGTTATGGGCTAGGTGTTTTTCTAGATGTTCAGTTTATATGGATGAACAAGACATGGTCTCTGCATACATTCTTATCCTCAAGAGCTCCTAGTTCAAAGGAAGTTAAACAAGTAAACTTAAATTACAGTAAAGCAAATGCAATACAAACGATCCTGTGGTAACCTGGAGGTTGAATATATATGATAGATTAGCCAATCAATATTCAAGATTAGAGTGAATAGACAATAAATATATTAAAGTAGTTTTTGATTATTATACACATAGGGCAGAGAAAACATTTTCATTAATTTGGACTGAATAGAATATAAAGAAATACTGAACAACCAAGCCTGTTTGGAAATACTGGGCTATAAGACCTGATCACAGTCATCATAATTATTCATCCAGTCATATATCATTCCGTTGCAGGAAGGCAAATATTAACGAAGACAAGACAAACTAGTTGGAGTATATGGGAGATAGGTAATGTGCTTTTCTCTAATTTTTATTCTAGGCAAAAATACTTCACTCGATCATAAACGAGCAACTTGACTCTTTTCTGGATCAAATCAAAGTATTAGTTTTCCTATCATCTTTTTTCAGAGTCTGAATATTACTCTATTTTTAAAAATGACAATTCCTGAAATTTTCTATCTAGTGGTACACTTTATTGTAAACGCAGCTAGAAATACACTTCAAAAGTATCAAACCTTACATCGTTTCTGAGTTCTCTAGTGACCTAAGACTTTCAGAGTTAGTTCCTGCCTTAAGAACTCTGAGAGTGCATGTCATTTGGTTTCTTATTAGACCCAGGGGAAGTAAAAATACCTTAAGACACCAAAGATCACTGGAGTGTTATATCCATACCATCTTAGTGAGCATTATGCCCTCATTATGGCCTCTTTTCAGAAAAAAATATAACTTAAAATAAATATATTTTAAGTAATAGAACTTAATAATGTTATAGCTGAGAAGGAGGATCAATAGCTTACTAACAGTAAACTTTTCAATTTTTGAAAACGTAAATGAAGATTAATTCTGTGTGTGAAGCTGACAGTAAGTTAGCTATTTTCATAAGGCCACCAGGCTTAAGAGGTATACTTGGAACCCTGATTTCAATAATGAGATAGCAGTGGTTGATGAATTAGATGTTATGAGACAACTCAGATTTCTTGAACTGTTAAAAAATTTTATCAAAAAAAGAGACCAATCTTTTTATTTATTACAATGCTAATGGTCTCAGAAAATAATTTATTACAATGCTAATGGTCTCAGAAAATAATTTAAGAATCGTGTATGACAATATGCATGGCCTGGGATTATTTTGTTTGTGTCACATTGGTTTAATTTAACATTTAATTCACACGACATGTATGAAATTCTTCTTCTTTGGTAAAACTCAGTATAGAATTTAGAGTTTACAGGATGTCCTTCGTAACTGAGAGGACCAAACAAAGAACAGAGGTAAAGATCATAACATTAATGAGGGCTTAAAGTCTCTTAAAGGTCTTTAAAATCAAAAGTTAGAGTGGAGGTTGAAAATAGGCAATTGTGAAATATGTATGATATGGATCATTTCCACAGGTAAATGTATCTATGACAAATTAGAAGATTTGTATAATTCCAATGGAATACTTGGTTGTGTGTGCAGGTATATTTTCTAAAATACAAATAAATTACAAGATGTGTGGTTAGGAGGATTTAACCTCATGCCACATGCTTGTTTGTGTGGCATAAAGTGAAACTGACTGGCCTCCACAGCCTAGGGAGTTAATGTGTGTGGTAACTTGAGGAAACCACACTGTGTTAACAAAAGGATGTTGAAGGCATTAGAAAGCAAAATTAATTTACAGCTTAGCTAGCTTTACTTTGTCATTAAACAATATCACTTAATGCTATCTTGGCCTATATTTTCAATACTTCAACAAGGCTACACCTTTTGGTGACTAATTTAATGATATAGAGAACCATTTTTCTATGCCTTTCCATCTCCTTATTCCACATTATTTTCTGAAGTGATCTTGTAAACACCCATGGCTTCAATAATTGCCTGTGTTCTAATACTTTCAAATCTATACTCCCAGTCTAGCTCCTTATCATATCAATGACATCCTGCTTACTGGTGATCCTCATTTGGATGAGGATATCCTCAAACACATCCCAAACTACACTCATATTCTCAGTCTTTTCCTTCTTTCCAAGCTCCAAATCTGTTTCTCTTCCTGTCCTTCTGATCTAGGTAAATAGTATCACGATCTACCCATGCAGCCAAACAGGAAACCTGATCATCATCCTAATTCCTCCCTCTTTCCTACATCCAATGAACAACCAAAACCTGTCACCTGACAGCGTCTCAAAACTGTCCCCTTCTCTCCAATCTCAGTACTGTTGTAGTAGTTCAGACTCTTATCCATTTTCTCCTGAATTACTGCAAAAGTTTTCTAATTACTGAAAATACCATTTATGTATAATTTTTCAGGATATCCTTATAATGAAGTTATCATTATATTTTTTATGCTAAAACAGGCTATGTCCTATGCCATTATTATAAACAAAAGTTTAATAATGGTCTTTAGCTGTGAATGACTAATTTAGGCATAAAAATTCTATCCCTGTGTATGGTTAAACCTGTATATGTACAATGTGTACACATCAGTGATACTTCATCTGAACTGTGACGTCAGCATATTGATGGTTCCCAAAATATGCCATTTGAGAGCTTTGATTTTAACTTAAGTTCTAATTTGTATTCAACCACTTTGAAATCTGGAGAACCATTTTCAGCTTATGGAAGTGAAGCTAGCTCAAGAGAGAAATAGGACACTCATTTTCACATGTGTGTGTGTCTGTGTGTGTATCCATTTTAAGGAACGATGTGTCTACTCAAGTTGAGGGTCTCGTTAATTCCCAAGAAGCACTTCTTATTGAAGGAGATAGAAAAATAATCACTACAAATTTTTTGAGAGTAGAATTTGTACCCCCACATAAGAAAATACTTTTCTAAATGTGATTGTTACTTTTGAGTAATAGAAAAAAAGATGCTTAATGTAGCTCAGCAAATGAGATTTTAAAAAGAGCTGAAGGACAAATGACATTTTAATATTTTTATTTTTACATTTTAGAATGCATCTGGACATTTGTTATAGCATTCAGCATTTTGTTGGTATTAAATGTGCCCTGTACTTAAAAAGAAGATATTCAGTACCATGTACCTATATATCAAATAGCATTATCATAACTTAAACATATATGTGTTGTTCAGCATCTTCTATAGTGAGCTACATGTGTGGCATCTTAACTTACCCCATTTGAGTTAATATACTTTTATTTATACATAATATGTGATATATTCTCTGGGGAGAGAGATAAATCAGACATGGTTTCCACTCCAGAGGACACTAAAATGAACAACTGTTTAAAAATAAGATTAAGATAGCAGTATGCTCCCTCAAATCCATAGAAAAGATGTCAGATCACTGGGTCGTTTGATTTCATTCAGCACCAGCATGAGAATATAGTTCTTCAGTGCTTCCACTTCTGTAAACCTGCGATAAGCCATTGGAAAAGCTATTGTTTTTGAGGCATAACTTTATGTATTGTAAAAATCAGATATTGGTTTGGTCTGTTCAATCAAATATATGATAACTTTAATGAGTAAAACATGAAAAGTCATTTAAGCTTTTTTTGGTATAATTTTGAGTAAACTAATCATCGATTTGATATTTCGTTTTGGTCAATTGGCTATTAGCTTATGATTATACATTTTTCTCTTTCTAGGCATAGTCTAATTCTAAATATAATATTAAAAAATATAAAAATACCCATGATGCTTTAAATATATACGTTCAAATATCTACTAGTAGGTCCATCAACAGAAACATGATGCTCATTCACAGAGGAGAAAAACTGTATCTGTTTATCTGTTCTGTAGTACTCCTAATTCCAAACAAGAGTAAAGAATTTTGGAGTTTACATATATAAGACATATTGAAAAAGTTCTAATGTGAATTATGAGAGTGTCTGTGTCCTATGTTTTATTATAAATCATTCTCACAATATTTTAATGAAAGAACTACATCTTGTCACAAAAACAAAAAGTAAAAGAAAAAATATTTGAACCCCACAAATATGATTATTTCAAGTTAAGACCACATCAGAAAAATTTGTTTATGTATAGGTTGTTTAGTTAATGAGTTTGCTTTGGAATGTCAGCTTTCTAAAATCAGATTTTTTTATTAGCTGAAGATAATTCAGTATAGATGATGTGTTGACAGGAATCAATCATAACTTCAAATAATTTATTATAGCATAGAAATGTTATGAGCTACATAGAAACATTCTATCTTCATATACATACACATATACATACACTCACATAGAGTAAATGCTTCTGTAATCTAATCTTGAAATTGATCTCACTTAAAAGTAGAAACTGGTTTGTTAGCATGGTAAATAAAATAGGTAATAAACAGTGTATAATTATGTGATTTATGTATTTACATATTTTATATCAATTTATGCTATATATATACACTTAGGTTAATATTTAATACTTTTATTAAAGTAAATGAAATAATATTTCTGTTATTAAAAAACTTGGTTGTCTGATTCCTGGCCTTGTTGAAGACTAAGATTTTGGCATAAATCTAAAGTGATTTTTTTGAATATCTTGGTGACATTTTCCTACAAATTTTGAATATCTTGATGACTCCATGAAAGAGTCTCCTGTGGACTAGCCATTGTTCCAAGTACTTTACAAATATTAACTGAGTTAATCATCCTAACAACCCTATGCAATAGGAGCTAGTTTAACACCCAGTTTACAGATGAGAAAGTTAAGTAGCTTATCCTATGCCAGACAGCTCAGTGCCAGAATCAGGATTCAAAATTACTCGAGTCTATATGCCAGTTTGGAAAGGACTGGCAACCATCACTGAGCAGGTTTCATTTATTAATTTGAAGGCAAGGGCATGGAAAAGATTACTCAACCCTTGGTAGTTTGGTTGTAAAACATACAGTCATCTTGAGTCTGAGCTTCCAGTTATCACTCTGGGTGTTATCCAAAAATTAGAGTCACTTCTTACCTACTCTCCTCCTTGGGCCATGCTTGCAGAGCACCCAAACAGCAGGCGATGAAGAGACATTTGGCATCAAATAGCAGCCTTTCTCTTTATGTGACACAGAAATGCCCCCTTTGTTATCTTTGACTCCACAGCTGCCTAGTTTTCGGTTAACCATAGTTACAAACTGGTTTTGTGGTAATTACGACTTTTGTAACTCTTTGAAGTCTCTGCTAGAATTAGAGATTTCTGTCTCTGTATCAGTTGTCCCCACTAATGATGTAAATTCGTGAGTTTATGTAGCTGTACATCTTCAGAGATTTGAGTGTAAGCTTGCTTCTACAAAGGTTGGGGACTTCTCTGTATTACTACAGGATGTTTTTCACTGTCTTCTAGAATTTAAGTTAAAAAAATTTAGTTTCTGTTTGGGTAGCGATTGTGAATTTTAGATTCTTTACAAGCTCGAGAAAAACACATTAGGCTTTTCTGGCCGTAAATGAAGACTCATTATGCTATAAGGAAAAACAAGGTTTTAAAGGACAATAACTATACTTAGTAATTTTCTTTTTTTATTTTATCACTGGACCTTGAATAATAGAACTTAAGTGGTTGTTTGGACTTAAATTACTCCTACCTGTTGAATTGCTGTTCAGATACCAGAGATCTTAACATGTGTTATTTCAGGAAGTGAAGAGCCTTAAAAATTGCCTCAGAAGAATTTTTTTCCATATATTGTAATTTAAATTTGGCAATTTCCCTCAAGAGTAATAGAAAAAAAAATTGTTCAATGGTAAATAAAGCTTGTGAACTTAGTTTTTTTTTCTCCAGACCAGGGAAGAGAGCTAACATTTACTGTGTATCCACAGTATGCCACACTTTTGACCTCATTTAAACTCTGCATCAAAAGTGTGAGATGGATATTCTTCTCCCATTTTATTGATGAAGAAATTAAACCTCAGAGATATTAGGTAAATTGTTTAAGGCCACACAGATCCTAAGTGAGATTCAAACTGAGGTTGTCCTGACCTCAAAAATTATGCTCTGTCCATCACAAATATCACAAACTTGGGATTTTTAAAAAGCTTGGTTATTTTCACCTTTAGATTAATTATTGCTATCAATAAAGTACTTTGAAGAAGAAGAAGGGAGCATTTTTAGGAAGAGAGCCATTTACTCCTTTTATTCAAGGTATGGAAATCATGCTAAATAGTAAGGATAATTTACCTTAGCAAGTGCCATGGTTTAAACTGAGAAGTACTAATGTGCTTAGTTAAATACTGCTTTTGAAACAATTAAAATATAGATTAAAGCCCAAGCATGAAATGAGAGCCTTTGCATCTTGACTCGGTGTGGACCCAAAGCACAAAACACAGTTGCATGTACCTCAGGGTCTTGTTATGGATGACTGGGAGGGATCGCACAGGAATCAGCAGCTGAGAGGCATCAAAGGTTGCAGCTCACAGTTTCCTTGACCTTCAATCCAAGGCAGAGGCTCTAACAGCCAACAGAAAAGAAACCATTGTGTGAGAGAATTGCTTAAAATACTTTAGCTGCTCTCCCTGCATAGTGGAGGTACTGTTTGCGGTTTGGAGAGCTCTAGTGACAGTTTGAAGCTGTTGTACCAATTCTGAGTATATATATATATCTCTGTAATGTGGTGTGCCTTCTTATCTTGAGGAGCATGTGTTAAAACAATTGAGGTATGTTGACAAAGTGAGGTCTGTAAGGAAAGCACATTTCCTTGCTTCATAGTTTGTGTTCAGTTAGCAATGTGAGTGTTGATAAAGAACAATGTTAGTGCCTATTTGTGATGTGACTCTACCAGTTAAAAAGATGATCAATTATGGATTTATTTCTAGTTTTCTCCATCTCTTGACAGCTATGAGCGAGGCTTTTGAAAATTTCCATTAGATTATAGAAAATGTGCTACTTCTTTGGATAAATAAAATACGAATACAGTTTTATCCTGCAAAGGGATTATTCAGCTGATGTTGCAAAAGACTTATTAATCTTATTATAGTTAACATTTCATAGTACTGAACAGGGAACCTCAGGACAACTTGATTTTAGAACCTAACAGTGACTTGCAAATCCCATATTAAGTGCCCAGAAATATTTGTGAAGTAAATATGCATGAATATAGTTCTTGCTGAGAGTTCTCATTTCTCAGTTGTATTTCTGCGTTTAGATGTGAAGTGGAAGTATTTATATCCGACAGTTTGGGGCTTCTCTTTCAAAGATCCTTGAGAACTTTGACAAAAAAGACAATACTGATTCAGTATACTGATCACACACACACAGACACAGATACACACACACACACACACACACACACACACACATGCACTATGTACTTCTTCCATATTTGGAAAGGTAAGAATACTTGGCTTGCCTGTGATTTAGTAATCAACATCTTCTGCCTTTGATTACAAGAGTAGGAAGTGCCCTACGTATTATTTACCGTGCATATTTAATATCTGTTTTCTTAGATTTGGTCTACCTAACTTTTGGTAGAGTTCCTGGATAGGATGTGTTTCCACAAGCAAGCCACATTTAGGTAGAGTTGTCCTAAACAGCCAGGTCATAGAGTCCAAGAACAAGCTACCCTGATTTTTCTTTGCCAATATGAATTATTTTAGTATTTTCTGTTCAGGATTGATTAGACTCTGAATGCCTACCTAGTCACTTACAGACCATTCAGTCAAAATGTTGATGCCCATTTGATCCATAGTTTGGTAGTATGTCTGAGAGTTTTCATACTACTTGTTGTTATTCGTTGATTGATCAATTCTGCCTAAATATCAGACTCAAAATCTACTTCCTCTTAATTTGTACCTTAAATGTGCTTCATAAGAAGCTTGATGCTGAATTTATTAAGTGCTGGGCTTTGAACAGTATTGACATCTCTCCAAGGAAGAAGCACCAAATTCCTAACTCCTAACAAATTATGTGTTCCTAACAAGGAGTTGGTTTGTTCTGCAAGGAGATGCTTTGCAATTTCACATATGCGGAGAGTGAGATATGAAGACTTCACCGTGGAGCAGATGGACAAAAAAGAGGATATGGGCAGAATGAGATGGATAAAAAAGGCAGATAAATGAGGAAAAGAAAATAATGTTTATTATTTTGAAAAATTTCTATAATGTCTTAAGATACACTTTTAAGAAAAATTTGTTCACAGATGCAAAAGGGATTTAGAAATGAATCACAGAAGAAAGAGATATAGAAAAGGTAATAAATTATGGAAAGGAAGGGAAAATGGAAGAGAGGAACACAATATAAGGGAGGTAAAATAAAAATGTCTAGAGAACAAAAGAATTTATAAAATGGCTATACATCTTCTGCCCTTTCTTAAATTTTGAGAATCCTCTGGTTTCATATTCTCTGCTTCTTTAGACAGGATGTACATTTATAGACTGTTTACTTAGTAACTGAAACCTTTGCTTTTTCCTCTTTGAAAAAAAAATCATGAAATGTGAAGTTAGAAGAGAGAAGTTTGCTCCCAGCCACTTAAAAATGCAAACCTCATCTGGGGGCAGTTTTAGAGATTCAGAATATCCTTTAATAATCTAAAGTGACAAACTCTAAAATAATTAGGCCATTTCTATGAGCTATTGAGATTTCTTAGAACTTTTTTCTTGCAAAATATATTACTCATTAGTGACATTTGAGTGAGAACCACTTTTAATACCAGTAATGGCAGTTTTTGCTTTACAATTATTTTAAAATTTTTCCAATAAGTCAGTAACTACACATAACTCAATAGATCTAAGTAAACTATGGCTCTGTTCCTTAAATTAAAGCAATATTGCTCTACTTGAAAACTCTCTCTTTAGGGAACTGTCTTTGCTGAGGGCACAGTGGTAGACTCTGAGGCCAGGCCGTCTGAACAAGAGTGCCAGTTCTGCCTCTTTACTGTTCAAGTAGCCTTGGGCAAAGTCATTCTTCCTCTCAGAAGGTATTCCCTGTGAAGGTACTATCTCACAAGGTTGGGTGATTGAATGAATTAATAAATGCAAAGGGCTCAGAACAATGTCTGACATATAAGAAGTATTTAATACAATTAAGTAATTAGGATGCATTGTCCAGTGTAGAAAAGAGCAAAAGTTACTTTAAAAACATTAAAACAGAAAGCCATAAAAGAAGTATATTTGTAATCTATCAGTCAGTTAATAAGTCAAGATTGTTCTTTAAAACTAAAAAAAGTATCAAAGTATCTTCCACATAATTAGC
>NW_006442484.1:49806084-49821802 GCF_000325575.1 Pteropus alecto
ATATTTGCTGAAAAGCTAGATGGCTAAAGGAATACAATATAAAACTGTAGCTATTCTCCCAAAAGTATTTACTGAGATCTAATATGAGCTTATAACTGCATTAGGTCTGTTTTGGCTAGAGAAAAAATATAAGGTATTACTTATGTCTTCAAGGTTGTTTCAAGTAGATGGAGATCAGATATGTAACAGACAGAAGGTAAGTTTTTACAGTAGGCACTTCTGAAAGTACTCAAGTATAAAATGAATGAATGAAAAAAACAGGAATTATTATAAATAATAGTAGAAATATAAGGAACTGTAATATAGATATTCGGGGGATTATAAGAGCCTAATGGCTTGATATAATTCAGAAAGTGGGACTCAGGCTGGTATTTCAACAATGTGTACATTTAAGCTTTCCATTATCAAACCTGTTTGCACATTAAAATAGTGAATGCCCGGGTCCCACCCAAGAAAATGTTATTTGACTGGTCTGAGGAGAAGCCCAGGAATTTATATGGTTTGAAAGCTACTAAGTTGATTCAAACCGTTGAGTCAAAGTGAGAATCCCTCATATAAATGACCAGAGAGAACAAAGAAATATTCCTGGTAGAGCTTAGAGGAAGAGAGATGGTAGTATGGGGAAATTTGTGTGTAGGGCCATGAAAATATGTGCAGTAGCTCAGAAGGGAGCTACACTGAGGCTAGACTAGCTTAATTTTGAAGTAATAAAGATCAAAACTGGGGTAGCCCAGACAGGAGTGGAAGTGACAGATATATGACTTTCTCACATGCACAGGCTTTGACTTTAGACACACTGAGCTTAAATCCCCTGGGAAGGTTGTGTAATCTCTATATATCTTATATTTCTCTCCTATTAAATGGATGTGGCTCTTTCATAAGGGCCATAGGGATGGAGAGGGCACAGTGAAAGGAAAAACTAAATTAAGTGAGTTAAGATCCTGGGAAAATGATAATGTCATGACAGGGGCAAGAACAAAAATGCCTAAAAGGGAAGAGAAGCAAGTCACATGCTTCATGAGTTTATAAGACTGTATTCCTAAAGAAACAAATCATTCAAAAAAATCTCCAAATAAAATACATTATGGATTAGAAAATCACTATGTTAAGGAAAAAGTAAATCTCCTTCCCCAACTACTCATAATAAATTCCTCCTCAAAACTGGTTATACCAGAAATGAAACTATAAATATATAAGGCAGTTTGGGCAAAATAAGAAATGACCCTCTTGAAAGTTTATTTAGTATTTCAGATGTTCATATTAGAAGCAGAAGTATGCAAGTCCCGTGAGAAAAAGCTAAATGAAAATAGGAAGTACTGAAAATGAAAGCAAGCCACATACATTTTGTAAAAATTTTCTTTCCAAATTCTTAGTAGACTTTTTGTGTATTAAAATAACTGAAATTATTAGACCTTCTGATGAATATTATCTATATGGCAGCACATATTAGTATTGCTATTTCTAAATTAAAGAAATGTAGTGTTCCAGGAACATATTAGATGACCATCTAGGTACCCTTTGACTTAGTCTAAAAAAGAATAACAAGTACTAAGTGATGTAGAGTGATCTAGAGAGAAGAGTTTGTGATTAAAGAGACCTGTGATTAAATTGTCTTTTTATCTGAAGCTATTATATTAATTTACCAGGTCAGTTTTTAAAATGGCTTCTAGAAATCATTGGCTCAAATATTTCCATTAACTTCATGTATTATTATTACACATGTTCACTCATTTTAGTACAAGAACTCTGAGATAAAGTTTCTCTGAGATAAAATTTCTTTATCTCAGAGTTCTTGTACTAAAATGAGTGAACCCTGTTGCACAGTAGAAGAAAGCAGGTTACAGAGAGGGACTATCCCAAGAAAATGTGTCTAGCTAAGCGATAATGATGACCAGGCTGAAACCCAATTTTCTTGAGTCTCCACGTGATATTATTTTATTTTAGACTCTATCAGTCTTTCCAGTGGTCATTGACCTTGTAAAATCACATTCAGAAAAATCATCTCTGTATCTGTATTCAGCTTAATATAACACTAGTGAAACCAAATGTACTCACTTTTTGGAATTATGTATGACACAAGGTACATTTTAAATAAAGCAATATTTCATATTTTCAATTAGTATCAGCTTTGAATTTAGATGGACCCAGCTTAAATGTCCTGGAAAAGTTGCATAATCTCTATATGCCTCAGATTTCTCATCTATAAACTAGATAATAATTTGTACTTTATGTTTGCGAGGATTTTATCAAATAAGAAACCCTGTAATGTTTTTAACACACAGTAGGCTCAATACATGTTATTTACATAATTTTGAAATTGAAATAACTATTTTACAATGATATAAGAATAGCTTTTATTGATGTTATTTATTCTAAAAATTGTACTTTTTAAAGAAAACACTTTCCATGTTATAACTAAAGACACTCTGAAATGAAATTCAGGTTAAAATATAAAAAAAAATATTTTTAAAAGTACATAAAATGTGAAAGATAAAAATATTAACAAATACTTTTAGAAGTTATATAAATCGATATTAAATTTCATGCAGAAAAATAAATGTACAAACATAGCCAAGAAAACACTAAAGAGAAAAGCTACATGGACTGCCACGTGCAAAAGGTCGAAGCTGGATGACTGTCGTATGCCATACATAAAAATTAACTCAAATTGGGTTAAAGACTTAAGCATAAGACCTGAAACCATAAAACTCCCAGGAAAAAACATAGGAGTAAGCTCCTTGACAACAGTATTGGCAATGATTTTTTAGATTTGACACCAAAAGCAGAGGCAACAAAGTAGAAATAAACCAGTGGGACTACATCAAACTAAAAATCTTCTGCACAACAAAGTAAACCATTGACAAAATGAAAAGGAAACCTACTGAATATAAAAAAGTATTTTCAAATCTTATATCTAATAAGAGGTTAATATCCAAAATATATAAAGAACTCATACAACCCAACACCAAGAAACCTAACAATCCAATTAAAAAATGGGCAGAGGATCTGCTATCATCATTAGTCATCAGGGAGATGCAAATCAAAACCATAATATGATATCACCTCACTCCTGTTAGAATGGCTATTATCAAAAAGACAAGAAGTAAGTGTGGGTGAGGATGTGGAGAAAAGGGAACCCTTGTGAACTGTTGGCAGGAATGTAAATGTAAATAGTGCAGCCACTACACTAAGCAGTATGGAGGTTCCTCAATAAGTTAAAAATAGAAGTACATTATGACCCAGCAAATCCACTTCTGTGTATTTAGCTGAAGAAATCCAAAACACTCATTCAGAAAGATATATGCACCCCTATGTTCATTGCAGGACTATTTACAGTAGCCAAGATATGGAATCAACCTGAGTGCTCATCAACAGATGATTGAATAAAAAAGAAGTGGTATATATATACAATGGACTATTACTTGGCCATAAAAATGAATGAAAACTTACCATCTGTGACAACAGGGATGGATCTAAAGGGTATTTTACTAAGTGAAATAAGTCAGACAGACAGACAAATACCATATGGTTTCATTTATAGGAGGAATCTAAAGAACAAAATAAACAAAACAAACAGACTCATACAGAGAACAACCTGATGGTTGCCAGATGGAAGGGGAGTTGGGGGGCTGGGTGAACAAGGTTAAGAGATTAAGAAGTACACATTGGTAGTTACAAAATAGTCATAGGGATGTAAAGTACAGCATAGGGAATATAGTCAATTACGTTGTAATAACTATGTATAGTGCCAGGTGGGTATTAAACTAATTGCGAGGATCACTTCATAAATTATATAAATGTGTAACCACTATGCTATATACTTGAAACTAATATAAAATAATATTGAATGTCAACTGTAATTGAAATATAAAAATTAATTTTAAAAAAAGCGATACCAACATCAGACTCTAAAAAAGGAGATGGCAAATATCAGCGTCACACCGGCTGCATGCTTTTTGCCAACACCTTTGCAATCAGTACTCACTGCTGAAAATTCTGAGATGCAAACCCTTAAATGCATATTTTGAGTTGTCCTTTCTTATACTGTGAGTTTCAATATCTTTTTTTTTTTTTTACTTTCTTAAAAGTATTATGAGAGTGGTTAATTTTCTCTATTCGAAGCAATGGTTACAGTCACTTTAAATAAAAAAATAACTACATTATTTTTTCTAGTAGGAGGACAAGTTTTTTGCTATCAGCGTTCAGCACCATCTACATTTTTTTCTCTTCTAATGTGATGCTTTGGCCTATTCCGAATTTCGATGTACACAAACATCTTTCATTTTTTTTTTTTAATTGTTTGGGTGATCTTGTTAGCTTCATTGTCTCTTCTCTTGTTAATCATGAGACACAGCATAGAAATGTCTGGTTGTGATAAAAGACCAGGGAAATCACACATTAGAGACAAAGACCACTTTAGTGATGTCACTTATGAGAATTAGTACCTTTTAGCACAGTGTGGAAATGCAGTATTAATGCATAGATTAAGTATTTGCTTATAGCAAGACAGTTCAGGGATTTATTTTATTCAAAGTCGAGTATGCTTTTGATTTACAGCAGCTGTAAAACCTATTTCTTTTTCCCCTCCTCTTTCCTGGTTTGGATATTTAATTTTACATATGTAAACACATACAACACTTTTGTGTGTCAGGCTCATTTTTTCGTATAGAATTTTTGAGCTTAGGTACAACTTTACCTATTGAGAAATCATTTTAGGTGTTATATTCTGATATAATAGAGCCTAAGAGAAAGAAATTAAAGAAATCATGATTTTTATTTTTGTTTTAGGGGGGCAATAAAACCTAAATATTTTGTATATAGTATGTCCAATAAAACAACATATAACTAATATTTTACCAAATTTTTTAATATAGCAAGAATATTTTATTTTCTCATTTTTTTTTACTCCTTACAGAAATAAACACAGAATTAGGGAATATGGATACAATTGAGACTAAGAGTCAAATATAAAAAATATCTAGTCTAATATATTAAATGTCTCTTGAAATGATTTTTTCCATGATAAAGATTCTCTGTCATATATACCCATTTTACAATTTGATGGGTTGTCTTTTAAAATTTACCCCATTTTATTTCAAGTTAAGTTAAAAGGAGAAGATTAAGAAAAAGAATATTACTCAACGATGTCATTTTGGAGATGAACACACAGATTATCCCTAAAAGGCATATGACATGGGTAGTTTCATTGTTATCCATTATTGGAGACTCTACATTTGCAAATATTACTGACAATGTGCTTTATTTTCCAGTGAGTCATGTAGTCTCCCTATCCTTTCCTTCAGCTATTATTTCCCTAACAGTTTCTCTTACTTTCTTTTATTTTTAGGCCCCCTCTCTCTGTCTCATCAGCTCATACCTGTTCTGTATTTACATGTATATTTCTCTATCATCTATCTATCCTATTCAAGAAGAGTTTATGAGATGATAAGGCTAATATTAATCATAAAGGAAGGAGGATTTCCAAAGAAGGCTTTCATTCACAGTGCTGAATTTTTGCCTCTTTATTTTTCCTTTAGATGACATCTGGAAAAATTCCAAGATGAAAACTCCCCTGAACAATATCTCTTTAAGTAAAGCTATATTATAGTTGATTTTCTCCCTTTACAATATCATGCCTTGGTACAATATTTGTGGGCACTGAACCTCTCACTCCTCAACAGGAATCTCTTTCTTTATTGATAGAGTAACAAAGCCAGGAGAGGAAGCAGGTGTTCAAAGCGTCAGTGGCCACAAATGGAAAAAAAAAAAAATAGAAAAAAACGTTCATCCCCAATCTATCTAGAGAATTATCTTTTAAAAATTTGCCTAGGTATTATACTGTCAGTTTTATTCAATTTGCCTCACTGCGAGTGCACACTATGGCCTTGCCAGAAAATTTCTGGGACATCTTATTTTTTCTTGTTCTTAATAATGAGAGGAAAGCCTCAGACAGCACACTCCTTTGGCACAACTCATGCCCTGACCCAGGGTTAACACATCTCACTACAAAAAGGACAAAAGAGCCCTGAGGAGCTTCATCATTAGTTCTTTATAATCATAGTCTATAGGAATTCACAGATCAGTAATCAAAAAAGTCCAATTTTGAGACAAATTATTTTAATAATGAGTTAATAATAAAATAATGTATAAATTAAATTATAATACCATAGTTCCACTACTTTTATTTCTTAACTGAATATAAAGTGATCCAAAATGATCTATAGAAAAAAATAAACATTTTCAAGTAATAAATTAATGAAATTAACTTGTTAATTATTGTGAGACATTGAAATATTAGTACTCTCTATTCAGATAGAAAAAATATTGGAGAAATTAAATGATAACTTTTCTTACTTTTCTCATATTTATTCTTAATTCTCTAAGAGTTCTAAGATCTACATTTAAACATCTAAAATATTTGATGATTTTTTTATTCAAAATCAGTTTATTGTGATTTTTTCAATTAAGCACCAAAATATTTCTTAAATCAGGTTTCATTTCAGATGTCATTTTAAAAAATACCTTAAAATGTCAACATCCTGTACAAGGGAAAATGGACATTGCCATATATTGTTATTAGGAAGTAAATTGATAGCGCCATTGTGAAGGGCAATCTGACAACATACATTAAAATATGAAAAGCATATAAAATTTGACCTAGAAAGTTGACTTCTAGATATGTATCCTCTACAAATACTGGTTTGTGTGCAAAATGATAAATGTACAATTATATGCGCCAGAGCATTTTTATAATACTGAAGATGAGATACAACCCAAATGTGATTAATAGAAAACTAATAAAACAAGTTTCACTGTTTATAGTTTGGAATGACATAGAAGTTTTAAAATAATTAATGAAACAATATAATAAAATAACAAGGCTATTAAAATCATAATAGTACCTAACATTTATTGAACAGTTAATATGTATAATTTCATTTAATTTTCATAATATCATTATGATATATATACTATTTTAAACTTCATTTTACAGATTAAAAAACCAACGTATGGAGAGGGCACCTCTAGTGACCAGGATAGAATATAGTGAGACCATAATACAAACTCAGTCAGTATTATACTGTGTTATACTATATAAACAATTTTTAAGGTGTATAAAGTATGCATCCATTTGTAAGAGAAATATATATTTACAAAGAAAGGAAGAAAAGGAGAATGGATATCTACATTCTTAATTACTAAAGAATATAATTCTTTAAAAATATGCCTATATAAGTATTATATTGTTTGTTAATGTGAATAATCTTTTATCATGTATTTAAAAGTAAATATTTTTTAATGAAGTTAAGGGTTTTATAAGTCATACATTGCAAAGCATGCAGTTCACTGTTCATTGTGGTTGGCCCTAGGCACAAATAGCTCTTGAACATTTAATATATAGCTGCACCTCTCCAGTGTCCTAATAAAACCCTTAGAAGTTAAACTACTAGGATGTAAGTATAATATAGATTGGTCACTAACATGGTTTCTCATATACTGATTTTTTTTTATCCCCATGACTTATTTTATAACTGGAAATTTGTACTTCTTAATCTTTCCTCTTTTCTGCCCAATATCCTTCAAGTCTCCCATCTTCTCCATATCCATGAGTTTGTTTCTGAATTTTTATGTCATTATGGCATTCTTTTCAGTGATGCACCTACACAGCATTTTAAATTACAAAAGATCAGTTATGAATTGCAATTGAGACTGTACACTCTTTGATTTCCTTTTCTCTTGAATTTATCATGGGTCAGTGCTTTATAAATAAGTCCTTTAAAACATAATGCTGAAGATGCTGATGGAAATCTAGGTGCAGTGGTGATTGTGATGAAATCAGAAGAACAAATTGATGAACCTCCAAAACTACCAGTTACCATTGTAAAAACATCAGCTGCAAAGAAAACAGTATCAATCAAATACAATGAAAATTATTTGAAATTTGGATTTTAGTGGGCTGACAATGATCATTAACTTCTTCCATTAGCTATAGTGTGTTTAGGGGCACTCAAAGTTCTGGCAATAAAGTACTGTCTCAAATAGCAGTTTTGAAATGCAAGGACTATCATGGGAATTACTGAATTTTTTAAAGCAAAGCAGGAAAACATTCAAGTGACATAATCATCAGCACAGAATGGTAGGAGATGAAATTGCAGAAGTCATGGAAGCCTTGTTTTTAGTGTTGAGTTCAATTGCTAACTAAGGTTAGAGATTCTCAAGTAATTTATGAGACAGCCATTATTGTTTTGCTATGAAACAGTGCAACCGATGCTCTCTGGGACAAAGCAAGGGGGAAAAAATCTGATGGGGCAACTCTGTCACATACAATCAAATTTATCAAACAATGACAGATATGGCCCAAATGTAGAGCAGCATTTATTATCCTGAGTACGAAAATGTCCATGATAGTCTCTGGAGACTTTAAGGTGGATTCTCTGATATTAGCAACCTGGCTGAAATTTTGATGTTTGTCAGATATGAGCTGAATAAAGGAGCCTGAGAGACATTTTATTTGGCCAATATTTATGAAGTCTTACAACTGGAGAAGAAAATTTTAAATTATTGATAACTATAAGATAAATAATAACATGCAAGTGATGTACTAGGTTATGCACAGATGATGCTAAGGCGATGGTATCCAGTTAAAACAACGTGTTCCGTATTCAAGCTGTTTTACTGGAAACAAGATCTATTCACTATTTCTTGCATTCGGGAAGCTCTCACCACCAGGGATGTTTTAAAAATTTTAAGGAAAATAACCTAATGAAGCTACGAAGTTTATCAGTCACATTAAGGACAAGCAAATTGAGTACTCTGCTTTTTCTCAGCTTTGGGAAAATATCAGCATTGATTACAATTATGTTTTTTCTGTAGTTACTTGAAGAAAACATCACATCTGGATTAGCTTTGTGCATCAGCATATTAATGTTATGTTTTCTCTCCTTTGAATAAACTAAACTAAACTAAACTTACCCTTTCAAGGTAAGCAAATTTCCATTATTATTCTGCATGAAATAGAAAGTGAATGATGGTTGTGGATCTGAATCCATGGGACATACACCCCAATCGAAGAGAGCTAGATTATTATATTAGTCTGAATAACCTTGTAAAACAATCATTGAAAGAAGTAACTGAAAGTATTCTGAAAATTATGAATATTCATTTGATAAATATCTCCATAAATACTTGGCTAACGCCACCTTTGTTGTTATCCTTGACATATTAATATTAAAACACATTTTGCAAATGGCTTCTTCCAATAGTTTGTTGAGCTAATGTTACAGAGTTTCGTTGCACCTTGATCTATGAAAATGGCTCATTAGGATATTGTAATGATTGTTTTGTAGTTATTACATATTACAATTTTTTTTGGTAAATTTCCCAGACACACTTGAAAAATGGTGAATCTCCTCTTTGTAGGGTATAGAACTCATGATGCAACTATTAAATAAACTTTATTAATGATATTATTCATGTCCTCTTTATCCTTTCTTTTTTTTTAATCTGCTTATAAGACAGAGAGCTATGGTAAAGTTTCCTATTACTTTTCTATTTTTCTCCTTCTTTTTTAGCTTTGCTTCATAAATATTTTGCTACTATGTTATTTAGCATTCTACAGTTACAATGATTATACTTTCGTTATAGGCCGTAGCCATCTTTATAAGAAATTAAACTTTTTGTTTCATAAATAAATGAATGTCCAACATTTTCCTTTCATTTACCCTGAGTTGCTTTTGTTTTATTACATGTGTCTCATATAGATCTTATAACTGTAGCATGTAGATTTTAATTTTTTTAATCAAATTTTTGGAATCTCTTGATTTCAGTAATGGATTTATCCTAATCATTTTTATTGTCTTTTTTTAATAGACTGGTCCTCCCTCCCTCCCACTCCTTCTCTGTCTCTTTTTTACTTTACTTTTGTCCTTTAGTTTTATTTGCTTCTCATCATTTGTTTATTTTTCTTTAGCTGTATTATTTGAGATTTGTTTGTTTTCTTCTCTAGTAATTTTAAGGTATAAAGCTTGTATTTAATAATCAATCATTACATATTTTTGAAAAATCCTTAAATGTTTATTTTCTAAGTTATTAGCTTCAAAAATTATTCAGATGTGCTTGTGATTTCATAGCATCCCACCTTCTCAGACTAGTGATACTATTTATTCCCCTCTTTTTGAAATTTTACTTATTATTACTCTCCCTTCAAATATGTAATTCTTTTCAGTTTTAAGTATGTTCAGATTTTACCAATAAACAAATATCCATGGCCACACATTTTTCTTCTGCAACTGCTTCATGTCTTCCTCACTACCGAACTTCTCAAAAGAATTGTTGATACCACCTGTCCCCATTTCTTACCTCCCTGGCTTCTACCAAATCATTCCCCCAATTTTTCTCCTACCTCTTGGGGGACTACTTGTCAGTTTCTTCTACAATGTCATACTCCTCCACTGGGCCTTGATATGTTGTAGTTCCTCAAGGTTTGGCCCTAGGTCCCTTATCTCCTCTCTCTGGGCCATCCATACCAAGAGTTTGAAACGACACTCTGTGCAGATGACTTGCAAATATATATCTCTAGTCTCAGACCTCTTTGCTAAGCCTCCAGATCCATACCGCAACTGCCTTCTTGACATCTTTAGGACATGTCAAAAGTACATAAACATCAATATGTCTATAACTGAATTCTTGGCTGTCCTCCCTGAACCAATTTATTCTCTCATCCCCTGAACAAAGAGAGCCCTGAGAAAGGTAAGAGTGAATAATGGAAAGAATGGTAGAAAATGAGAAAGGGCCTGATCATGGCAAGGACTTTGGATTTTACTTTGAGACTTTTGCATAGAGAAGTAATAAAATTTGCATTTTAAAGGATTCCTCTGTCAGTGGAGATGGTAGACAAGAGTGGAACAGAGAGACCAGTTAGAAGCCTATTGCAGAATGTGATAGATAACAGAGGCTTGTAAGAGAGGGTAGCAGTGGAAGAGGTTGGATGTAGTCAGGTTCTAATACTTTTTCAAGGTAAATAATATTTGTTGATATATTAGATGTAGAGTATAAGATAAAGAGTCCAGAACAACTCCTGGTTTTTTATTGTCATTCTTTGATGAAAGGATCTTAGGGGAAAGGACAGATGTGAGGAAAAACTGGAATCAAGAATTGCGTTTAAAACCTGCTGATCTGAGATGCTCATTTGTCTTCAGGTGAAGATGCCAAGTGGGCAGTGGGATTCATAAGTCAAGTTCAGAGTAGAGGTCAGGGCTGCAGATATAAATTTGAAATCATTAGCATATAGATGATCTTTAAAACTACCTGCAGTGTAAGTGTATCCTAGAGATATGTCCAAGCGCTAAGCAAAGGAAATTGGTAAAACAATAAATAATAATAATAATAATAACAATAATACTGATGACAATAATACTGATGATGATAATGAAGAAACATTGAGCTTCCTCTTTTTTTGTGGCATCTCTGATTCGTATTGGTTTGTGGCAGAGAACACAAACCTTTAAGTAAGATGTGGTCAACATTTCTTTCATGGCCTGTCTTACTCTTTAGTCCTCACTTCTCCAGATTAGGTGCCTACTTTACAATTCAAAAACAGCTTCCTAATGCTGGCTGGACTTTTCATAGTATTGAGAATCTCAGTCAAGAAGAGCCATGACACCCTAGGTTTCAAGTCTGTTAAAATCATGCATTTCTCTTTTCTTGGCTTCAATGGGGGAGTTTAAAAATGCTGTTGATCCACATCGGAGAGAAAAGTTTTTTAAGGTTAATGGTCCCTATCTTTGTCATGGCCTGCTCTCACCTCAGTCCTCACCTCTCCAAACGTAGATATGTTAGTGAGTACCTAGAAGGGTTTGCTAAAATGTGATCCATTACTTTCACATACAATCTATCATTATCTTAAAAAACAGTAATGTTTCATTCCATTTGGTTCTATCTTTGTTATATTTAACCATATTTTCTAAAGGAAAATTTGTGGTTTATTAATCTTAGAGAGGCTTCATAAGCAGATAAAGGTTTGTGGTTTATTAATCCTGTTCTCTAGTGTCAGGCACTGAGTAAGCTCCTTGATATATATAGCTAAATGGTGAGAGAACTGAGGCATGTGGGCTTTAAATAACTTTCATTAAAATCACATACCTCGTAAGTGAGACCTTGTTAGACTTTGCATTCTACAAAGTCAAAGTAAGTGATTAATTTATAACAGGTATACTCCTATTACTAATTTTCAGAGATTTTTTCCCATTAATGCGACAGAATTTTTTGTCTTTCAGAATAAAGATCCTAAAGAGATATTACCAAGATAACATCATCATCCTTATTAATCACCTTATGTTTTTACTCTAAGAAATTCACAACCATGTTTTACAAGTCAAGACATTTGGGCTTTATAGAGATTTTTTGTCATATATGTATGTCTGTGAGTTTTAAATTTTGTAGAAATAAAAAAAAAAATTGTCCTAATAAATACCTTCCCAAGGAAGCAGATGCCTTTTTACTTTATACAGTTGAATTTATTAGCATGTAAGCCCTCCATGAGCAAGCTACCTATCTCTCCAGCTTCTCTCTTTGCAGGCATCATCCTGAAACCCTGCTGTTCAGCTGTATTTAGTCACTTGCATTCTCCAGACATGCCAGGCTATTTCCTACCTCTGTGCCTTGATTCATATGTTCTCCACTTCTAGTCTGGTGATGCCCTTTGCTCTGTTGTCCTCTGCAATAAATATATACATATTTATTTATTTCACCTTCTCAGGCTAAATTCAAGCATCATCTGCTTATGAAGTCTCTTAAGTCACTATTGCTCCTGCCTGTACCTTGTCGAACTCCCTCTTATACTCAGTAAATGCAACAAATGTAACAATCAACACATTTTTTACACTCATTTTTTCAATCCCACAAGATTTTGAGCTTGTGGAAGGCGTGGATACAATATCTAATTAATACTGATGCTCCTACATGGTTCTAGGTATAAAAAAATGCTTAGTAATATTTATAGTCAGGGGTGTTATTCAAAATCTTCACGGCCACACTGAACAAGAAATGACCAATCTGAACAGATGTTTAACTGGTCATGAGGAACATGATACTTGTATCTATCAGCTAGATATCAGCTCATCAAAGTTTGCTTTATTTCAATTTTATACCTTCTTTCTTTATTTTGATCTTTGTGGATCTGGTAAGATAAAATATAACTAAATGATTTTAAATGCATAGTTCTTTTCAAAACCTAATTTCCTAAAATAGCTCTGGTCTACATTTCACCCTGTCAATTCCATGATAAAATCTTATCAGACCTTCATATTAACATGTCTTCTAAATTATTTAAAAGAGAATTGCTTTTCTGCCTTTAGAATTGATGGTTTGACACTCCCCATATAGTTTTATATCATATGGAGTGTTGACACTCCAGCTGGATCTCTGAAAACAGGGAAATTATAAGCCCTTTGTTGAGGGATTGTTTATATAGCAGCCAGAACTATCTTAACCCTTAATAAATATTAAGTAAAAATCCAGAAACTGTCAGTTTATGTTCCACTTTATGCAAGGCAAGAAAGCGATCTATAAGCCCAAAGCAACCATGGATGCAGGTAGAAAAAGTGCTAAACTGCTCAAAGAAGGTGATTGTTTTAGATTTAGGGACAAACTTTTCTTCTTCTGAAGACACTTAACAGGAGTTAAGTTGAAACAAAAGTAGAGAAATGTATGACAATATTTTCTGTGATCCCCAAAGAAAGATATATAGATAAAGTTTCAGTCTTATGAGGAGACAGTGCCTTTTAGAATTTCAGCATGTAGGACCACAAATCATCTCAAATGCTACTTAATCTGTAGAAGGTATTTACAACAAGCCAATGCCCCCTAGAATAAAAGAGAACATTTAATGTGGCAGACCATGATGTAGGGGAAGCAATAAAAGAGAAAGCACAGCTTGAAGTGCAGTATAACCGGGTGACTTACACCTCCCTGCTGAAGGCAGCAGACTTGCAGCTATAGAACCGCTAATCTGTTCTACTGTTTTTTTAATCAGATGTTGGCATTATCTGCCACTAATTGCTTTTTCATTTCCACTTGTAATTATTCCATTGCATGTTTGTAGTGAGAAGCTGAAAATGAGGCAGATCACTGAGAAAGAATTAATTGTTAATGAATAATCATCAGTAGGAAGCCAATTTCATTATCTTCAAAGAGGTAGCCAGAGATTAACCACTAGCTGTGGTTCTCTTACTTTCTGTGCATGACTGTAAAGTAATCACAAATAATCACGCCCTCCAACTTCATCAATTATTTTCTATTATGTGAATTGATACCCATTTTTGTCTTTGTTGTTTAATGATAATGGCAGTATTCATGCTGGGGAGTGCTAATTGGAAGGTGTTACATTCAGTGGGCTCCAGGCCTAATTATTAGAGCATCTTCTTCATTAGCACTTGATCCTACTAGGGTTGCATGGTGGGAGTTACTAATTCCAAGTTACGAGGATATCATATCAGGAAACTTTTGCATGTCCTTATGCCAAGTGACACATAGAAAATTTTATATCCGGTCAAAGCTGCGTAGCTACTAACAGAGTCTTTCTGTTTAAATAAATGAAAGAGGATGATTTCATTTCAAAATATGCATCTTCGAGCACGAGGCCTGCTTCTACCCTACAAACTGGGTCTGCCTAGGACTATCGATGAGCTTTCGTTTCTGCTTTGTTTCTGCCATTTACCAATAGTCGTTCTTCGGATTGGCTTACACAGCTCCCTGGGATTATTACAGCTCTCCATGGTGCTTTGCCAGTTATTAATGGAAACATGAAATGAATCCAAAACTCAGGGTCCAAATGTCTGTTGCCTCAGTGGTCAGGTGATGTCACTCCAGATAGATTCAGGGAGAAAGTAAATAGAGAGCCCTACTTCACATTTGTGTAAGACTGCCTAACTTCCTAAGGCTCCTTCATGTGTATTGGCTCAGAATATCCTTTAACAGAGCAGTAAGACTTGTTTCTGATAGACCTGCTATAGCCCAAGAAATTTCTATGGCAGAAAACCTCATGTCCAGCTTAGCACTGGCACATTCACCTGCATCCCTTTCCATTGTATGACAAATCTAATCATAAAGAATTTCTTCAGGTATTTTAATCACTCCCAGGCAACCAAGGCCCTGCATGTAACTAGACCGACAGCTAAAGAAAGGCATAGCATGCTGCAATCTCAAGTGCATTGGACTATGGAGCAAGTTTTTTAAACATCTTTAAGAGAGAAACTTGCAAAAGAGAGAGAAAAATCAGGTGCAGCTGAAGGAGTGTGGGTTTTGGTGTCAGTCCTAGCCATTTTGTTAGCCACGTAAACTAGTATAAATTATTTAACCTCTTGCAACCTCAGTTTCCTCATTTGGTTGTTAAAAAGGTGAATGAGAGATGTAAAGTGCTAAGCTTAGGTCCTATCACCCAATCACTATTTGCCTTGGTTAGGAACGTATCATGAAGAACCTTAAATGTCTGAGTAACGTTATTTTCTAGAAATGAAATTTCCTGAGAATAATAGGGTAAGTAAACCCAGGTTGTGCAACAGGCAAATCCTGGAAAGCCAATGACTTCGTACAAAAGACTATTTATTGCTCATGAAAAGTCTGCTCTGAGGTGGCCTTTCCTCAGTCCAGTGAGTTGGAGATCCAGGTTCCCTACATCCGATGATGGTGCCATCTGAAGACAGGGCTTCCAAGATCATCG
>NW_006442484.1:49821835-49886824 GCF_000325575.1 Pteropus alecto
TCATGTGCAATCATCAGAAGTGATGCATTGTGTCAGTTCACATTCCTGTATGCCAGAATTCAGTCACAAGGTTCCAATCTAGTGGCCGGGAAATATGGCCTGGGAAGAAGATGTGGTGTGGTAAACACAGTATTGTGTCTGCTATGATGTGCAAGGAGTGAAGTAACCAGGAGATTCATTTCAGAAAGATTATACTGAGAATGTAAATAGATAGTTGGGAGCGGGGAAAAGACTAGAATCCAGGATGCCCTTTAAAAGAGTAGTATTATATTCACAGAAAGAAAGATATAATGGAAGCCTGAGGGTTGTTTAGAAACTGATTAGGAATGTCAGAGAAGAGATGGAGTCAAAAAGATAAAATTCTATGTTTAAATAGTAGTTTTCTGGAGACCTATTAGCAATGTATGAAAAGATTTAGAGGATGAGAATTTCAGGTGGTATTCAAAATAGACTACGTTGTAGCTGGTAGCCACTGTTATGATCAGGAAAGGAATAACCAAAGAGATGAGGAAAACACACCTACAAGGGAGTTGGACATTCGGATGTCTGGGAGACAGTTTTAAATATCTCCTAATCTTTATTGGTAGACTCACTGGTGAGAGGTACAAAGTCTCCAGACAAATAAAAAGAGTCTCTGAATTGTTGCTTGGTGAAAATCCTACTCAGAACTTTTCTCTTGACTACGGTAATACAATTATCTTTTTATACAGCTATCTTTATCCAGACACAAAATAATTTCTTTCATGGACAATAACACTAGATTCTTGGCTTATCTATTGTTAAATGAGAGGTTGGGAAGACGATAGTGAGATGTAAAAGGGATAGTATATGCAGATATACCCACATTTTCACAGTGTTTGTAATATACGAGAAAAAAATGATTACCATGGGATGAACCTAATAGGTTTTCTAGCTTATAAATAGGTGACATTATTTTGGCATTTGGACATTGGGTTATTCTTAGATGTAAACTGATATTATGGCATGAAATGCTTTCTTTCGAGTAAGTCACAATAACTAAGAATTCTTGTTTGCTTGCATTAGTTTTCTGACTTGTCACTTGTCTTGCTTTATAAATAAGACATTTCACAGGGCATTGACCGTGTACTTCAAGATCCTGACCTTATAATACAGGAGTTAGAGATAGATTACGACAGTTGGCTGCCGTTTGTAAAAGTTTCGTTTTTACCTCTCACACCCTTCTCAGCCACTTGCCTAACGCCTTTTGTTGAGAAAAGCACTCTATCTCCAGCCTTACTTTTCTGCCACCATGGTTACTACCATGCCATTGTTCCTTAATTAGAAGCTAAAGATTTTATTTTTATTTTATTTTATTTTTATTTCTTTTGCATTAAACAAAGGGATGTTCAAGCTAGAAGTAATATAATAGAGACAATTACCAATCTTTGGTAGCAGCTCCATTTTTTTTTAAAGATTAGAGAAGAGTGTGTGCAGTCCTTGAGAGTAAATGTGAGCCCTTTTAGTAAAAAGGCATTCTGGACATAAGGACTAGAATATGTCTCAGTCCTAGAAGACGTTTTGCTCAAGACCCAAAAGCAAGAATCAAATCCAACATGCTTTATTTATTGGTATTTAATATTCATGTTTAATAATAATGTTACCATAAATTTTAACACTTCATTAATACAGGTGTCTGTTATTATGCTAGGGATTTGAAAATTAAGAAGATAAAGTCCTTGCCCTCCAAAGTTTAAACTCATATATATATATTATCTCTTAATAGTGGCCCTATTTCTGAGTGCTTCATAGATGAGCGAGAGAAAGCCAAAAGAGAGATTTTAGAGAGCTCTTAGTGTTTTCAGGGATAAAGGTAGTTAAAAAATAAATGATATAATCAAATATTATGAAATTTTCTGAGATTATAGTCCTCGATGTCAGGGCAAAAAAAATTTAATTACATTGCTTTAAAAAAGAGATTAATGATAAAAGTAGGTGGGGCTAGCTACAACATATGAAAATAAATCTTGATACAATTAAGAAAACTACTAACATGTCTGTAGAAGAACATTCATTCTGTCAGTCAACTCGACCATCATTTAGTCTTACAAATGAGCTCTTCTTAGTACTTTTTCAATACTTGATGTAAGAGATAAGGGCTAATTATATAACACCAGGCTCACATCCTGTACCTTTCCAATGGAAGAACTAGTTGCTGAATCAAATGTAAAGATTAGTGGAGTCTCAGGAATGAAGCCAGACCAGAGATTGTTCTCAAGTGAAAACTTTACTCCTAAAATGCTGTTCTCTCACTTTGTCATCTCATATCAATTTTAATGTCTTATGTCTCATCAGAGAGCAGTTATACTCTGACATGTTCTTTCCTGGTGCAAGATGGCAGCTACTAAAATATAAATCGCTGCAGAGAATTGCTGCATTCAGAGCCAGTTCTAATCGAAATCAACAGCAATGTTAATTTCAGCTTGAGAGTGATGGCTTTTGTATGGTGATATAATGGTACAGACTCTAATGGTGTCAACTACTGCAATAAAATATGCTGCAAATGGGCTACCTTTTTTACATTTAGACTAGGGTGACTTCTGTCACATTTCTCTTTTTGGCATGGAAACTGACAATCTATTAAATAAATATTAATCCTTAGCAGTCTTCAAAGCAGGCTCAACCATATCAGGATTTTAAATAACTTCATTAATTGCTTAACTACCTTTTCTCTAAATTCCTAAGGGATCTTTTGATGCTAGTCACTCTAATGAGTTACCAAGTGATTCATGACTTCAACCTGTTATCATGCAAAATACATTTCTAGTTGGAAATCTTTACAGATGGTTTTGCCAGAAAGTAAATAACCTCTCTAGACTTTAAAGAGGCAAAATCTATTTATGCAGTGTGTAAAGAAAAACAATTTGGCTATTTTTTTTTTTAACATTAGTACTCTTAATGTGTCCAAAAATTCAATTTGAGCAATACATGATCAAATGAGGAATTCTATTTGAATGGTAAAAGACAATCTAGATTATCTATGGGTGAATTATCCATGACAATAGTACTAGCTATGACTAGTTTTTACTTTCCTGTAAATTTATCACTTCTATCCTATACTTCTCAAAGTAATCATCAAAAATACAGAATGGTTTTTTTATTAATTAAGAAAAGACACAATTGAGAAGGTAATCTATTATTTTCAAAAGCTGTGTTTCTGTTACTCTCTACTTGAACGGTAACCAGGCACTGAGTATTCTATATTTTTAATAAAATTTATTTTTCTCTACATACATGTCCATAATAGTTTAAAGTATTACAAAACTAATAAGGAGAAGTATCATCCCTGGAGAAGTCTTTCCTGTAGGGCTCCAATTCTCTGTCACATTCTAGACTGGCTGCTCTCTTGGAGTGGTACAGAGTACGATTTCAAGATTTCCTTTTGCCTCTGCCCTGTTTTAAAACACCCATTTCCAGTGTCCTGACAGCTAAATAGAGAAAGAAGGCTACAGGAAAGTACATGTTTCTCTTAATCTTTTTTACAGGAAGATATCTTTGAGTTTGAGGTGTCACTAGAGATTAAACCTTCTGTTTTCTGGAATGATAAATGAAAGGTAGTTGTTTAGCTCAAATAACCCACTTGTTTATAGCCCATGTCTTTCTTTATTCCCATTTTCAGTACCTGATGCCTTCAATTTCCAAAACTTTCTGCGTTTGTGTGGTATGAATCACTTTCTTGTTGGGACCTACAGATTTCAACTTTCTATCTCCCCATTAGTAACATTGCCTTTTTTTTTTCTTTTATCTTTGTGGATGATGATGATGATTTGCTCTCACTTTAGCTGTGTTAAGGAATAGAACAGTGATAAACATTATTTTAGTCTGCCATATTAACTAGATGTTGACAATCATCAAGCCATGTCTTTTTGTTAGGAATCTGGGGAATCAACGAAGAGCAGGTTTAATTTGAGTAGAAAATATTTTAAATCCATATGATTGAAATGCCTACATTTCTTTTTAAGTGGATCTTGAGAGTACTAAGCTAAGTGAAATTAGTCAGATGGTAAAAAACAAGAACCATACGATTTCACTCACATGTGGGATATAAAACAAAAAGTAACAAATGAACAAATGAATAAAAAAAAAACATTCATAGACAGAAACAGTGGTTACTAGAGGGGAAGGCGTTGGGGGAGGACAAAGAGGGTAAAGTCATCAAGTACTTGCAGAGTATGCAGATGTTACACCTGAAATTTGTATAATGTTATTAATCAATGTTACTCCAATAATTTTTTAAAGAAATTAAAACACAAACAAAAAAATAAAATAAAAATTTAAATTCTAAAAAACATTTCAGTTATGTGGATCCTCAGAGCTGTAGCAATTCCACAAGTCTTCCCTAGGGAGCTACCACATAGGGAAGGAAGGAAAAAAGTCTGATAGTGGCTGGAATTTGGGGCTGCCAATTATACCTCCCACCCCAAACCTAAGAAGTTCCATTTTTATCTCTTTCAGATATTATATTTTGTATAAGACTTAATTGAAATAAATTTTCGAAGATACAAAGTATTTGAACCCCGTTAAAGTCAAAATACTACTAAACGCAGACTATCCAGATCACTTGAGAATGATTGGTTGAGTTCTACATGACCTGATGCTGTATCACCCTTTATGTGTTGAAATGTTTAATTTTTTTTGCCATCACTCATATGTAGGCTCTTGAGTAGGCTTCCATATCAGCACATAGTCGCATTCATAGTAGAGGTTCTTTGTACCTTAAAGAGATGTTGAATTGGGACACAAAGTCATAGCAGAGTTCCTTAGATTGTACAGCTGCTCTAATTTCTGGCTTTTGTTTTCTCCTTTTTACTCCTCTTTCTTTTGTCTTCTTCACTCTCATAACACCTTATCTAGAAGGTTTTTTTTTTTTTTTTTTTGCATTAACTGTCCAGCATATTCAGATATCACAATGAAATAATTCTTTTATTCCACATGGTAAAATGTCAATTAGCCCATATTCCCTATTTAGCTCAAATAACCCGCTTATTTATAGCCCAACTCTTTATTCCCACTTTTAGTACCTGATGCCTTCAATTTCCAGGTGTTTCTGTATTTTCAATGCTCACTTAAATACCAAAGAGTTCCATTTTTCCTGGGTATAGAACCATTTCAAAATTTAATATTTTCAGAAACCTGGATTTTATTTATTAGGGACTAATTGATGATATGGAATAATAACTTACATAAGTTCTCTAGAGGAACAAACCAGAAATAGGTAAACAAACTAATTTATTTCACAAAGGAGAAAATCTCCCATGCCCTTCTTACTCTTGTTGAGAGTGTGGCCATTGAGAAGAAAATAAATAGTTCCCATTCATAAGCCAGTTCTTTGTCCTTCCCTGATCAACTTCAGAATCTACCTGTATCTGTGATATTGAAAAGGCAAGGAATTTATTCCTGACTCAGTTGTTGGCCAGCTCTTTTAAATCTCATGTTCATAATATATAATTTTTCTAATATAGAAAACTTAGTAGACAAATCCTTTTTTTAAAAGCACAATATATAAAGTGCTTAGAGGCTACTCAATTTTTACAAAAACATGCCTGTAAGCCTTGGTATAGGATCAAATTTAAATTTTTAGAGATTCAAGACATGAAATAAGCTCTGTTCTGCCATTCTCTTTATGCATGCATGTCCTCTAGGGGAGAAGTACATATACCAATTGACCATGTTCATAACTGCTGTAGTATAATCAAGTGATGCTTGATGTTTTTCTGTTCAAAGGCATGTAAGTTATAAGAGAAAATTGAACAATATTGAAAAGAGATGCTTCAAACAAACAATCAGTGTTTGTTTGACATTTAACAACAAATTTTGCCCATAGGTTCTTAATTCATAGACTACCTTACCCCTCTAAAACAAATACTGATAGATAAAAGTTCTAGAATGTATTTTCTTTTTTTCCAGACACCATTAGTGAATTCCTCCAGGAGCCAAGAACTCTGCATTGCTGTCAGGTGAGCCTTGTTCAGATAACACTGTTGTTTTTGCTGCTGCTCTGACCGTTCCCTGCACTATATCAGATTCATTAGTGACTCAAAGTGAACACTTATTTTCAATGTCCTTCCTTTTGCTTTTTCTCTTTCATTTGATATAGAAGGTATAGATTTTTCATCATATATGTATTTAATAGACTAAATCTTTTACAGAACCCAAATCATAAAGCACTATTTTCTTAATCAGATAGCATAAATAATAAAAGAAAAAAAAAAAGAATCTTTCAAGTATCAGGAAAATATGCAAGGGCAGTGAACCTAAAATTCGCTTGAACTATACCACAAGTCGTACTTATAGCCAGTGCCAAAACACAACTTAAGTTCTGATTACAGCATTCTTGAAAGTTCCAGTAACATCATACTGTGGCTTTACCTGAACACATTAGCTGTTAACAACTTTGTGATGGTTGAAGAAACTCATACATTTCAGTTTTCATGGTTTATGTGTTTGGTGGTGCTTTTGCAACTGAGAAAATGTATTGTGGTCTCACCACTAGACCCTGAACAACTACAGCATAAGTATTCTAATATCCAGGTGACTAAGCTTCTTAAGGATAAGTTATCTTTTCTCAAACATTTTTAAAAAGACTAAGGTTAAATAAATAAAAGGAAAATAAAGAGAAAGTTCAGACAGATTAAATAAAGATTGATTTTTAGAATAAGACTTCTAATAATGTAGGTTGTTGTTAAAGGATTTGACAAAAAAGTATAAAGAAAATGGAATAACTTTTGAAGCTAAATTATTAGATGAGCAAGTTTTAGATATGGCTTCTTTAGTTATTTAGCAAATATTGATTAGGTGCTCAAATAATTGTTAGGATTTTCAAAGGTACTTTGGTACTTTGAAATAACTAAGCATAATCCTAACATCAAGATAGAAGGATATGATACTAGAAAACAGAAAACAATATGAATATAAACAGATAATTACAGTAATTGCAAAGCTATGTAGAAAGGAAACAAAGTCATGGGTAAAGTTGAATAAAGGAGAGGACAATTTACCAGAAGATAGAACTTAATTCTGTCTAAAACTCAGATATGTTTATGATTTCTTTCATGAGCACAAAAAGGAAGTAAATAAGCCATTAACAACCATTTTTTGCAATTAACAACTTTTGCTGCCAATGTTCTTTGTATCTATTTCTGATCATAAAAATGCGCCAATAGAGTTAGGAAAAAATAATTTGTAATGTAAGAAGTTTAAAGGTTTTTAACATTATAAGAATTATATTTCAGGATATAAGAAACATTTACGTACAAAAAAAAAGAGGCTGGATATATCATTTGACTAGCATTTTTACAGTGTGACGAAAAAATGTAACCATGTCTTCCCTTCCAACTTTCTCCCTTTTCAATATTTCCCATCTCTTATAACTGGCATCATCATCCCCCAAGCCACCTAAGCCAG
The DNA here is from genome assembly GCF_000325575.1 of Pteropus alecto. NCBI lineage: Eukaryota > Metazoa > Chordata > Mammalia > Chiroptera > Pteropodidae > Pteropus > Pteropus alecto. The sequence goes on from NW_006442484.1 coordinate 49,829,258, forward strand.
AAATGTGAGCATTATTCTTGACTATGACTACTCTTTCGGCCTTGAAGACCAATCAGTCTCTGAATTTTACACTTTTATGAGAGTCTGTTGAATCCTTCATTTTTCTTTATTCCTCTTGCAATACCTCTCTTGGTCCTCCCATTAATTTGGTCCCAGCCTTCTCCAGTCTCCCATACTGAAGCCAAGATCATTTTTCTGAAGCACAAATCAGAATGGATCATTCTTAGTTTAAAACCCTTCAATGGCTTCCCATCATCCTAAGGATGAAGTTCAAAATCCTTAGGATAATTTACTAAGCTCAACTTAACCTGGACCCTGTTTGTCTCTCCAGATTCACCCCTTGCAACTCTATGTGCTCCAGCCATCCTCCATCCTCAACTGTACTAACAGTGCAAATGCACCTGGCACCATTTGTGTCTGGATTTTCAAACAAACTGCCCCTTGCATAGAATGTTCTTCCCTCACACCACTATCACTTGCCTCTACCAATATAATTATAATTACCCATCAGGTCCTCAGTTTACTTATAATTTCCATATTATGAACTTTTTTGACTCTTGTCCTTAAGTCTCGGGTGGGAGGTCAGTTACTGCAGTAGGTGCCCCTCCTATTATCTTAACGTGTTTACTTGTAAGTTTCTTACTTACTATGTTACAAATTTATTGTTGAGAGTAAAGATATCTTATTTGCCAATAGATTATATTCCCAACATGTAGCATGCTATCTGGTACTCAATGAAGATTTATTGGAGTGATTAATTAATAATAGACATTTTGTATGTTCTTCTACAAAGTTTTATTTAAAAGGCAGTAAAAACTTTGCTAATGTCGAGAAACAAATCAGCCACATTAAACCTCTCTAATATTATTTGTAGATAGTTCTTTGGTTCTGTTCATACTGGTTTTCCTTTGCTGAATAAACTTGAACGTAGGCAAACTAAAAATTATGATAGCTAACATGTATTAAGTCCATACTATCCATCAAGCACTGTGTTAAATTTTTACAAATATTATCTTAGTTAATCTCAGCTACTCAATCCAAAACATGGCAATCATTCATCCATTTCTTTTTTTGTCAGCTTTATTGAGGTATAATGACAAATAAAATCATAAGATATTTGCAGTATACAACATCATGGTTTCATACACATATTCATTGTGAAAAGATTTCTCCAGTCTAGTTAACACACCCATTACCTCACATATTTAACCTTTTGCTTGTTTGGTTTTTTTGGTGAGAACATTTAAGTTCTACTCTCTCAGCAAATTTAAATTATACAATATAGTTTTACCAACTATAGTTACCATGTTATACACTAGATCGTGAGACCTTATTCATTTCATAACTGAAAGTTTGCACCAACCTCTCCCTATAACCCCCACTCCCAGCCCCTGGCAACCACTTTTCTACCCTCTATTTCTGTGAGTTTGACTTTTAAAAACTTTATTAGATTTCACATATAAGTAATACCATTTGTCTTTCTCTGTCTGGCTTGTTTTACTTAGCATAATGCCCTCTGGGTTCATCCATATTGTCAAACATGACAAGATTTTCTTTTTTTAAGGCTGAATACTACTTTATTGTGTGTGTGTGTGCTAAATCATAATCCTGACCCTCAGGCAATAGCTTTCAAAGTATGCAAATGTGTCTCTTTCAAGAAAAAACTGGGAGATGGGCAATTTTGCGTGTTCTGTCTGCACTGAGCCCTGGGCAGGGAGTAACTATGGCGAGTGCCTGCCTGCCTGGTAACAATTACTCCTTTGTCTGTTATATAGAGTCTTGTGGGTCTCATGGATCCGGGCCTTGTTGGCTTTCACAAGTAGATGTTTTGGCAGCCTGTTCCTCTGATGGGGCCTAAATATGGGATCCAAACCCCTTTAATTTTCTGGAAGAAGGTAGAAGTTCGGAGTTTCCTCCTGATCATATGGCACTGTGCAGATATTGGGGTCATGATGAGAGCGTCTCAGCCTTTCCTACTCGTTTGGATGTGGGTATTTTCTCATTCGCTTTATGTATAGAAGTTTCTCAACAAGTTTCTGGATTTCTCTCAGCGGTCCATGTAGAGCTGTACATTTGGTGGTCCATGGAAGGGTGCAGTTCTGGAGACTTGTTTGATGCCAGCTTGGTCAGCTTCCTATCCACTATTTCAGTCTTTTCCATTTCCTCTTTTATGACTCTGCTTCTTTGTTTTTTTTATTAAAGGTCAGTTTTGTTAAGATAATTTACATACAGTAAAATTCTCATGTTCAGTTCTATAGTCTGATGAGTTTTGACAAATGTAAAAAGCAGTGTAACTACCATCACAACTGAGATTCAGAACATTTCCATTCTCCACCAAAGTTCTCTCTTTGTAGTCAGTCCCATTACCCATCCCAGTCAGTGGCAGTATCTGTTCTGTTCTCTGTCTCTGTAGTTTTACCTTTTAGGATTCTCATAAAAATGTAATCTTAAAGTATGTATCCTTTGGTGACTAGCTTGTCATTGAGCATAATGACTGTGAGATTCTTCTATGTTGATGCATGGGTTGATAGTTTATTCTTTGTTAGAGCTGAATAATATTATATTTTATAGATATACTATAATTTATCTCTTTTTCAATTAATAGACATCTGGGTTATTTCCAGTATTTGGCCATTATGAAAAAAAAGGTACTATAAACATTCTCATACAGGTCTTTGTGTGGACAAATGTTTTCTTTTGAGTAAATATATAGAAGTAGATTTGCTGGGTCTTACAGTATGTATATGTTGAATGCTACAAGAAAAATGTTTTTCAAAGTTGCTGTACCACTTTGCAACATACATGTGTTCCAGTTGCTCTACATTTCTGCCAACACTTGGCATTTTCAGTTTAAAAATGTTAGCAAATATAGTAAATGTGTAATAGTATCTTATTGTGCCTTTAACCTTTACCCAATGTATTGAGAAATTTTCCAGGTGCTTGTTTTGCCACCTGTATTTCTTCTTTTGCAGAATGTCTATTAAAATCTTTTGTCAAATTTTTAAAATATTGTGTTATTTATCTTTGTATTGAGTTCTAAGAATTCTTTATATATTCTGAATCAGTTCCTTTAAGAGGCAGGTGTTTTGTTAACAGTCTTTGACTTTTCTCATTTCCTAACAGTATCTTTCAAAGAGTAATTTTTAATTTTGGTGAAGTCCAACTTACAAACTTTTTTATGGTTTATGCTTCTGTGCTGTTGTTGTTCTCTGTAAAAAACAAACAAAAAAATCTTTTGCTAACCTAAGGCCTCAAAGATTTTTCTCCTAGAATTTGTATAGTTTTAGATGTTTTGCTTTGCATACGATATGAGGTAATGTTAGATATTTATTTTTTTCCATCAGAGGTTCATTTTGTTTTTGCAGGCTATAGGTCTTTTCACTACACCAGAATTGTCCCTGTTTTGTACGTGCTGATAAGGTCTTAATATCTAAAGTTATCTATATTATCCTGAGCCTACAATTATTAGTTTCTATGGTAAGCACAAGCCAGAACTGCCATGTTGACTTCCCTCTAGACATTGTAAGTAACTAATTTTGGATGTCATAGATTAGTCACATTGCTTAGATGCAATGTGACTGTGTGTGGTTATGTCAAATCATTGTTACATGACCAATGGACACTGAAGCAAGATGGTGCTGGCAACATAGCGAGAAATTGTATGCAGATGACATAGTCCTGTCTCTTGTCTTGAATATTCAAAGTAAGTGACATCAGAAACACTTTCACAACCTTCCCTGTTGAAGGTAGTGTCCATAGTCTTAATATTACAATATTATATGGTGAAGTTATCCTTTCCATTTTGTAGCATCCATCTTTATCAGAACTATAAGATACTAAATAACAAAAAGATGCATAATGACTTATTTTACATATATTTGTTGTTTTATTTTGAAGATGCCAATGCAAATTTCATGATGGTATATTTGGAATTTTAGAATTTTCAGTTTTAGAAAACTCTCATTTAGTTTGAGTTTTAGAGTTTTCAGAAAACTGAAAGCGAAATGCACTTCTGTCAGGAAGCCTGTTGGGTTCCTGGTTCTTCCTCCCTCAGACTTACTGTCTATTTAATCTGCCTTTACATGTTTTCTACAGATTTGATTTAAATTGCGCCAACTTGCACAGACATATCTACCCTACAGAAGTTTGACTCTTAACACTCTATTCACCACTAATGTTCCTTTTTCATTTGGATGAATTGGGCTTTTAATTTGGATGAATTCCAAATTACTGTTTATGCTGATAGAAATACTACTAATTACAAAAAACATTTTAATAAAGAATAGAAATACCATTTAGAGCATATTCTTTGTGCTATTCTAATACCTAGAAGCTTTAAAATAGCATTAAGTTACTTTTCTGCTCTTGCTACTTGATGTTTTCCTAATGTTGAGCAAATTTTAGGTTCAAAAGAATATGGACAATTCTTAAACCTTCAGATCCCTCAGGTCCTTCTTAAATTTTACCAAGTACAAAAGTTTAAGCAAACGTATTAACTTGCTGCTGAGGTTTTAAAATGAGCCACTAGAGTTGTATTAAAAACAGAGTACAAAAATAAAGTAACAAACTTGATTTTCTTGATACTGACACTCTTCACAGTTTGTTATTGAATCCTAATCTTGTGTTTCCTTGTGTATATCATCTAGTAAATTATCTTAATTGCCTTGATTTCTTCTCCTCATATTAGCACCCTTTGCTGTATGGTTTTGCAATTTTTCTATCAAGAGGGGAAATATTTTCCTTGCCTCCTGAGTTTAAGTTCAGGCTTGTAACTGGCTTTGTCCAATGGGATGTCAATAAATGTGAAGAAGCACTGCTGAGATTGGGTTTATTCTCTTGTGCTTCAGCCATTACCATAAAACTACAAGCCCAGACTAGCCTGCTGGTCCCAGGATGAGGGTGAGAGGCACATGAAGCAGAAACAAGTTGACCCGGCCAAGATCAGCCTGGATTAGTTATCTCCAGATGACATTTAGACTCATGAGTAAACTCAGAGTAGATAAGCTGAACCTTACAGACACATGACAAATGTTTATTGTTGTATAATCACTGAGATGTGTTGTTTGTTATACAGGTGTTTTTAGGACAAAATCTGATACAATCACCAACAGGTTAAAAACATTTTGAGGACAGGGCCTTTGTTTTATTCCTTTTGTCTAGCACTCAGTAGAGGCTTATTTAATATATATCAGATGGCTTTATGAATAAAGATCAATTGAAAATTATTTTTTCAATTTCTTTTTTGTTAGTCTGAGAGAGCATGCTAATAGCCACAATTGAATGCCTCAAAATCTAATATCAGAGGCCAGTTCAGTGAACTAATCTGTAATTACCCATCACATTTTCCTCCCAAGATCTTCAGGGATAATTTTTTTGAGCTTCTCCTAATCCTCTGACATGGTTAGCGTTTAATAACTCTTAACAATAAGATCTTCTGCTAATAAGGTTAAGTAGTCATCAGTGAATGATCTGCAGACAATAAATGAGTACTGATGGAAAATTTTTTTTTCACCCCAGCTCAACACAGGAAGTAGCATTTTTATCTCAAGCCAGTTCTAGAGCAAATTATGGAGCGAGCCATCTTAAATTTCACCTCCTATTCCGTTTCCAAAACAAGTATCTTTATCTTTTCCCTATTAAACCCTATTCTTAAAAATGGATCTAAATGGCAGCTAAATGAGGATTTTTTTTTACCTTTTATGAGGAGACTTGCATATTAACATTCATTTTCTTCACTCGTTTAGTACTGCTGAGTGACTACCCAGAATCACAAAGAAGTGTTCAAGAGATAGATTGTAGTTTATTCCAGGAACTGAAAATATTCATTCAGGCTTGCTGGAGTGGAAAGAAAGCTGGGACAATCCTTGGTGATGATACTTTCAATAGTGTTCAAAGATTTGTTTCTTAAAAGAGTGTGTAAGAGTAGTGTTTGAATGACCTGTGATGCTTGTTAAAGAAGCCGATTCCAGAGTTTCCATCAGTAGTGCGTGGTCAGAATCTCTATCAGAGCCTCTGATCTGCAATTTAACAGGTTCTTCAGGCAATTCTTATGTCCTTTAAATTTTGAGAACCACTGACCTAAAGGGATAAAGCTCCCAAGGTAGAAGACTCTCAGATATCAATAGTAAGTGAAGAATATTGTTGGGTGGAATGCAGAGGATATCTGGAACTCTTAAAATAATACCACATTGGCCAGGATCTACAACTTTTGGCCAGCAGAATCTCTGATTCTAATTGTTATGTGGGAACACTGGGTCATGCTGAGTAGACCTAATAATCCTGAAATGTTCTTTTTTGAAAACTTATACTCAATGTAAAAATATCAAATAATTTTAAAACAAGTTTAGTTCTAATTTATATATCACAATAACTCTTGAAAAGCACCTGAAATATAGCAATTACCATGTATATTCTTTTAATAGACCCTCACTTGACCAACTTGCTGGTCTTGATAACTCTGTCCAGTCTGTCTGCCCTGCGGGACACAGATGATTATGGAAATAGGCTGCTAAGGATAAGCACACACTTCTGCTATTTAATGAGTTGTATTCATAACATGAATCAGTTGTATTTATTCTCCAACTTGTTGATGCCACTTGTTTCCTGTTTTGTAATGATAAAATTTAGTTAAATATTAAATAAACAAATGAGGTATAATTTTAAAAAGAGTTTTTGTTTCTATGAAGACTAATGCTTTGGAAAGTTTTGAGAATTTCATCAACAATTCTTTCAAATTAAGTACAGGTGAGCAAACAAAAGATTGGGAAAAATCAGAAAAACCTAGATAGATTCTTCTGTGAATTACTTCATCTCTGTGTTTAGGTTCTTATTTCACATGTATAAAACAAAACTAACAAAACAAAATAACTGACGCTTGTCGAGGATGTGTATGGATTTGTTTCTGCAGCATGTCAACGCAGATCTCCAGCCAGTAATCCCATGCCAAAGAAATGATCTTGGCCCTACATTTGAAGTTTAGCCAATGAATGGGTGTATTTCTCAAGTTAAATTAATAGGTTAAAATATACGTGTGTCATTTTTTATGATTCTCAGCTTTAACATACCTTTTTTGATTAAACAAGTAATTGTGGATTTTCGTCACATCAGATAAGAAGCCTTTTATTCCAGGAAGAATAAGGGGATTAGTACTCTAACAACTTGGAAGATCATTTACTGAGTAAGGTGGGTGCATGACCAACTCCAGCCCTCTGAGAATAGAACCGAGCAAATACATGGTAGTAAAAATCTTTATAGTCTAAAAAGCACTGTACATATGATACACATTATTGTATTTTTTGGTGACAATAAAAAGTGTTGTAAAACAAGAATCTTCTTTCGTATGGAGGATGTATTATTTGCTTTTTTTGGTTTATTTATCCTGTAAAACCAGAAGGACATTTATTTCTGTCTGGAGAACCCCAGGATTATGGGTACTTTTAAAAAGGAGTTTCTTGCTCTGTTTTTTATTCTCTGATTATAATGGCAGGCATAGCAAGAACAGAAACTTCCCTCAAAATGCTCCCTCTAGGGCCATTATTCTAAAGACCTCAACTGAGACAGAAAGTTTTCTTTCTAAGTCAGGGTCTATCTCACAAGCCCACTCTAAGCCTAAGAAAGAAATATCAGCTAGAGGTGCTTGGAATTTGAGAACGCCAATAATAAAAATACATTTTGATTTAACTTTTAGCAGATGCTGCTAAAGAACCTTGATGGACATATTGTTTAAAGAGGAAAAGTAGCCTCTACTTCCAAGGGGTGAAGGAGAGGGAGGAGCTCATAAATTCTGGGTTTTGTTTTCTAGGAATAAGTTTCTTCCAATGGTGTGCATTTAACTTCTTCTTTTTTTTTTCTTATTTATTTGGAAAAAAACTTACACGATAAAAATTACTTCAAGAATCCTTAGAAATGGAGCATATGAACCAATAATAAAGGGTTGCTCCTGCTCATAGCATATGTATGTATGTATGTATGTATGTATGTATGTATGTATGTATGTATGTATTTGGTGGCTGGTCTGCTAGTCATCATTGTGTAGCTTTGTGACCATTTTTATGATCTCCTAGATTCTTTCCTCAGGGTCTCTATTCTTAACTACTACTATTTAAACAATTTATTTATTGACGATTTTAGATGACATGTACTAAGATAATATGTGTGCTCATCTGATTTTTCTAAATATCTCACAGTAAACAAATGGCTGTTCAGAGAATATCTGCAATGCTATATTTAAGGTTTCTGTGCACATTTTGTTTAGCATTACAAATTGACTGTCTAACAGAATTAGGTAGGGAAAATATATATCAGATCCATGATGCTTTGTGAATAATTGACTAGCCACACAGGTGCATAAGATTTCAGATGAGATTTCTTTCTTTCTGTGGGGAATGTGTGCTATTAAAAGATTGTGAGGAAAAAAAATCAGAGATTCCTTATCATTTTTATAATAAAATTTAATGTATAGTTTATCATATAGCCAAAGTTTTCTAAATTCCTTACTATTGTTTTGGTATTATTTATACCACTGTTTCCTTGAGAAAGTAGAATTTTATAATTTATTCTGATGGTAATAGTTATGCTTCAAATGAAATCGGCTCTGTTTTCTTCTTTTCTGGGGATGCTGGCACATCACGGTACTCTAGTCACCCTCCCTTAAAGCACTCTGCACTTCCAACTTGTAACATTTGTCACAATTGTAATATAATAACTCATATAATTATTTGTTTTATGTTTGTCACCCCCACTCGATTATAAACTGAGAGCAGTCAAGGTTCATGGCAGAAGTTTAACTCGTACTATGTCCCCAGCACAAAGTAGTGATTTTTGAATTAAAGAATGTATGGGTAGAAGGGAGTGGGGAATCCTATGCTTTCCTCCATTCATTGTTCTCTAGGGCTGCTGTGCATCATGAGGGCCCTACAAGGAGGCAGAGGGAACCTAGATACTAAGCTCCTCTCCCCACTTCCAAACAAACCTCTGTTCAGTCCATACTCAATCCCTCCCCCTTTGGCTCTGGGTGTCAGAAGTCCTGCCACTGTGGACATAGACAGATGGGGACATAATTTATTCTGAGAAGTGGAAGGTTTTAGTGCATTGCCAAAAATTCACTGCCTTCACACATGGCCAAGGTCAGCCTCACACCACTATTCACATAACATACACTCAGACCCATTCATAGAGAAAATATATTATGGAAAAATATACTATTTCAAGTACATCCTTAACCCTCTGAAATTGACCTCAGAGAGGAAAATTCGGTACTTCATATAATTCTCTTCATATAATTCTCAGAGACAGAACATGGGTGATTGGAATACAATCCTAGCAGAGTTTTATATTTAAATATTGTTGTTTTTTTTCCCATTATATTAACATAACTCACCTCATGCAATACAGCTATAAAATAAATCATTAGAAATATGAATGTATCATACTAAGTCTGGGAGAGGTGCAAAGAAGCAGAGACTTCAGGAAATAGTGAAAATAGATTAAAATGTGCATTGACCACTATTTAAGGAAATGCATGTCAAATTCTTTTGTAATAATAAAAATAATTTTAAACAGTGAAGATAGTAATCAAATGTGATGATGTAACGTGAGCCCGATCATATCAAAAGATTCAAAAATTAAAGCAAGAAAACTTCTAATAGGATATAAAGTCTAATTGTAAAATAATAAAGAAAATTTCATGACTATGATTTGGTAATTCAAATAATATTACAAAATAATTTATAAAAGATGGTAAAGGATCAAGAAAATAAATGCGGCCAATTATAATTTTAAAATTAATCAACAAATATTTGAGTCTTTAGCTAGACTACCCTACCTTGACTATTGCAATAAACTTTGAAATGACCTCCCCACTTTCTAATATCTCCGACTTGTTCATCAGGTCAGGCTCATTTCCTGACTGCCATTAAGTCACTTTCTCGTTTGTGGGTTCATATAAGGCCCCATTTAGTGCCAACTGTTTTCCACGAGGCCTTCTCTGATAACTACCTAGATGTGATGTCTCATTCCTCTAAACGGCCATCGAACTTTATCATCTCCTGTCTTATTTATGACGCTTAGAACTTTCTACTTTGTACTTTAGCGACTGATGCACATTTTTACAACTTTCTTAATATTCCATAACCTTTTAAGGGTGAAATTCCTCTTTAATCATATATTCCACAGAGCATATTACCACAGAGCATATTATAATATAATATTCAGTACTTAGCAGGTGCTCAATTGATATATTTAGACAGTATGGTTTTCAAGAAAAGCTTTTGTACATGAGATTCCAGAATGCATCCATCCTTCCCTTTCCTCCCCCAATCCTCTTCTCTGCTTTTCTAAACTTGAAAACTCAGACTGAAGACTTAGCTCTTCATGAAGTTTTCCATTACCCTAAGTTCAAAGTTGTCTCTTCTCTGACACAAAACCATGCATTTGACATCTAAACTGAGTCACACTCACAGCATACTGTGATACTCACTGTGTGTTACCTCATGTAATAGGTCACCCTTTTTGTGTTTATAGACCCCCCTTATTCCAGATTGTAAACTCCTCAAAAACGGGAATCATATTTTATATATTTTAGAACTTAATGTCATTTAGTACTTTTCTACAGTTAGTAGTTATCGTCAGCCCCCAAAGTGTTTCACATCTGTTCCTTCTGTTTTGTTCCTGAGGTATCCTAAGCATCTAGAACACTATCTGGCACATAGTAGGTGCTCAATAAATATTTGTTGAATGTGGTTGAATAAATGATCAGTAAATGTTGATTTCTAATAACTCTGAGTGAAATAAAAGTTTACTCTTTTGTTAGTAGCTTCCCGGAGCTGATTTCTTGGTCATGACAGTAGAAAGCAATGTGTAGTCCAGGCAGGCCGATGCAGCAACAGGCAGGTTAACTGGACTGTTTATATAGGCACGTTCTCTATGATCCTTGTTTCACTTTATCTTTCACAAACTTCCTTTAGAAAGCGCATGCCGACTAAGAGTAGCCTCTACTTGGAAATGCTCAGTTATTAATGATGTAAATCAATTGTGCTGTTTCCCCTACAGCCAAGTCACTTTTCCCTGGCCGTCTTGAGTAGGTGTTCACAACATGCCTCCTCCTTCAGAATTTTCCTTATTCATGTGATAATTTCCAAAATACATGTTAGTCACTTTGGATTAAGGTGGATAACTGTATCTTCCATCATTTATAATTAATAAGCATATGATAATTTACCTAAACATGGAGATATTAGTTAAGCTAGAGTGTTTTAAGTACTTGTGCCAAATGTAGTGGTTTTAGTCACATGAAGGTTTAACTTAGAACACTGGTCTGTGTTTCTCTTTTTGCTGTTGTAACCCTTACATTGCTGGGCAGGCCGCCGCCCCCCCTCCCTTCCTTCCTTCCCTCTTTCCTTTCTACCTTCCTTCCACTTCTTGCTAACGAATAAGTAAGAAATGTTTCTTGTCCTAATGGAAGTTACACTTTTAGAAGACATTCAGACATTAAACTGCTGATTTTTACTGTTTTAATTACAATTGTTATAAATGCAGAAAAGAAGTACAGATAACTGTGGAAGCATAACGGACTCTTTCCTGGTTTAATGGGAAAGGGGCAGGGGGTGCCGGCAGTCTGGAAAGGATTTTCTGGGAAAATGGTGCTAAGGTTGAGTCCTGAAGAACTAATAGGAATAAGCAAGGAAAAGGGGCAGAAAAAAAGAGGGAGGGCAGTGTTCCAGGAAGAAGGAAACAAATATGTGGCCTTGAGTAGAAACTTCTGTTCTCTCTTGAATTAAAAATAAAGCACGGCATGTTGAATCCTGGCCACATGACTAAACAGGAACTCTCTCTTTCTCTTCTACACATTAATTCGGGGTTGGGCCAGTCATCATATTAAGTTCCTTTTTTATATTTAAGATTACTTCAAGGTCAAGTTAAATGGAAAACTTGTCATTTGCTCTGTTAGTGTTCAAATATTTATTAGCCCCTATCATCAAGAAAACGTACATTATTAGTCATATTCATATTGGTGATTTTTAACCAACTTTTAAATGGATATTTCAAAAAAAAACTTTTTCACAATTTTTGATTTCGAGGTTGATTGAAGTTTCAATAAATCATGGTCATCTAAATATAATCCTTGAAAGTCAGATTAAAGAGCATTAAAATGTGAAAACTGGTAGGGGAAAAAGCCTTTACTACAAGTTAATGAAGTGGATGCAATTTAGTTGAAAAGAAACAAAATGATAGCAAATTAACGATTACTATTTTATGTTAATCCTTCTAGTTGATGTTAAATGTTACTTTCTAAAGACAGAGTTATTGGATTTTTTAATTCATATTATGATTTGGCCCCTTTCTAGAGGAGAGAAAATTATATGTAACTCTAATACCATATATTTTGGAAATATATATACATGTATATTATATAATATAATTATTATTACTGTAGCAATTCCTCATGAAAAATATTCTTTAGTCGTAGGGAATAAAAAACTATAACGGTTATATGTGACTAAGCAAGTCTAATAGATTAAAATTTTTCTAAGTGACAATTGTCTGATTAGTGGCATTTTTCTTGCAATAATCACAGAGGATATTTTTATCTCTCAGTTCAGCAGTCAAGTTAGAAGAGTTCTCTAATAGAAGGCTGCATTACACTTTAGTCCTAGCACTTCAAGTAGCATTTATTTCTAACTTCACTCTCTATAAGTAAGGGAGAGTAGATATGTGACTTTGTAGATACAGAAGGGGACATGAGAGAGTCTGGGTCTTCTTTCACTCTGAAGAGAGATCAGACTAAATTCCCTGATTTCCCCTTTGGGTATGTAGATAAGAATGATCAGCTTTCAGGAAATATCTAAATCACTTCTCTGCTTTAAAATGTTATTGTATTTCTCATTACCTTCATCAAAGGTTCTGTTATCTTACTGAGGATCAAAATTACCTGAAGGACTTGTGGAATCATAGATTACTGGGCCTGCTCCAGAGTTTCTAATTCAGTATTTCTGAGAATGGGAGTATACATTGAGAATCCTGGCCTATATGATAAAGACTAAAATTGTTATACCCTAAAAGGCCCCATAATCTGAAGGCAGCAGAGGTCACTGTGAGCTCTGGACTCAAAACCCTTGAGTTCAGAGTTGTACCATTTAGTCACTATGTGACCATGACCAAATTATTTCATCTGTAAAACTGAGGTAATAATAATATTTCCCTCTTAGGGTTGTTAATGAATATTATATGAGGTAGAATATTATATGAGGTAGTAAGATGCTAAAAATAGTGTATCCTACTATGGTAGGTGTTAGATAAATATCAGCTATTGTTGTTATTTTATTATTATCTCTTCAATCTCTTTTTTAGTTGGATATATTAGTTCCAAGCATACCAGACTTATTCTAACTATAGTTACATCATAGTTTTTCCCTCCTTGAAATGTCTTCAAATGTCCAGTTTTCTCAGTACATTGTCTACCCTTTTGCTACATCATTCTCATCTTCATCTAGCTAACTTCTACTTATTCTGAGATCTTGGCTTTTAAGTCACTTTTCCAGGAAAGCTCAGACCAGCCCATTGTATGTTCTTCACCATTGAAACACTGTTGTCCATATACTTGTTTGTATCTGTCTTTTCTACATGGACTATAAGCTCATCTTTTCTTTGGTGCAGTCCACATGCCCAGTTGTTACCTAAGAAGTTCCTGTTAAATATGTGAAAAAAATCATCACTCATACTGTCATTTAGGGATCTAGCCTGGGCTCACAAAGAAAACTTTGTGGAAAGATCTTGCCCCTTCATGGGAAAAATATGCCAAGACCGGAGCTTTCAATTTTATTTTTTGTTGCTGTTGTTCCACTCTGAGGAGAAGACTGAATAACAAATGACAGCTAGCGCCGTTGGAAAGTTCTGAATGTCAGAGGCATATGTCAGGTTAAAGTGTATCAATATAGGGATTTCCATTTATTTTATAATTAGGTATGTCATTCTACTATTGTTTAAATTCTAAAAAATAGTAAGGCTAAGAAGGACTCTGGGAAGCATATCCCAACATAATCATGTTTTTAGGAGTTTGGTGTGGCTATATCATATAACCAACATTAAAGCATGGATACAGAAATACAATACTGCTTGAACAACTTACTTGCTGATGACTTTAGCCAAGATCCTTACCGTTCGGAGACTAGATTCTTTTTCTGTAAAATGAGCATAATAGTAATTGCCAAATAGAGTTATTACAGTTGAGAAAAAGTATGTAAAGACCTTAGCACTTATTTTTGAGAACCAAAGGAAATAGATTTTAGCTACTCATTGCTTTATGTAATGGCAATTATGGGTTCCTTCTCTCAGAGATTCAGTCAAAAGTTAATACTACATATAACTGTATTGACTTGATTTTGTGAAAGGAGAAAGAATTCTAGCATTTATTGAAAGGGAATTAATAATGGTGACCAGAGTGAAACCAAGTCAGTGATGTAATGTATAGGAAATCTCCATATAATTCCCACTCAGAATTATTTGGGCATCTCTAACTATAAAACATATAGGATCACTTAAGAGTTCGATTAGTGGAGAATTCGAACTGTGTTTGTCTTTAATGAACTCGTGTAACATTCTATAATCCTATTTCTACATTTACCCATGATACAGAGTGCTGGGCTGGTGAACAAGGTAATTACCTAGCTTATATCAGCTTTCTTCTATTATCCTTTCATTCTGGGACATATGGTCAGATGGGTCAGATGACTTTAAGGATTAAGCAGGGCAAATTCCAATGAAATGCAGTGCTTAAAGCACTAACCCACTTCTCTCCGGGCTACACTAGCAACCTTTCCACAGACCACCACTGAATTTCCAGTATTGAGTCATAATTGCCCATATAAGTTGTCTATTTCCCTCACAGACTGTCATCTCCTTGAGGACAGCAATTATGTGTTATTCATATGAGTATCCCCGAGTGCTTGGTATGGTACCTGGCCCAGAGTAGGTGCCACATTATCGAAATGAACTGCAGGAATTGAATTGAATTGAATGCTCCAAGATTAATACAGTGAAACCTACTAGAGAACTATATAATATCTGAGACAGTCAGAATTTGACAATGAAGTTTTGACCATATGACCATCGGGTAGGAAATCATGAGGCTCCTCATTAAGAAAGGTTCAAATACAAATGTGTACATTTTGGAAAAAAGTTGTTTTTTCCAGGAAGAAATGATTTAGTATCTTCTTGCCCCACTCCCCACCATTTAGTAGATAGAACCACAGTGAAAAAAAATTAAAAACCCTTAACAATCAAAATATATGGATCAACTTTCACTGTTAAATTCATGGGTACAGAGAATCTTCATACCATACAAATAGTCTAAATTCATAGAAGTTCTTGATGCTACTCAATAATTTAAGAGGACAACAATGTTGACAAGATGGCACTCTAAATAATGACATTTCTAAACTGCCATATAGGCATAAGTCACACTTTAATATTAGTCATCGGATAGTCTCAACAGGTAAGCTTTGACAGATTCCTTAAATTCCAAGAATTAGACCTCTCTCCAGAAGGAAACCTGAAATTGCATGACAGGGGCCAACTACTCATATAATTTCTTTAGGTGCTTTACATTATTTTCATTGAAACTTAGCATAGAGTGGTATCCCTAATAGCAGAAGGCTGTAATCCAAAGGAGAGTCACAAGTTCAGCTCCTTGCTTTGCAAGCCTGGGAGAAAACAAGCCTTTTATCCATCTTGAGTTAATGCAAGGAACCAAACCGTAAAGGGATTTCTCTGTAGATTGAGTCATTGTGAATTCCCTCCTCTATACACAAAGGGGGCTATTAGAGGCATACCTATCTTGCCCTTCAAGTTAGAGTGACATCTCTTTAAAGTAAATTAATTAAAATTCTGTCACTGTATAACTCTCTAAGTTCCCTCCTCCTCCCAATACATTCTATACACAAACTCAAATGGATTAATATTTTATGTCTAATTAAAAAAACTGCAAAAAAGTGTCATGTCACAGTGGACATACATCAACAATGTATTTCAGCTTGAACTCTAGGGAAGAAAGATCTCAAATTATATGCATGAATATTCAATGAGTCTATGAATCTTTCAATCACAAATTAAGGTTCAGAAAGGAAGATAAGTACTCATACAAATAAGAAAATAAACAAATAAAATGAAATTTTGTGTTACTGTCAGAGCCACAGAATACTGTCTTCTTTCTGGATATGTATCTATACAACTTAAACATCTAATTGAAAAAGTAAAAAATGCAATTCAATTATTTTACCTTTACTATTGACCATTTTTAAAAAATTTCCCTTCATCAAAGAGCAGTTACTAGTTACGTAAATATGTGCAATATTATACAAAATTCCTGTGTGAATTATTTCTTTTATTAGAAATAAAATAATTTATTTCCCAAATGATTGCTGAAAAAAATTATCTATTTATGCCCAGTGATAACACAAAAACGATTCATTACTTTTTTGAAGAGAAATGGACATCATTTTTCTAACCTATAGCTTGAAATATATATATTCAATTTACAAATTTGGAATTGCATATATTTAATGCCTAGAAATACCATAAAAAAGGGATAAGAAAAGAGCAGATTTTAGATAAATAGAACAGAAATCATAGGAAGCTAACATTTGAGGCCTCGCAGCCTCGAGGATAGTTTTGGTTTACAAAGTAGCGTTGAACCGATTTCTCCTTCGTAGACTCCTGGAAAGAAAGAATAGGTAGATTTGGGTTTTATGGTTTCTGATATTAATCTGGACAACAAAACTATTTGATAAAGACTCCAGAAAAATCAATAGGGTTCCTTTTCATAGGACCTGGAAAGGCCTCCAAGAGAACTTAAATACTTTTCTTTTTAAATCCAATGTATAAGACATTCTGTGTATATTGACACCAAAACTCAGTTAAAAAGTCATGGTTTTAATAAAGAAAGTTTGGGTTCTGATATATTTCATAAAATATCAATCCTACCCAATTTTCTGAAATTTATATAATGAAATACAGAAATGAATTCAGTCTAAAAAGAGCGTGGCCGTGGAACTTCTAACAGGAATAGACTTGTTACCCTTACAAAAACTTCACAAAAAGTTGACATTCAGTCGACAAAAACTGTCTTTGTTTACTTTTATTCTTATCGATATGTAATTTTTTCAAAGATTGAAATGTTCGCAACTGCTTTGCAGACTACAGTTTATTAAGCATAAACTGTGGATCAAATTCTCTCACTTAAGACTCTTCTGTCTTAATTCAATAGGAGCCTTCTCAAAGTAAAGGATATTCACAATGAAAGATCCTGCCATTTATACAAATTAGCTTATGCTTTCACTATGTGCTTATTGGTTCACTAAAAATTTCAGTCATGAGAGAGTGTGTTTGTTAGATGTTTTATTGTCTTGTACTTATGAGCATAATGATATAGAATTTTAAAAAAGGATTTCAAGTTAAAGTATTCCAAGGTGTTTAAACAAAGGACAGGCTAGCACCATAGCTTAGATAAGAGTAGTTATATTTGATTCAATTGTAAAAAGAAATGTTTTAAAGTGCATGAATATTATCTGTGCCAGAATTGAATAGGAAACGGTAAAAGGTCAACCCCACATATCTGCATGAACCACTTGGGTTCATATTCACACACCAGGTATAAAGTAGAAGAAATATTGCCTCTTCTAAAAGGACTGTTCTATCAGTTTATAGAAAGGGCAACATGGAATAGAGTTTTGGAGTTTAGAAGGCAGCTATATACTGAATAGAAAACAGAAGCAAAAGTGTTTATCATTTTACTTAAGAAGTATTGTCTAGTCGTTTTCCATTTGCATAGTTGCAATCATGTCATACAAAGGCCTTCCCCCATGGATTTACATTCGTGGTCAAGAATTGACAAAATAGAATATAAACCGCAGACAATTAGTTTGGTTTGGAGGACAAGGAGGAGAGATGAGCAAAGAGGGGATACTGCTGTTAAAAACAAACCAAAAAATCTCTTCTAGGGTGAGTGTTTCACTCAGAGTTTCTCAGACCACTAGGTAGGGATAATAATTATTATATTTTAATGTTTTGAAAGGTATTTGGTTGGCAACCTTAATTCCTAAAAACTCTTTATCAAATCTACTATTTTGAAAGTCATTTTGGCCAAATTATTGTTTGGGTATACTGGTGTTTCCAGTTTCTGGATGGATGGATGTTCCCTGTGAAGTGGGGAGTCCAGGACTGGGGAGTGGCTATGGCTTCTATGCAATAGCAAGAGCAGCGAGTTTCCACTAATTGAAGAAAGTAGTGTGAGGAACTAAAAGTCCTTACTGTACTGAAGAAAGGAATTTTACTACTGTATTTGTCAGAATATGTAGAAACATATCCAAGCTATATGCTTTTAATCATTTTAACTGGCAACAATCAAAATTCCAGTAAAATAAACCTTCAGAATGCTATTTATACTACAGATTTAAGTGACCTTGAATGTTTTTTTAAACTCTAATTTATCATGAACAAACCCATACTGGGTTCATATGCAATGCATTAATCATCAACTGTATAAAATAAGCTACATAATAAAATTAAATTAAATCTCAATTTACCAAAACATTTACATGCTAACAACTACCAACTTTGTTAAGTCACAGTATAAAGATAAAATGAAAAAAGACTAGAACAATATAATTGAAGTTAAAATGATATTTTCTGTGGTTCTTTTTAGAGAAAATAACAAGTTGTTTACTTTAATGCGGTGACATTTTATTTTGTGATTAATTTTAAAATAACATTGTAAAAACTACAAACTCATTTTAATTTGACAAGCATTTGGTAATTAATTTTCAAACAATGCTATGAGAACCCAGAAAACACTCTTCCTTTGACATGTATTTTATAATTTATTTTAAAACAATGCTGCACAAATCTGCAAAGGCATAATTCATTTGGGAGTTCATTAATTATGCAAATGAGTTGCAATTAACAAATCTGTTCCAAGGATGGCATTTGCATAATAATGAATTTCATGTTTGTGACATTATTTAATAAGATACCTTTGTGCATTTTTAAACAAAACACTCCTATGAATACTATATGATGAGATGGGGTTGAAAATGGACATCTAGTCAATGAGATTCAAAGCTCTATCTAGAAAAATGTTCCTAAAATAAACAGAATTATATATAATTCAAATAATAAATATGGATATTCTTTTTAAAGCACAAGGGTTTTGATTAATCTCAGGTTCCCTAAATAGCATAAGACTTTAATTTACATTTATAAAGACCAATATACAAATTAGGTTTAAGCAAAATGAAACAAGCAAAACTATTAACTTCAATTTAACATTTCAAATGAAGGTAGGTCATTCACTATACACATAAATCTCAAAACACACACCTTTCAATAGGAAGGAAAATATGACATTGAGTCAAAAGGCTCCTCCTTTCTAGGGGGTTATGGCAAGATAATTACAAAAGTCAGCTGACATTTATTTATTTAATCAGTATCATTTCTTGAGCATTTACAATGGGCCAAATTATACTCAAGTTAGGGCAAATAAAAAGAGGAATAATATGGTATGAAATGGTATGAAGCTTAATCAGGGACACAGATATATAAATACTAAAATTCAATGGAAGTTATGAGAGAGAAATGCAAAATATTACAGGAGTACAGAGGGTAAAACTAACTCAGTTTGGTGGAATTCAGGAAGGTGTCAAAGATAAGGGATGAAATAATTTGAAGGATGGAAGAAGTTTACCATTGGGTAAGAAAGTCAGAGTATTTCTGAAAAAGGAAACCATATATACAAAGTCATGAGAACGTGAACGATTGAGATGTATTTAAGAACATAGAAAGAAGGTCACTGTGACTTGAAGCACAGGATATGCGTTGGGAATAAATGCTTTTGGAGCCAGACTGTCAAGAATCTTAGAGATCTCATTTGAAATTTTAGAAAGAAAATGAAAACGGTGTTATAGTAGGTAGGTTTGGAAGGGACAGAGCAATTCATAATTTTCTCATCAGCTGATCAGTAGCAGAACATCCTGAATGATTGGTGATGTATATCTTGAGCATAGGATGAGATTAGGTGAGCATATGATCCAAGTATTTGCCATTCTGAATCAATATGCTCTGATGACCATAAGATCTAATGAATCTATCTTATTTCTTTTTCTGTCTGTTCTTTACTTGTGCTTTTAGCCTCTCTGGTCACATTTCAGTTTGAAACAAAGGATCTCTTAGGAATTACTCTATACACCAACTTTCTGTAACTAGAGAAGCCCTCCAAAGTCAGTCTTGTCTGTCTTCCA
The DNA here is from genome assembly GCF_000325575.1 of Pteropus alecto. NCBI lineage: Eukaryota > Metazoa > Chordata > Mammalia > Chiroptera > Pteropodidae > Pteropus > Pteropus alecto. The sequence continues at coordinate 49,849,546 of NW_006442484.1, forward strand.
ATTAACTAAATTCTACCAAACCTTCAAAACTATATCCTCATTATTTGGAAATTTAAGTAAATAAATCAAATAAATCAAATGAATGATGCTGCAAAACACAGTAGCCCAACCAGCAAAGGAACTGGTACTACCTTTGGACCCACTTAGTATTTCTTGCTTGGATTTGTTCCAGAATATCATGGTAAAAAAAGAACGGTAGAAAGAAACAAAAGGAAATGTTCACAATACTAAAATTTAAGAGCCCTACTCCATCTCAGAGGCATGTTTTGCTCTTGTTTTCTTTATTTTCTTTTGTTTGTATTTAGTATAAAGATACCCACTTTCTTCAGCTTCGATATTTTTAAATAAGCTTTTTTTTTTTCACTTTTGTAATATGCTCTTACAGCAAATCTTGTCAGCTAACCCACAAAAGCAAAAACGGGGAGATGAACATTTACTGCTTCTTGGCTATTCAACATCCATTCTTCATTTTTATCATTCTTTCCTTTGGGTAATTGCATGCAGTTCTAGTTGGGTGGTAGATCTAGGTACTTTCCCCTATATTCCTTTCACTGGATTCCAATAGGTCTTGAACTCAATTCAGCCAATGAAACTCTCTCTCCCTGGTCAGAGTGTTACAATGGCAGAAGAAATGATGAACTTTCATTTCCTTTTGTGGCAGCTGGACAAGAGACAGACTTGTTCCAACCTGGTTCACTACTTACCTCTCAACTCCATAAGCTCTCTCATATCCTCTCATAAAATTCTGTTTTTGCTGTCATTACTAAAGAACTCTAAAGCAAGATAAAATCACAAAATGGTAATGTTACCCTCCTTTCAAAATATGATTTCTTTTGGATCAGAAATAAACAGTACTTCTAAAATGATATGGGCAAGCAATCTAAGGAAAATGCTAGTTAAAATGAATAAAATATAAACAAAGGACTCCAGGTAGTCTATGTTGTCAACGATAGTTTCTAATAATGGCATTGATTCCTGGTAACTGGAAACAGAGGTTGAAAGCATTTTAGAAGTTTACAGAAATGCAGATAATTCAGCTCTCTGATCCCTCTACCTTTATATTATCTTCTCAACCTAGCTTTACCCACTGCCTTAAAGAGGAATAGACAAGCTTCAAAAGTAGAAATGGGTAACTTCGCTGGTTAGTAATGACCGTAATACTGAAAACAGATATATCGCATATCAGCGACAAGACCTTGACCATCAGGGACATTGTATCTGCCAGGACAAGTAGCTAGCTAAAAATGACTTCCAGCTGTCTCTGAAATGCACCAGATTTAAAAATGTAACGAACAAAAATATTTTTTAAATTATAGCAGTGTAGTAATTGCATTTGCTATAGTCATTAAAGTGGCAATTGTGTTTGTTTATATTTGATTCTGGCAGGAGTTATACGATTTTATATACAATGTATTTCAGAATGAAAACTTCTGTCAAGCACCTGGATATTTTGAAATATTTGAGTACTGGGTATCCTGATGAAATCATACAGTGAATTGTTGAGAAAGGGAAAAAGACATTGTTGAACAAATAAAAATGTTATCAGGGCAAATATTATCCTAATGTAGGTTACATTAAATAGTATATGTAGAAGGTGGAAGGAAACACCTTAAGACCCATGCATTTGTCTAATGATGCCTTACAAACTTTAGTCAGGCTTTGAAATTATTTCTTCTCTATTTATGTTTCACAAATCCTCATAAAGCACACCCCAAATACACAAGATGTTGTCAGTGCTATTCTTCCTACATGCCCACAAACAATGAGGCAATGACCTTCCGTTTCTTTGGCACAGATATCAGCCATAATCTATTCTGAAGGACTTCCTTCTTATGTCCCTTCTCCCCTTTGAAATCCAGTTGCCAGAAATGGTTAGTCTCTTGGAGTTAAACCAGGCTGCTGTCAGCAGGCATTTTAAGTTGATATCTGAGAGCTTCATGGAACATAAGCATTCTCTCCAGTTTGACTTTGTCTGCATATGAGGTTTAGACTCAACTGTTACTAGGCGCAAGTTGATTTAAAAAACAAAACAAAACTGCAGTGCCTGATTATTTACATCAGCGATTGTCATTTCTAGCTGAGATTTACAGATCTTTTTTTTCTTTTCTTTTTTCTTCTTTCCTGTATTTAGCCTACAACATCCTAACCGATAGAAAGGCCTTATCCAGTTTTAATGGTCTATTATTCTATGTATATTTTGATGGTGTTCAATGCCAAATAAAAAGCAGTAACAATAGCAAAAAGCAAAACAATGGAGGAGAAACTGCTGTTTTCCGTGGCATTATTCTTTTATCTTAAACAAAATAATAAGAGCATGCCCTCTTACACTTTAAATTTGGAAGACAAAATAGTTCTGAAGAGATTTTGTGTTTCAGGTTATTTTTACATACCTTTCCAGGGTTGTTTTAGTATCAGTATGTGCTCTTACTACCTTACTCAAGCAGACCTTGAATAGAATTCTGAAAGACAAACATTTAGTTGTCAGTTGGTTTTCTACAGTGATATGACACTTTATATGTCACTCAGTACTGCCCATTTGGCCTATACTCTCCTCTCCCTCTCCAGTTAAGCCTAGCAATGTTGAGTCTGAGGAGCCATTTTGCTAAGCTGGTAGTTTCCTAGGGCTCTGTGATTAAATCTGTTAAGACAGGACCAGGAATCAATACACGCACATTTTAGTCTGGGGAGTTTCCATCTTATGTGAAAGTGGTAGCAATGGTAAAGAAATAAAAGATGAAAATATACTATTCTCAAGAAAGAAAAATGCTTACAAGATGGCTATTTCCTTCACTGGGAGGCAGTATAACTCTGGTCCAGGGTTCAGTTCCCAGCTCTACAATTTTAAAGTGGCTCCCTAACCTCCTCAGTTTCCTTATTTATGAAACAGATAAAACACCTACTCTTCAGGGTTGTGTGTGTGTGTGTGTGTAACCTACACTATATATAATTATATATATGTGATTAAGTTAAAAAGAACTTTGAGCAATGACTGACATAAAGATTTTATTGAATGGTAATATCATTATTATAATTATGCCCTGTCACATGTAATCCTGTGTATAATGAGTAACTTAAGGTCATACAGCCCCTTCCCAATAACAACAAAACTGAAATAAAACTACTTTTATCACCTTGTATTAGATTCATGTACTGGCAAACTCCTAATAACGGTGACTTAGATTATATATAAGTTTATCTCTCAAATAGGAGAACTGTGGAGTTAGGTGGTCCAGGCTGGTGTGACAGCAACACATCATCAGGAATCCATAATCCTGTTAATTGTTGGCTCCCATTCCATCCTCAAGTGTACCTCATAATTCTAGATGGCCACCAGACCTCCATTCATTACATCTGCAATTCAAACATCGGAAAGAAAGAATAAAACGTTAAATATTTCTGCTGAATCTGCTCACTTTAGGCACCCTAGCCAGAAATCTGTTTCATCGCATGGGCCAGAATTTAGTCATTTGGCCACACCTAACGGTAAGAGAGAAAAATGTAATCTTTAGATTACTTTCATTTTTACCCTAAATAAAAATTAATTCCTGAGGAACAAGGAGAGAATGCATATTGGATGGCATCTAGCAGGTTCTGAACCTTCGTTACTCCTGTGGGGAGGGTAAGATGTTATATCTGAGTATAGATGTATAACCTTGAACTACTAAACAGTTGACCCTGGGCCCAAATGTGGGCCTCAGGCTTCCTCTACATGCCTACCACTTTTACTGACTTAATCCAGGAATAAAGGGGGTTACAGAGGAATGTTCATAACATAAAGCAGAGAACCAGAGTACACTTTATAAATCAATGATCCCTTTGTACTCTTTAGCCATGTCATGATGAGTTTTCTCTGTATTACTTAGAGCATTTGGCTTTGTTGACCCCTGGCAAGTTATAAATTAGCCCATTCATCCTAAAGAAAAAATTATATCTATTCTAATGTAGTATATTCCATATAATTTTTATTTGAAATATAATAATTTTTCAAAAAGATGTGTTTACTCACACAATTACATCATTAGTTTATTCAAAGTATCCATAGACTTAAGAATGAATCTTAACTGATGTAGTTACAAAATACTGTCCATAATTATTTTTTTCCTAAATATTATGAGTGCTGATAATTGAGCTTAATCTCTTTTTGCTAAATAAACATAACCAAAATGTTGTTTTATTTATATTCAAACATATAATCTGAAAACAGACTTAAATTCTAGCTTTTTCCTAAAGGATATTTAGGATCAGGAAGAAGTGGTAAATATTTTTTTCGCTTAATTATCAACAAAGACTTTTAACATTATTTTCATTTGATCTACGTAAATATCTACAAACTATCTTTTGGGGAAGAATTGTTTCAATCTTTTAAATGTGTTACTTCGAATGGCCTCAAACTCATAATTATTCAAGGATTATGAATTAATAAATGAGATATATTGTAAAAATGATTTAGAAAATGAAGAACAATATACATATTCTTAGCTACTTCTTGTTATAATATGGTGGAAAACATTACATCCATTTCACAGCAACACAATTAGAACTGAAACTATGAATCTGAATGAAATGAAAAAATAAAACAGCCTATTAGGCTATTTCTTCCTACAAAGAACTTGGAGGAATCATGTTGATCATTTATATCTGAAGATCCAAAAGATGGAGAGGAGACAAAAATTGTCATCTTACAATGGAAATCAAGTTAAGAGGCAAAAGTGAACAAAAGGGTGATTGACACAGGAAAAAAAAAAAACATAAAGGATGACTAAATTCTGGATTCAAAAGTCAAAGGCCTTCACTGAACACAGGTCCCTTTGCTTCCCGAGACTCCACCACCCTGCACTTCCCCAACAAAGGGCTGTTCTTTGGATCACCACTCTTACTTCTGTGACCCCATTTTCTTCCTCTGAAACTTAGTCTGACCTCCTTTTTAAAAGAGAAAACATTTAGCTCTGCAGAATTTCTCTCAGCTTAGGTCTATTAGCTAGAAATTCTCCATGAAATTTCTTTTGACTTAGAGTTCACATGTTCTGGAAAATGTCACAGTATGCTAGGAGAACCATTTAAAATTTCAAAATTCAATGAAGAGCGATAGTGTCAGATGCTTGAAGACAGGTGAAATATTTTCTGGGTTCTGGGACATCTAACTGCCTACTCTTTATAAACTCCATGTAATAAAAATTCAGTGGAAACTGAAAAAGTAGAGCTTGATATTTTGGAAAATACTAACTCAGGTTAGAAGTTGACTTGGCGAAAATGAAACTTTTTTCTAAGGAAAGCTATATCATTCATGTAGCAAAGGATGTTTTCAAAAGACAAAAGACCAGCACTATTAAACAGACCATCTAGGACAGCTGTACAAGTTCAACAGAGAAATAATTAGACATTCCACACTGCTGCCATTTGATATGAGGTGCCCAGACAGGATTGCTGAGGTCGTGAAACAAGGGTTAGTAACACAATGAGAAAAAAAATAGTGTGAATGGAATGAGTAATACTGAATGGAATGAAGATTCTGCACTTGCTTCACCAAAGAAAATCCCAGACCTAAATAAAGTAAAGCCTGGAATGTTAGAAAGTGTTCAGAGATGGGAACATGTGTGAAGCTGCCAAATGGGTCATTGTTTCTAAAAATGATGTGTCCCAAGATGACAGCAAACTTGTTTTTTAGACAAATGGCATTCGTTTATGTGATTGCTCCCATACTTCCTTCTTTCTTGATTTGTCCAGAATATGATGCATTCTGACAAGGCTGAAGAGGAATCCACATGTCTTGCCAAATTGAAGACTATGACTGTTTGGGATGTTTTGTATTTTATGAATATCATTTTCATTTGGCAAATGTTACTATAATATTTAAGGAAGAAAAATAAATAGGTCGGTTCAGAACCTATAAATAGCTGCCTATTAATGAGCTCTTTTTAAGTTCAGTTATTTTTCCTCCTGAGTAGTCCTTAAAAGGAAGTCTTTCCAATTGCATTCACCTGTGATAAGTATCTGTTAGATTTTTTTTTGTTTTTGTTTGATTTGTTGGCCTTACAGTGATAGTTAGAAATGGTACTCATTATCTTCCAAAGACTGATTTCTGGGAAATTTACACATTATCTTTCCTGTATGTCCCTGCAGTCCCCTCACTCCTACACTTAACCAAGCCAGCTGCTTTTTGTGTCCCTGTCTTAATTAAAAACTTTGCCTTTTACACACAACCATCCTCTATCAAATCTATTTTACCCCCACATGCAATTAGTTACCCAATCTTGACAGTTCTGCTGCAGAGATGTCTTCAAAATCTGTTGCTCTTTCTCCTTTCTCATTGTCTAAGAGGCTATTGAAATAACTTTCTCACTGGCCTTCCTATCATATTCTGCACTCCTTCTCACACCCCTTTCACACCCCTCCCCCCGACACTATTGGCCACCATAAGCAATACCTGTTTCTCTGCCTAGCAGCTTCCATTCATTCCCAGTAGTCTGCAGAGTAAGCTATGCAGGCATTAGTATGGCACCAAAGCCACTTCTCCTACCTCGGTTCACCTTTCCAGCCTCATCTTCTGCCACATTCTCCCATGCCCTCTGTTTCTAGCCGCTGGCCATCTCACTATTTTCTAAATTCTATGCCCTTTTCCTACTCTCTATCTCAAGGCCTTGAGTCTTGGAAGCCTTTCCTCCCTCTTTCTGCCGGGCCCTTTTTTCTTTTTTTTTTTTTTAACCAAAATCCAGCCCACATGCTTCTTTACTATGACACCTTTCCCTGCAATACCAGGTAGAGTATGCTGCTCCTTGAAGTTAATTGAAACCTATATTACAGCATGTGCCATGTATTGTTGAAATCATCTTTCTACATGGCTAACTGAGCTCTATGATAGCAAAAACTGTATTTTATTCATCTTCTTCTCCTCACCTCCAAGCATAAGACCTGACAGAAAGCAAGAGCTCAGAAAGAGTTATTTACCAAATTCTAGAAGGCAAGCATTTCAGATTGCTATAAGCTTTAAAAAAGAGCCACTCTTCTGTCAACATTCTCCAAGAAAAACCTACCCACAGGCAGTGATTTTTACCAGGAAGGAAGTTCTGCATAAAATTAACATATGGAGCTAAAATGGCAAGGTCGTAAATGGGAATATGTCCTTCCATCCATCAATCCATTCACTCAACAAATATTTTTGAGTATCCAAGCAGTGCCAGGCACTATGCTAGGTGCATCAGCTATACCAGCTGTGGGGAAAGATTGAGTAGCTTTAGAGGTATACCAGGAAACTCAGCTAATTCTACCAACAATATTCTCTGGGAAATGAGCTATAGATTATGTATGTGTGTACATTATACATATACATGTAGATGGAGTGATATTCATAATGTTTTAACCACCAGCAGGGCACAAACACTGACCAATCAGATGGAAACGTTTATTTTACTCTGAAACTCTAACCCACAGAAAAAGTATACTGAAATAACATGGAAAGAGATAGGAGAAGGCACAATAAGACAATCTGCCAGCAAGAAAAATCTGTAATGAATAAGAGATGGAAGCATCTTTTTTTTTTCTTTTTATTGCTTGAGTACCCACACACCACTGGTACTCATTTTCTAGAGACTGTTAATCTCTATGCTGAGAAACATGGAATTACTTTTTTTTTTTTAAGTGGCTTTTTGTGAAAAGCAGAGCAATGGTCAACCAAGAGAGATGATAAAACCCAACCCTAACTGGCAGAGCTGATAATGATCAGTCCATTGCATGCTATTTCACAGCTGATACCTCTTCCAAAAAAAAAAAAAGGAAAAAATGATATTAATTGCAAAAGTTTCACAGATGTCTGCAGCAGTTGACCAGAGCTCCTGGGTTATTGCTTGTCAGACTATTAATGGGTTTGGCTAACCATGACAGTCATTACTTTTCCCCCTCCTGTGAGCTACTTTCTGTGTAATTTATGCATAGGTTTTGCCAAGATTTGACAACTTTCAGGATATTAACATAAAATTAGACCGCAGAGCTGAACAATGGGTGGCTTTAAAATTAGCCGTGGTGAAACCAATCAAACAGAATTGGCCTTTTCTCTGCATTGCTCCTAAGTTTATTATCATTGTCTTTCTTTCGTAATATAAGAGTTCACGTCAGCAATTCTGCACAGATTAGAAGAAGGAGGAAGGGCTGTGATATTCTATGACCTTGGAGAAGGGGTTCTTTGTAACCCAGTCAAGCTCCTGCCAGATAGAATGCCTGCCAGTATCTTAACGAACTTGCGCAGCAACCATTCCTGAAATTTACCAAAGCACCCCCACAATTCGAAGCTCGTCTGAGAGAAGTTTTCCTTTGCCATCTCTCGGTTCCACACAGCTTGCTCCGTGAATGCCATTACAGAATGCGATGTGCGTGTTAATAAGCCAGGACATCTGGTAACCAGCTTTTTTCTGATTCATTAACTGACTCTGCTTCTGTGGCCAGGGAGGATGAGAGGAGAAGCTGGAAGGTTTTGCTTTTAGCAAATGGGCACTTGATGTATGCCTTTCTTCTCTGGTTTCACCTCAACTTTTAAACATTACTCCAAGGTTAGCATTGGAATGCAAGCAGCCTTTGGTATGTCTTGTCTCATATAGAAAACAAATAGTACTTAAATTATTCCATATAGTCTGAGAATGTAGGAAAGAGGAAAGGAATCTTAGACATCTTATAGTGTAAATTGTATTTTACAGCAGAAGATGAGGAAAGTGAAGAACCTGCCTAGGATCACACTGGTATGGTTGTGGCAAAGCAGAGGCCAGACTCCAGAGTTCTTGAGCCTCAGTTCGGTCTTTAGGAACCAAACACATTGCTTTCACTAACTTTTTTTTTTTTTTTTTGCCTTTATGTTTTAGTTTGCCAAACATTGTCTGCTTGGTTTTTCTTTTTTGACCTCCTGTTCATATGCCTTTAGAACATTTAATCAGACTACAAGTGCTGAATCAATCCTCCTGCATCCTCTCATAAGTGATTAGGGACCCATTCAAGCATTTATAAAAGGTTCTTAGGGATAGTTAATTTAAACTTCTAGAGAAGGGACAACTTCAATCTAGGTTGTGAACAACCCTAGGGAATGAATTAACTAACTGCAATAGATAGAGAAGACTCAAATGGAAAATAGAGCAAAGTTATGAAAAGCTTTCAATGCTCAAGATATTTAAAATTAAAAAAAAAAAGCAAAACTATTATCCCATCGGAAAGTTGTTTTTTTTTTTAAAGTCTTCTTTTTGAAGTAAATCAGATCAAAATGCTCTAGAAAGTGATTTGAGTAAAAGAAGTCTGACTTGATGGTACATGTTGAGAGATGAAATGGACAATGAAGTTTCCATATGTTGTTTTTATGCAGTAATTAGAAACTGTCACACACCGTTTCATTTTTTCATTTCCTTGGGCTTATTTGCATGTTGGAACTTCCTTTAGAGCGGAATGGAGAGCATCAAACTGGCACCCAGTTGAAATAGAGGCAATGGCTCCTGGGTGTCCTCACCACCTTAAAGGCGGGAAGGAAGCCGGAGGCAGGTAGTGTCAAGGCACAGAGGACTGCTAAACTGCTGCCCTGGGTGCTGTTCATATGGCACCTCATCCTGCCTGGGTTGAAAAGCTGACCAAGCCCTACGATTGGTCATTATGGAGCACTTTGGCTCTCCTAAGCGGATCTCCCTCTTAAAGCACTTTCATTCCATCCGAATTATCTTTCTTTTTCCATTTGCCTGGGCAGACTTGAAGGTAGCTTCCCTATTGCCAGGCACAGTGCGGTTCCCAGGTGGCTTTAGCAAATCTAAATAAATAAACTTTTTATGTCTGGATCTTTATGTTTTCTATCTTTTTTAGAAATCTTCAACATTGTAAAACAAACAAAAAACAATAGACCAAGCAATTTCACTTAATAAGGATTGTGACCAGGACACATAAACTCTAAAAGTCTTTTCAATGTCAATTATTTTCTAGAAATCTGCTGCTTTCTAGTCACTAGCAACAGAAGAAATCCCAGGAAGCTGGAAGTAGAAAGAAAAGTCATTTGTCTAAAATGGATGATCTATATGGACAGCTATTCAATTGAATACTTAAACAAATTGGAACCATAAGAAGAATTGAATTACATGGGCATGATTTGACTTATAACATAGTAAAAGAATTTCCCAAAGTCACAGTTATCAGAAAGAAATTTTTTGAGTTTAAAATGCCATCTGAATTAAATCTTTCAAATAAATTTTAAGAATTAAGATAAATGTAGAGAAAAAAGAAACTATTTAATTCCACCTTCTGATGCAAGTATTGTTATGATTTTGATATTTGTCCTTTGACTTTTTTGAGTATGAGTATAGATATATTGATATATAATTTGTTTACAAAAAAATAACAATGAAGATAATGTTTTATAATACTTTGAACCACTTTCTGTGACATTTCTACTACATAATTTTAATGGCTACATAGTGTTCTAGTGTATAAGCAGTCCATATTTTATATAGGAAATTTTCTTTTTTAGACATCTACATTGTTTTAAATATTTTCCTATTATAATTAATGTGATGATTATTGTTAAATAGTCATTTGGCATGTCTTTATTTCCTTGGGATATATTTTCAGAAGTGAAAGTGCTTTAGTGAAAGTCTATGCCCATTTTTAAGGCTTTTGATACATATTGCCAATTGCCTTCCAGAAAAGTTGTATTAATTTAGAATTCCACCAGCAGAGCATGAGGCACTTATTTCCTTGCTCCCCTGCCAACACTCAGCGTTATGGATCTTTTTAATCTTTGCTAATCTGAGGAGTGAAAAATGGTGTCTCTTTGTTGTTTTAATTAAATCATTCTTGAAACCAGCATTTCTGAAGACAGAATGACACTCACTTGCTCCTTTACATAATTGCATATGTCAGTAGTTATACCTAGAATTCATTATTACTTGTATTTTATAGTATTGTCATGGTTTTATAGCAGGTAAAACTAATCTGATGAGACCACAAGGCTCTTTGATCTCCTAGGAAAATACAGATTTATGTAAGTAAAGTATGGACTTTATCTTCTTCCTTATGTCTGGAAAATACAAAAGACAATAAAATTTAAAAACCATACTTTGCTTGGTAATGAGAGAGAAACGAGTGAGATGTTTGGAAGATAACAGTGTTACTGGTCAGCACAGTGGATGGCATCCATTGGCTACAGCACAACTGCTTGGAGGTGACTGTGTTGGTATCTGTAACATGTTGATGTGTGAAGTGAAAAAATGAATCCTATTCCTCAGGAGAGTCCTGCATATGTCAAGTATATTGTCTCATTAAGCCAATCCATTTATCAACCCACTGAATGCCAATTAAATTGCACAGGATGGTGCAGGTATACGGTAGGCTGTTGGTGCCAACCTTTATTACAGCTGAGGTTTTCTGGCGCAGTATGTTCCACCCAGCAAAATGGCAGGCATATCAAAGCCAAATTAAATGTTCTTGAAATAATGCCTTTAAAGAGGATGAAATGCCATAGCCTGGCAGAGGAGAATGTGAAATGTAATGTCAGTTCTAAGTGTACTTTTAGTTCCAATGAAGATGTCAAGGCTCAGATCCAACCAGTGCCAAATGTCTTCACAGCGTGCAAATTAGATCAGTGTAATTTCATCAGGAGAATGATCAGACTCTGCTATAGTTATGACTGAATTCACTGCTTCTGCCGAGGGCTGGGCTGAGGACTGTGGGGCCCAGCTGAGCCCACATCGCCATCCTCAGAAAGAGAGAGAGCCTGACTTAATGTATTGTTCTCTTGATGCCACCGTTGGAAGTCAGTCTCACCTCTCAGAAATACTGCTAAATGAGCATCTAACATAGATTACAATGATTTTTTTTTTTTTTGAATTTAAAAAGAAATCTGTTTAGTGAAAATGAAACCCCAAGTAAGCGAAATACTAAGCCAGCTGTCAGGAGGGTATTACAAGCAGGAGAGTTTTTCATTTGTGATTAAACATGAAATTTGTATAAAAACATATAGATATTGGTATTAAATACTTATTTAATAATTAAATAAGTATTCAAATTCCAGGTATGTTTAGAAATATAAACTCATACATTGATATAATGATACTATTTTTATGAGACACTAGAGATAAATTACTAATACAAAATAAAGAATACTAATGATCTCTAACTGAAAAATAGATGCCCAATAAGAATGCTGTGAGAAATTTTCAGTGTTAAGTATAGAAGAAATGAGACAGGATATATACCTTGGAAAGGAAATTATAAGTGATCTAACATTTGAAATAAAGTGAAATACATCCATTTTATAATAATAGGTGGTTACTTATCATAAGATTGTTTCCTATTTTGAAATTGTTTCTTAATGCAACATGGTTTAAATATACTCCTGAAATGTTATTTTAGTTTAAAAATGGATTTTTATTTATTATTTTTACATATAGCTTTTTACCCAAGCAATTGTATCAGGAGTTCTCTTTGAATTTGTTGCTGTATCCTCAGTAAAGACAAAGCGGAAATCCTAACACTTGGGTGGCACTGCCAAGAGCAGCTGAAGAATTTTCAGTTTCACGCTTAAAGAAGTGGTCGATTTGCAGCCTTTCTAAACCGTATACGTTCTGCTAATAATATAATCGAGTACATTGTTTTAATTCCTACCTGCATGATATTTTTTAATGTTTATTATATGATCTTTATAAAATATATTAATAGTGGTAACTAGTGAAAAAGAAAATAAAAATTACTCATAGTCTACTATTAAGATAAAACAATGCTAACACTTTTATATATTTTTTCTAGTCAAGTCAGCATATACTTTTTTTTTTTCAATTTGGGTCCTATCATTTATACAGTTTTATCTCTTTCCTTTAACATATTATAAGCATTTTTCTATGCCGTTAAACAGTCTTTAAATGATTTTAGTGCTACAGAATACTCTATTATGTATAACATCCATATAATTGGATATTTGCATCCCTATTTAGCTATTTACCTTGACAATGAACAACCTTACAAATAAATCTTTGTTCATATTAATCTTTTGGACAGATTTCTAAGAAGTGGAAATAATGAGTTAAAAGTATAGATCTTCAAGTTTCTTGTTATTACCATGCTACTTTTCAGAATCTACCTATAAATCTGCAGTTTATAGCCCCAAGAAAATAACTTTATAAAATCAATCCCTAAAACAGTTCATTCTTCTATTCCACCAACCATATTATGACTTCTGCATTTCAAACCTTAAATTTCGTAAAAATGGGAAGAATAATTCAAAACACTGTAAAACTATGTGAAATCTAAGAGTGGACTGCCTTCTGTTGTTATTCATACTGAAAGACGTACTGTACACTCTCGGTTACTGGAAAGCAATTCTACTGATTGATGCAGTTAACTTAGAACATACTTAAAGCCAATGAAAAATCATTATTTCAAGCCATGAAACTATTTTGACATTCTCTCAGTATATTTGACTGGTATAGACAAACCAATAACATACTAAAAGCTGTGTTACTTTGAATTAGTTTTCATTCCTATATGTCTCTTCAGATTCATTTAGGCTCTCTGCTGTGAAATTTTCTTTTATTTCCTATTTTAGCAATAGGCACAAGACCTAAGGCTACCTCTGGGGCTTGCCAAGACCCAGATGCCAAGCCTTGGAATATTCTAGTAGCAACATCTGGCCTTTTGGTGAGCTACACAGGCAGTTGTGCACTCAGCTCAGAACTGCCTCTAGGGATGTCACATAGCCAGACAATCTACTGATATGTGGTCTGGGTGTTCTCTGAGGAAACATTTGTCTTTCTGCTCACTTTGAATATGTAACAGTTAACATTACAGCTATTAATTACGTAGAAAAATGTTTTCTATACAAAATAATTTGTTTTAAAATCTTTGTTTAATTGGTAGTGTTGCATTCCAGCCTAGTTTCCACCTGTTTGTGACTTTTTTTTTTAGGAGTCAGGAGAGATACTATTTCAATCCTGTAAACTTTGAACAACTGAACCAAATTCATGAAAAGTGGCCAGATTTGCATTAAAGAGTGGCTTAAATTATTGATAACTGAAAAAAAAAATGTTATAAGATACTTTCTCAAAAATAATGTTCCAAGATTATTGTGTTAAGAATATTTCCTAAATATATACAATGCTGTGACCCACATTGATCATGTGTTTCCTATCATTAGATGGCTAAAGATTTGTTTTAATGTCTTTTTAAATTAAGAGATTAAAATCTATGTTCAAACAATACCACTGACCTAGTTATTGCCAATTTAGCATGAAGAATAATCCCAACTGTTTTCTTTTTCGAGTATGCAAGATTAATCAGACATAAGAAAAAATGCAATTAAATTAACATATTGCCTCCAACAATTTTCTTTTTTTCAAGGGAAAAATTTATTTATGAATATTTTGTCTAGTATGTGGAAAATAAGATCTAATGCCACATCAAAACACATGGACTTAAGAAAAATCTTTACCCTATCATTTTTAGAAATTGTTAGATTTCTGCTTCTTAATAAACTCTGTTTATCATGACATTATTATGTGGTTCATTTTCATTGATAATGAAGTGCTCAAATTTCTCACTTCTTTAAAAGTATATTTTCCATAAAAGTTTAAAAGCACAAATTTGTTTCCATTTATTTTGAGGGTTTGATATTTTTCAGTATTTTTTAAAGAAAACAATTTATAGAATCTTTGAATTAAAGTACTGAATGAATGATTAGTATTTTCTACCATAGATTCGAAGTATATACATTTAAATGTCTTATTTCTGCAAGGACACCACACTAGAGAAACTTCTGTTAGATATCAATTACATATTTACCCACCTTTCAAAAGAAGTAGAAAAATTCCTGCTATGAAGACCATTTAAATATGGTTACCCTATGATATCTAAATGATTAAGATCGAGGATCAATATAATAGAATGTGGATAGAAGTTTCCCAAGTATACTCAATACAAAGGGAATTATTGATCGGCTACTAAAACCCTAGCAAATGATCAGTTGAAGACACTCAGGTTTGATATTTCTGCTTTCTTATAAAAGGGACAATTTCTTTTTTAACTAAGGACTTTGCAAACAACAAAATTAGCCAAAATGCCATGGATTAATATCTTGTTTTGCAAAACTATCAGTTTAAACAAAACTATAACTAATTACAGTATGAATGAGACAACTAAAAGAGAGTTCTTTTGGTTTCTACTTGGCATCAATCAGGCTGAGAAACAACAATACAGAAATTGCCGAACCACATTTGACTTTGCTCCTTTCTCTTCTAACCTATTCTTTCTTTTAGTTCTTAAATATGCCTTTTCTCATTGGCTCCTTGTTCCTGTGAATAGGGTCTAAAATCTTCCAGCCAAGGCACCTTCCTCTTAGAATACCCAAGATGTGATGATATCATGGTCTCAACTTTCTCTTGTCACTGGTTTCCCTGATCAGTGAGGCATTAGGGCTAGGTTATCTTTGCTCTACTTGTTCTTTCTAATTTTGATTTTAATGGTCACTTTGGTCTGTATATAGTCTGAGCAAACTGGGAAAAACTTATTCTGTTCCTACAGAAAAAAAAAAAATTATTGGGCTGGAAATCAGCAACCCAAATGTAAGCAAGACAATAATCTCTCTCTGTTTTGGTCCTGTCACAGATGACCTATCAGGCCTATATTTCCCTTCTACTTGATAGCAATGATGCATATCAGTTTCTAGCCAGTGCCCAAACTGAAGTAGTAAACTGCAGTATGGATGTGGTTGGCAAGTGGGAGCAGGGAGATAGAAACATGATAGGCTCTAACATGTCCCTGATATTCTATAAAGCTGTACACATATTTACACAGGGCTGTGTGCATTTCCAGAAAAGACCCCTAAAGCCCTTAAGTTCTCACCCTTGCCTGACCTTGAGGTTCTGTACAAGCTGGAAGCAAAAGCTAAGGCAGACTTCTCAACTGCCTGGCTCAGGGATAAAGGCATACTCCAATATGAACATAGAGCTTATTGTCAAAGATTAGGAGACCCGAATCTAGGCATTGGAGGAACTCTCTGACTAATCTTTAGCTGACTGCTAACCTAAGTAAGCAGAGATTTCAGTGGCCGAAGGTGACAAGGATTATAGACTTTATAGAATTAGGTCAAAAAAGTCACCAAAACAAACAAACAAACAAAAACCCACAAACAATAGCAACAAACCCTAGGGATGGGGGAGATTCTGATTTTGTAATTGCCACATTATATTATTTAAAATGTAAAGTTTTCAGCAAAAATTTATGAGAGATGCAAAAAATAAGAAATTTGGCCCACAACATGAAAAACTGACATAGTAGAAGATGTCCCTTAGTAAGAAGCTGAGATATTAAAACTGACTAGCCAAAGATTTGAAATCACCTATTTTAAATATGCTCAAGGAAGTAAAAGAAACCATGTTTGCAGAACTAAGGAAAGTATAGGAATTATGTCTCATTTTGAAAGATGGTTTTACTGGATATAAGATTCCTAGCTGGTATTTTTTTTTTTTCACTCAGCATTTCAAATATGTCACTCTTCTGCTTTCTGGCCTTCATAGTTTCTAATGAGAAATCAGCTATTAGTCATATTGAGGATGCCTTGTATAAGATGAGTCACATCTCTCTTGCTGCCTTAAAGAATCCCTGTTTGTCTCTGACTTTAAAAAATTTGATGTGTTGAGATGTGGATGTCCTTAATTTTATCCTGTTTGGAGTTTGTTGAGCTCAGTGATGTATAGATTAATATTTTAAAATTAGATTTGGGTAGATTTCAATTATTATTTCTTCAAATATTTTTTTCTGCCTCTTTTTATTTCTCCTTTCCTTCTGGGACTCCCTGTAGGCATATGTTGATGTGCTTTGTTGATGTGATGTTCCTTCTGAAGGAGTTATGTTCATTTTTATTTTTTCTGTTCTTTAGACCGGATAATCTCAATTTACCTTTCATCAGGTTCACTGATTCTTCTGCCTGCTCAAATCCACTGTTGAGCCTTCTAGTGAAATTTTCATTTCAGTTATTATATTTTCATGCTAGAATATATATTTAGTTCTCTTTTCTTATTATATCAACTTCTGTATTGGCATTCTAAACTTGGAGAAAAGACTTAGAATATCTAACTATATTTACAACAAGTAAAGAAATTGAATTAGTAATCAAAAACATCACACAAAGAAAAGCCTAGGAGTAGACCACTTCACTGGTGGAAGCTACCAAACCACTAAAGAAAAATTAATACCAATCCATAGCAAAATATCCCAAAAAAAGAAAGAGGATGGGATACAAATACTTATTGTATTATACCAGTATTGCCATGATACCAAAACCAGACAAAGACAACTACAGACAAATATTCTTTATGAAAATAGACCAAAAATAATCATTAGCAAAATACTATCAAACCAAATCCGGCAGCGTAAAAGAGTCTTAAACAGAAAAACTGGAGTTTATTCCAGAAAGTTAGATCAGTTTAACATCTGAAAATCAATCAATCAATGTAATAGACTATATTCACAGAATAAAAGACAAAAACCACATGATCATCTCAATAGATACAGGAAAAGCATTTTACAAAATCCAATGTCCTTTCCTGATAAAAACACCCAACAAATTAAACATAAAAGAGAATATCTGCAACCTAATACGCACATACACAAAAAAACCCACAGCTAACATCATACTTAATGGTGGAAGACTGAAAGCTTCCTAAGATCAAAGACAAGATAAGGATGTCTGTTCTCACCACTTCTATTCAAGATTGTACTCAAGGGCAATTATGCAATAATAAGAAATAAAAGGCATTCAGATTAGAGAGGAAAAATCAAAACTCTCATTTGCAGATGACATAATCTCATATGTATAAAACCCTAAGAAGTCCACTAAAAAGCTATTAAAGTGAATAAACAAATTCAGCAAGATTGAAGAATGTAAGATCAGTACACAAAAATCAATTCTATGTCTGTACACTAACAATCTGAAAATTAAGTTTAAAAATTCTATTTACAATAGCATCAAAAAATAAAATACTTATAAATTTAGCAAAGGAAGTGTAAGACTTGTACACTGAAAACTATAAAACATAATTGTGTGAAATTTTAAAAGACTTAAGGAAATGGCAGTTTTCTCCAATTTCATGGTTTGGAAGACTTAATATTGTTAAGATGGTAATACTCCCCAAACTGATTCATAGATTTTATGCAATCCTTGTCAAAATTCCAGGTGTCTTTTTCACAGAACTTGCCAAGATAGTGCTAAAATTCATATGGAAGTGCAAGGGACCAAGAATAGTTGACATCATCTTTAAAAAGAAAAACAAAAGCAGAGGCTCCACTTGTTTCCATTCTAAAATTTATTGCAAAACTACATAATCTAGACTTTTTGGGACTGGCACGAGGTTATACATACAGATCAATAGAATAGAATTAAACCCCCCGCAAAAAAACTATATATTATGATTGATTCATTGTCGACGAGGATACCATGACAATTCAGTGGAGAACGAATAGTCCTTCAATAAATTTTGCTGAAACAACTAGATATCCAGTAGCAAAAAAATAGAAATTAGATTCCTTCTTCATATCAAATATAAAAATTAACTCAAGTCATAAACCTAAATATGAGCAGTAAAACTATGATGCTTAGAAGCAAACATAGGTACATATCTTCATGACCTTGAATAAGCTAATACTTTCTTAGATATGACACCTAATGCACAAGCAACAAAAGAATAAATAGAAAATTGGACATCAGCATTGAAAATGTTTCTGCTTCAAAGGACGCAATCAAGAAAATGAAAAGACAGCGCACACCTTGAGTATGACAATGATTTTTTAGATACAACACCACAGGCATGACCCATGAAAGAAATAATTGATAAGATGAATTTCATTAAAATTAAAAACTTCTCTTTTGTGAAAGACAATGTCAAGAGAATAAGACATACCACAGACTAGCAGAAAATATTTGCAAAGGATAAACTATTTGATAAATGACTGTTATTCAAAATGTACAAAGAATTCTTAAAATTCGATAATAAGAAAATGAGCAATCTGATTTAAAAAATGGACCAAATATTTTAACAGACGTTTCATAAAGATATACAGATGGCAAAGAAGCATAGAAAAAGATGCTTCATATCATGTCATTAAGGAAATGCAAATTAAAACAACAGCGAGATTCTACTACACATCTATTATAATGTCCAAAATCTGGAATACTGACAACATTAAATGCTGGTGAGGATGTGGAGCAACAGAAACTCTCACTCATTGTTATTGAGAATGCAAAATGGTATGGCCACTTTGGAAAACAGTTTGGTCATTTCTTATAAAACTACACATACTCTTACCATATATCCAGCAATTGCACTCCTTGATAATTATCCAAAGGAGTTGAAAACTTGCACACAGATGTTTATATGAGCTTTATCCATAATCGCCATAACTTGAAAGCAACCAAAATGTCCTGCAGTAAGCAAATGGATAAATAAACTGTGGTACATCCAGACAATGGAATATTATTCAGCACTAAAAAGAAATGAGCTATCAAGTCCTAAAAGACATGAAGGAACCCTAAATGCCTGTTATTAAGAGAAATCAATCTGCAATGGCTACATATTGTATGATTCCAACTATATTACATTCCAAAAAAAGCAAAACTGTGGAAACAGTAAGATTGGTGGTTTCTAGGGATAGGTATGGAGTGGGGGCAGAGATGAATAGGCAGAGAACCAAGGATTTTGAGGGCAGTGAAAATATTCTGTATGATACTATAATGATAGATATATGTTCATCATAGAAAACAAAGAAGATATACAAATTTGTCAAAGCCATAGAATATACAACACCAATAATGAACCATTATGTAAGCTATAGACTTTGGATGATTATAAGATGTCAACGTAGGTTCATGAATTTTAACAAATGTACCACTCTGGTGGGGAATGTTAATAATGGGTTGAGTCTATGCATGTGTGAAAGCAGAGAGTATATAAGAAATATCTGTACCTTCCTTTTAATTTTGCTGTTAACCTAATATTGCTCTAAAAAATTAAGTCTATATACATAATTTTTTAAAGATAACATAAGATAGGAAATAAATATTTGCAAATCATCTATCTGATAATAATCTAGTATCCAGAATATAAAATTATTACCCCTGAAGTATTTTTTAAAAATCATACAACAATTAAAAGGGGAAAGGATTTGAATAGACATTTCGCCAAAGAAGATGTACAAATGGCCAAAAAGTACATGAAAAGATGTTGAACATAATTAGGCATTATGGAAATACAAATCAAAACTAAAATGAGATACCACTTCACACCCACTAGCATGGCTGTGATAAAAAGTTAGTCAATAACAAGTGATGGCAAGGATGTAGAGATATTAAAACATTGGTGGTGGAAATGTAAAATGGTGCAGCCACTTTGGAAAACAATTTGGCCATTAAGTAAAACATAGAATTACCATTTGACCTAGCAAACCCATCCCTAGTTATGTACTCAAGAGAATTGAAAATATATATCTATACAAAAACTTTAACACGAATGTTCATACCAACTGTATTCATAACAGTCAGATAGTAAAAACAATCCAAATTTCCATCAATAATGAATTAATAAAGAAAATGTGATATATCCACATAATGGAGTATTATTCAGCCATAAAAATAAATGAAATGCTGACTCATGCTACAACATGGATGAACTTTAAAAACATTATGCTAAATGAAAGAAATCAGATACAAAAGGCCATATGTTATATGATTTCATTTATATGAAATCTCCAAAATAGGCAAATGTATAGGGACAGAAAAATTAATTAGTGGTTGCCAAGGGCTGCAGAGGGAAATGAGAAGTGACTGTTACTGGGTTTGGGGTTTATATTTGAGTTGATGAAAATATTCTAGAATTAAACAGTAATAATAGATGTACAGTATTGTGAATACATGAAATATATCACTGAATGGTACACTTTCAAATGATGAATTTGATCATATGTAAATTAGATTTAATAAAGATCTCTCACCACCTCCATCCGTCTACCCAACCCTAATGTTATAGTTAGTGGTAAAGAATGACTCACACTGTCAGATTCATACTGACAAAAAGAGACATTTTAAAATTCCCTTTTCACCCATATCTAGCCTTTAGTTATCCCATGTGTAGTGATCCTATTGCACCCTCTCCCAGTCCTCAACACACCAATATTTTACACAACTAAAACCACGTTATTAATGCCACAGATAAGCTAGAGAGAAAATAAATTTTAAAAAGGTAATAAGTTGTGTGAAAAAAAAACTTACTGTCATATTTCTAAAAACCAGGCTGATAATGTCACTCCTGCTTTGTGAACCCTTTAGGCTATTACCTTCAGGAAAGAGTTTAAATTCCTTTTTATGATCCCACAAGGCCTCTACACTTCTAGCCCAACTCCCTACAATCATACATGCACTCTCTAGTCACATTGCATCTCTCATTGTTTTCTGTACATACTAAGATTTTTATGATTTATAAGGTACTTTTACTTCAAACTGTAAAGTAGGATGTCTTCACTTGAATTGCCTTAGATCAATTTTATAGGTTTCTTTTCTAACACAAAATAGTTGCTCAGTGGTTACTGTGTATAAATCAGTCAATGAATTATAGGTCTGCTTCCTTTGATAAACATGATCTATATAGACTCTGCCAGACATATATCATCATTCAAAATATTGTGTTAAAAAAATTATCCAAAATTTAGGAATAAGACAGAATAAGATTGCAGGTTCTTTCAGTGTTATACTGAGCATTGTCCACAGGACCACTCAGAGATTAATTATTTAGGGGAATGGAGCTTTGTTTATTTGGCTATTTACTGTTAATTTATAGATTTTTATTTGCAAAAACTGCAAAAGAGTTTTTCCTGGTAGAAAATTAACCACAAATGTTATGGTTTTATTGACTATAGAATATTATGTTGTTTTATATATAACCCAGCAATCTTACGCCGACTTTATTTCCTCTTCTTATAAATGGTCAGATCTTCAAATACTCTTTGAACCCATTTTATCATCCTGCTGGTTCCCTCATTAGTGAGTTCAATAAATATTAGACATGTGCTTATCTTACATTTGTATGTTATGTTATTTCATTTTACTTTGCACAGTTTTACATTAAGTATTAAACTAAGTTGTCCAGTTTTCAGAAATTTTCCAAGACTTATGTCATAATTAATGTTTTTCAGCTCCAAAAGATTTTTCAGAAAAAAAAATCCATACTTAAAGAAAAAAGTGAGACTTCTGTATTTCAAAACAACCTACATTCTCCTGGCCCAGTATGGGTGGTAAGCAGAAAGCCTTGCAGGCATATGCCCCTTTCTACATCTGTTTCTTTGGAGTAATGTAAATCTATGTCCTATTTTCACCCACAGACAGGTTCTTGAAGAGATATTATATATGAAGTAGAGAAATAAAGGACTCTAATTCAAATGATATAATAGCAAATCTGATTAACGAAATTCATGTGAAATTTTTGACATTCACTTGCCTTAATTTAATGCCTATTCATGACTCCCAGATGTTAGGTGATAGACTTTTTTTGTTTAATGTGGGCATGTAATATGTAAACTTTTGGTCTTTCTTCTTCTTTTGGAGATTTGAATTGTTATCCATTTGGGGATCTCCTTAAATTGTACTGTGTTTTCAAACCACTTCTTACCCAGGAAATTATAACAAAAATGCTTTTGAATAAAATGTATTCACTAATATTGAAAAATTCCAAAATAATAGAATAACCAAAAATACACAACTCGAATTTTTAGGGTATTCACTTATAATTATTACTCAGTAAAAGATATTAAGAAACGAATTAATATGTAGCAAAAAAGGAAAAACTTGCTTCAGAAATTGTGTATACAAACTGAAATATGACAGACACAACGCATGTGAATTTTGAGAAAAGGAAAAGAAAAGAAAGGGCGGCTGCCATCAGTTTTATTGAAGCCACGAGGCTTTCAGGGTAACCATAAAGCCAGGTGGACCTAAGTTCTTCATATTTTAGTTCTTAGTTTATTACCTTTGATGCAGTAACTATACACATTCCCTATACTTTACTATTTTTAAATACTTATGTTTTATAAATTATCTAGATTTTCACGTTTTTGCTTTACATTTCTCTAAACACCTATATCATGCTAAGTTTTCCTTTGAGTTTTTTAGGTTTGTTTATTTGTTTTTTGTTGTGTGTTTAAGCATAAAAATCTGAGTTAATACACACAAATAAATACACGCAAATGGAAATTTAAAATTCTTCATGGAACCTAATTGCTGTTTTTATGCCACAATATAAATAATAAGTCAGAAAACAATTCTATTTTAAATGAATTTGTATGGTTTTGATAACTTTGGCATATGGATCTTTGATTTATGCTTTAATTCAGATAAGAAGCAAAAGTTTTTATGTATAAAATATGTTTTTTCAATATGCTTAATTGCTACAGTTGAAGTTTATTTTATTGCCCTAATGAATTACTTCCATATTATGAAGAAATCACTCTCTCAAAGGAAAACCATTTATTATACCTGAGTCTTCCTAGTCTCAATTGTACCACATGCAGCTTAATAATTTGCAATGATTTAGGAAGATTGCCATAACCACTCAATTAAATAATGGCTTTGGATGCAACCTATAGCATGAGGCACATCCTTAGTAAACATTTAGAACTGTCTTGTTAATTAGACAGAATCCAGCAACCACTGTGTTCTGAGTATCCCACAGACAGCAGACAACCTATCCTGGAGGATTCAAAGTAGTCACATATTTTTTGGTCCAACTAGGCAGATGTAAGTGTTGTAATAGGGTGGGAATGGAGCCGGGGGAGAAAATAGATGAAGATTTAGGAAATCTCATTTCTAATCCTGGCTCTGTTACTTTTTAGTTTTTGATCCATGAATAATAATATTCTCTGAGCTTCAGTCTTTCTCCTCTATATGGAATGTGAGCTATAGCTGATAATTTCTTAGGCATTTTCCTAGTTCATGGCACATCCCTGTGTAATGAGTGTTAAAGTAGAAAATATTTTGCAAAATGTTACCAGGATATTTATGAAAAGTCTCAGTGGCTCATTTCCATGCAGCATCCTGAAGTAACAGGGAAAATCAAACACTAAGACAGAATAATTAATTTAAAATTGTAAAAATTTGTAATTACTTCTTGGACAATGATACAGAATTGCCAGGCAATGTACTTTAACTAACAGTCGTTTGATGTCCAGAATCAACCTTCCTATGGGGATAATAGACGCATGTCCCTGTATCTAGGAAATGAGATTTAAAGGATAAAGAAAAATGGAAGAGTTCTAAAGATAAATTTTGCTGAATTCATAATTATGACTTGGACAGTTTTATTAAGGTTTGAAATAAGCTCCTTCTGGTCAATATTTTAGACTATGCAAAGTAAGTAGAATATATTCAACAAACAGCATAGATGTAGTCCTATAAATAAATTCTCTTGGTGCATTAGAATAGAATTAAAGCAAACACTTGAAGTTTTAGCTTCCTTTTTACTGCATCATCTTAATAATAATCTAGTGGTAAAATTCATTGTATACTATTCATTTAAACTTCATAGCTCTGTTTAAATGAAGTAAATGAGTATTAATTTACATAGACCATAATGTTTAGGGCAATAGGACCGCATACTTCTCTTTGCATAATACCTAGTATAGTACAATAGAAATTTGAAATGTTATGTAGTGCTTACTAGTACAGTGCAAAATTTTGCAGTTAGCATATCTAGTTTGTTCTCAGATAATTTCTGACTGATAATGAACAAGCCAGTTAGAGTTTCTGAGACAGTTTCCCCATTTATAAAAATAAGCAAACTAATATTATTCAGGGTCTTTTCAACATGCAATGATATAATGGCATAATTATTTTCAGGTAGTATCTATGCACATTCATTCAAGTAAATGATTATTTCCATATCCCTAGACATTTCTTAAGAACAAGAAGGGCACTTGCTAGTTTGGTTAGGGGTAGGAAAGAGGGTGTAGGAGAAGTAGAAGGACAATGGTAGCATTTTGCAGTTTTTTAAAATATAACATGTGTACCTGATCTCTTTAAAAATGAAAGCACTGATAACACCTATCTCAGAACATTTGTGAATGTTAAATGAGATGTCATGAGTGCTTTGAGGTTTTTCTTTATAATTTTAAAGTATAAAAAGCTTGTATTACTTGATTATGAAGGATATTTTTCATTATAATTTTCATGTGCGTTTTTCAAAACTTTTCTATGCCCAGATAGATAAAAATTTCTCCAAAGAATGGGATTCTATATGTAAAATATTCAAAATATGATAATATAAATTGAAGAGCTATTTCAAATACAGATTTACTGCATATATTGAATGGTTGAATAGTATTTTATTGTATGGATGTATCACAATTTATTTAAACAAATTCCAACTGTTCGACATTATCTTCCTCATAAGAGAAAAAAATTGGAAACTGCAATCAACCTCCCTGTACATAAGTACTTGTACGCTTGTCTGGGTGCTTCCTCAAGATAAATTAGCAGATATCCCCTGTATTCCAGCTTTTGATATATTATGCCAAAACCAGTGCACGAGTTACTTATTATTGCATTAAAAATCACCCCAAAACTGAATGGCTTGAAATAACAATAATCATTTACTATTTCCTATGGTTTCTATGAGTGAGAAATTCAGACACACCAGGGAAAGCTTGCCTGTGTTCTATGATACTGGATCTCAGCTGTAATACTGGAAGTCTGGGGGCTGGGATCATCTGAAGGCTGGTCATTCACTCCATTTCTGCTTGTCTAGTGGTTGATGCTAGGCCTCAGCTGAGAGCCTAGCTTTCCTACATAATGGTGGGTCTGGGTTTCAAGAGAAAGTATACAGTATAGAGATAGTGAGAGATAGTAAGAGATAGCGAGAGATAGTAAGAGATAGCGAGAGAGAGAGAGAGAGAGGAGAAAAGAGAGAGAAGAGAGAGAAGAGGAGAGAGGAGGAGGGGAAATGGGGGAAGTGGGGGGAGAGAGGGAGAGAGAGAGAAGGCTCACCATATTACATTTTATGACCTAGCCTTGGAAATCACACAGCGGCACTTCCGACACATTCTCTTAGTTGAAGCAGTTACAAAGGTCACCCAAGTTAAAGGGGAGGGGACATAAGCCCCATCTAGATGGAGGAGTGTTGATATTACATTTATTTAAAATTTAAAAATATTAAACAAAAAAAAACATGGAATGAGTTATATATTGCTGCTGTTTTCTTTGGAAAACACTATCTAACCTGGCCAGTATTAAGACTTTTGATATATTTCACCAAAGTGACCTCCATTGATAATATAAAATTTGACTAATATCTTTGCCTAGCCGATGATATGAAAAATGAGATTTTACTTTCATTTTAGCTTGTTTTTATAATTAAATCTATCAAGTATCATTTTTGTCATTTGAGAGACTGTTTCTATTGTGTATTCATTCATGTAATAGTGATTTATAAACATCTTCATATTCTATATTAAGAATATAACCCTATGTCAGTTTTGTTGAATGTATTTTTCCCAGTGTGTCATTTTTTTACTGTTTTATTGCATTATTTACTCTTTATAAATTTTTCCCCACCATGGAGACTTTTTTGCATTGTTTTGGATTCTATAAAGCATGACTGAAAGTGGTATTTTTCCTTAAACATGTCTTCTATCTTATGTGGCATGCTTGATATACTTTCTTATCTCTTGTATGCTAATTTATTTGTTTATAAATTACATCAAGATAAATTCCATGTATATTAAAGACAGGATCTAATATCTTTCCAGGTTTTCAGTTATTCAGGTTTTTTTTGTTGTTGAAATAGTCGAAATAGCAACAACTTTTATTAAAAATAGTAATATCCAAAGAATGGAGAAGGAATCCCACACTGATTATGTTCTGTTGAATAATCTATGCTAGCTCTACAAATTAGAAATGTTACATTTATCATTTATTAATTCCCATATATGCTTCAGTCTCTTTCTGGACTCTTTATCATTGATCTCTATTGCAATTCAATATCACATTCATTATGATCATTAAAGTTTAAAAAATACAGTTTAATATCTAAAAGCTCCCTTTCTGTCAAAATGCCTTATAATTCATGAAGAGCTGTTCAGTACCTGTCCCTAACTCTCCTTCCTGGTGATCTTACTCAGGCTCATGGCTTTAAACACCACTCATAATGACAGCATCCCTATTTATACATCTGGTCTTCTCCATCCCAATAAAGAAATAGCATTATACTAGCTACTTGGATAATATAATGAAGGGAAGATTGAATATTGTGGTATCATATCAGTATAGAAATGGAATTTTCCTAACATTTCAATTAAAATAGGAAATGTGGCTTTGGGGGAACAAGTTAAACCTACACTGAATCTAAAATGTCAAAATTTTTATCTGATTTAACATTGGAACAAGGGGTTCTAAAAAGGTGAGTCAAAGACCCATGGTCCTATTTATAGCAGAGGAGCATGTGTCCTCAGCCTCTCCCTCAAGACTATTGTGGTTTCTTGATAGTTTTCTGGAGACCAAACAGTGTTAAAAAGTTTGCCCACACAGCAAAGAATGTACTATCCCACTTCTACCTTACTCATAGAGTATTTTTCTTGAAAACACTTAATGTATTTTCATACGTATTTTAAATAATTAAATATGCAGTCGTAGTTTAAAAAATTGAAGAATCAAAATAGACTTGAAAAAGAACATGCCAAATGGAGATGAATTACAGATTTCAATAAAAATTAAAGTTAACATTAAAAATCACACATTAAACATGAGGAAGTTCACACTGAAAACTGCATCTGTTATACACTAACAAAACTTGCAATTGTCAGAAAGCATCAATATTTTGAAGTTAGTGTGCTAATGAAAGGAATTTATTTGTTGTTGCTATTTTGAATTTTCATCAGCTTTGTACTTTTATTTTCCTGGTTTAGGGGAAAACCAGAAGAAAGATAAATAGATTTTTAAAACAGTCTACTACATAATAATAAAGATTATTTGAATGAAAAAACAAACAAGAGGAAGTTCTGTCATTTTTTAAACAGACTAATAGTTTAATATGGCAGTTCTAATAAGAATATAAAATGAATGTAACAATATAAGATGGCTTTGAGAAAAACAAAAAAAAATTGCCATATATGAAACAAGCAGCATAATTGCATACATTACTATTTGATGGTTGGTAGTAAAAAAATTATTTTGTATCTGGTAACCATCCTTATATTATTTGGTAAAAATAGTCACAAATAGCAACAAGTTTTATTAACAGTAATATCCAAAGACAACAGGAAGGAGTCTTCATTTATCCTTCTAGATCCATTTTCTGCTTTTCTCCATGGTTCTCTGTGACCCAGCAGGCTGACTTCTTGTGTCACACAGGGACTTGAGGTTCTGTATTTTAAGTATTACATGGAAATTAAATTTGTTATATCTGTCACTGAATTTCATTAACATTACTTAGATTTGCAGATCACATTTACTCAGCCCTAAATTTCTTTCATATCCATCAAAAAAGTATGTTACCTTCCAAGACCATTCAATTAAATATCTATGTAACTTTTTAAAAAGTAACTAGGAGAAACATTAAAATGTATTTCTAAACTTCTATTTGCAATAATTTCTAAACTAAAATTTTATTTATAAAAATAGAAGCATATTTCAATAGTGTCATAATTTGTGATATATTTGTTTATCATGAAATAGCAAGCTTCAAAACAATTTAACTTTGACAGATTAGTTTTATAAATTAAGTACTTCAGGATATATATATATTTTTTTTTTTTTTGGAAAAGCAAACCTTTACTAAAGCATAATTTTTATGTGAGTCATATCTTTACTTTGTAGGTATATATAAAAGAAGTACAAATAATTGCATTCTTAGCAATATTTTTAATCTTTTCAATTTGTAGTCTCTTGCATTATAGCCTCAAAGTACTGTTTAGTTAATTAAATAAGCAATCTACTTTTAAAACACCAGTCAAATACACAGAGATAATTTAATTACTGAAATTAAAGAGTCCATTCTTTCCTTTAAATCAAATTACAAAGTAGAACCAGACCTTAAGTCATGAATTTTAATTTTTAAAAATTTGATTTATATTCCCTTCATTTCATTTAATATTTCTTCTCAGAAACCATTCCTAGTTGAAAAACTGAATCAGTTTTAGATTCATAAAGTCTATATTTTTAGAACTCAAATTAATGAGGAATTTCCATAACCTAAAATATTACGGTCATTTAGAATAGCACCCCTAAGATTTTTATTTTGTATTTGACTACAGAAAGAAATGTAAAGTACAATTATAGCTAGAATTCTCCAACCTAAATGTGTTTGCTAAGTTTGTTTATCCAGTCTTACCACATACCACACAACTGCAAACTATTTAGAGAAGGTTTACTAGACACTCTTGTCTAGGAATTTTTTCTTTCTGATTTTCTGCCTCATATCACACTGGGGACAATTTAATGTGACTATATTAAGTGTTTTCTGAACCGCCGCTATTTCTAAATAGTTCTGATCTCTTTGGGGACATACTTTCTTGAAAAGCCAGATTTCTTTGAAAGAGATTCTGGTTCAATTAATTAGTATATTGAGCATGTAAGTTGATACAAACAACCACAATTCTTATTTTGTCCAACTATGGCCTAGGTGCTGGAGCTGAAGCAAGGAATATGGCACACAGATGACTGTTTATATGGAAAGCATATTTAAGGAGAGAACTAAAAATCAATAAATAAGCAAATAACTAAAGGAGAATATTCCAGAAAGAAATGATAAACACATAAAGAAAGACTGGGTGACACTTTCCTAGAAAGCCTTTTACGGATCTATTTTTTAAACACTCTAGGAAAGTATAATTAATATCAAGAGGTAGCCAATCTCTATTATGCCCTCTTGTCCTTGAGACTTTAGAGGGAAAATAAAAAATGAGGAATCCAAAAGAAAGAAAAAAACAGCAATGAAACAGGGATGACTGTTGATTGTAAAATAGCCAGCAAACAGGAACACTGAGACAAAAGTGGCTGAGAGAATATGCGCACACAGAAAATGTGGTGAGCGTCTTGAGATGCCATCATTGTTACAGAGGCTCTAGGCCTATAGAGCCAGAAGTGGTCTTTGGTCATTTACTCGAACCCTCCCATCATACAAATGGAGTAAGTGGCACCTGGAAAGTAAAAGGCTCACCCAAGTTGTGGTTAGAGACTTAGAACCAGTACTAGAAGTTAGTCTTCCTAGTATATTTAGTTTATATCTTTGCTTTCATCTGAGTTAACTACAATGTGGGCACTAAAAACTATGATTCCTCAGCTAGAATCAAGTGATAGTGTGGGATTTAGGTATCCACAAAATTAGGTATTCACTAAATTTAGTATGTGGCAGATAATGTGTCTGTGGTTCAGACCATCCTGCAAAGTATTAATGAGACTGGTTCATGAAGCCTCTTCTGATGAAATTATGGATAAATGTAGGCCCTGTTCCTTTTCCCCAAAACCATGAACCAAAAACACCTTGATAATTTAAAGGGTAAAGGAACTTCTATTCTGTTAAAAGAGAGATGCTTGGAAAGGCCCAAACTAGAGACAAGAAAAAAAATAGAATGGTTGGTTCCTTAATTATTTGGATGAAATTCTAGTGAAGATTTAAAAACACCATGGTCTGGTCTGTAGTTAAATCCCATGATATATAATTTTAGCAATCATCTGGGAGACAGCCAATGGCGGGGTATAATTATGGAAATGCTGACACAGCAGAACACAGTAGAAACCAAATTAATTTTCAGCATGCATACCCAAGACCTAATAAGAAAGTTGTCGATGATGAGAAAATAATTGGAAATAAAAAGTGAGAGTCTGTGAGTCAATATGGAAAATGAACTGAATTCTCCTTACTCTGCTTCTTTGCTCTTTCTACTAGCACTTTGCTCCTCATCTAAGGAAATAACAGCATTATGAAAATCTTCCCAACCAGTCTTCTGAATGAAGATAAGACTCTAGACTAATGTGTCAAGGAACTGCTGACATGAGGAGAAAGTTAATTAATAAGAAAAATACCTAAATGTGTGTGTGTGTGTGTGTATGTGTGTATATTTTACTATGTACACCATAACTGTAAGGATAATACTTAGGAATGCTTACATTTTTGCCAAAGAATTATTATATAATTCAAAGTTTTCTATAAAATCATGATGTCATAATATCCTAGCATAATTTTTTAATTAAATTTATTGAGGTGACATTGGCATGGGTTAATAAAATTATATAGGTTTCAGGTGTACAATTCTATAATATATCATCTGTATATTGCATTGTGGTTATTTTTTAAAAGCATTAAATAACTGTAACGATAACTGAACCTACCATGGACCCAGTTAGGGGCCCAGGAAAACTATAAAATTGCACATGAGGGTAGAGCTGAGAGATGGTGGCTGTTCTGAGATCCTTTTAGAAACAGAAAGAGAACAAGAAAAACAGCAAGTTGTTTAGCACTTGGAATTCAGAAGTTCAGATTACATCTCTTGGATTGCTGTTAGAAAGCACTAAATTTCTCTTGGCTGCAGAGTCTACATTCATTAAAAGCCTATAACCCTCTCATTGTCAGAAGGAATAAGTGATAGTAAATACTTTGTCAGATAGAAGGTAGCATATGCAGACTCAACAGAAAACAGAAGCAATAGGTACACTTCATGTTAGATCTGTTAGGTTCTATACAACAAGTCTCAGAAGAGAAGAAAGAACAAAGCTACACACGAGCAATGGTAAACGGGATTCTTTATCATTGTTTCCCAGTCTTAGTCATGGTATTCCTTATCTATTATTAGTTATCTACTGTTACTTACCAAATTGCCCCAAAATTTAATATCTTAACAATAAACATGTATTATCTCACACAGTTGCTACGGGTCAAAAATTCAAAAGTGGCTTAGCTGAGGTGATTCCTGCCCCAGGTGCCATACAAGGTTGCAGTCAAGATGTTGGCTCACTCACATGGCTGTAGACAAGAAGACTTAGTTCCTTGCTGGCAATTAGCAGAAGGCCTCACTTACTCAGTAAATGGGACTCTTCATAGGGTTGCTTTTCATGGCAAGACAGTTGACTTCCCTCAGAACAAATGATCAAAGGCCAAAGTGAAGCTTCAATGACCTTTGCTCTAGTCTTGGAAGTCAAACTCTTTCATTTCCACAATAACCTGTTGGTTACAAGAGCCTATTAGTTACACGTCAGTCCTACTAGTATGAGAGGGTATTTTACAAGAGTATGAATACCAGGAGTTGAGGACCATTGGAGCCATTTTGAAGGCTAAGTACACAGTCATGTACACACCATCAAAAGTTTTGCCTTTTCTATACATATCATTTATACTATTATTTATTTTTATGTGAACTTTTTAAACAAACCGATCTTAAGCAATAATATCCATAAAATCATGAATTGGTATGGTCTTTATATTTATTTTAATTAATAATTTCCAAATAAAAATATAACTGTTAAAACAAAATACATTTTTTTCTTGTATCTCTTAATAACAACTCAAGCATCACTAGTGTTACATGTATTACCCTTTGAAAAGTACCACTAGGCGCAAAGTCTTGCTTAAAGGAGATCCTTATAGGTCTAGTATAAGGAAGAAGGCATTTGTTTCATGTGACATCCTCACTTACACTAAATTCTTTGTAAGTCTAAAATAATAGTACTCAGGAGTAGACTACAATGCTACGACGAAGTCCATTTGCTACAGTGGTTATAACTATCACTTGCCAGCCATCGTTTGTAATTACTTAAAACAGAAACAGTTTAAAGAATTGAACCATAAAGGTAAAGCAGATTGTTCTCAGGACATAAAACTAAACTCACCTTATTATATATTGTTACACTGTTGTCCACTCTCATTACCAAAGGCCATAAAGCAATTTTAACTATTCCCTGGAATGTCACCAGCAATAAACGTTTTTGCTTTACTGTTCTGTTGAGCTGAATGTAATAGTTATATTTTAGAACTCTTACAGCTGCGAAATCTAGAAATGCCTTCTGGCCTTTGTGAATTCATTAAAATATTTGGTTTGGGTAACCTTGGTGTTACCTTAAGTGTGGTTGGGGAAATCATGTTATAATCACTGAATTTTATTAGCAACGAACCCTTTTTAATCATAAAATTCAATGTTCTGAAACCCAGAGCCTGTTCTGTCTTATGCTGGTGACTTTATGTCTTCTCTTTGTGGCATATCTATGAGCTCTCATTACGCTTCCCTGAGGGTGCTGTATTTACTGGTGTCCTTAATGACCAAAGGTGACAACATGGACAATGTAAGAGTGTGGCTGATGGAAAGAATCTCTATGTTGAGTTCACATAGCAACTCCCATAGTTTAGCCTGCAAAGCCTGTGACCATTCACAGGGTCGAGATTCTGTGATTTTATCATATACCTATAAGCTTTATAGTTCTGCTTCATTTGAGAAGGAAAAAAATCTCTTTTCTTTTAATTCTAAATTCTTATCTGAATATATATAACCACTACATTCCTACCTAAGTTTTTTTTTTTTATCATTCTGTTTCATAAAATGAGAGAATTATGAGGCGCTATAAAGCAGTAGGTACATCTACCACACCAGTGTCATTATTTTCCTATGTCCTCATCAGTTTCCTATTATTAGGAAATTTAAGTTCCAAGATGTTTTGCAACTTAAAATCACATATGTCCAGCCTCTGCTTCATTAAGACCAGGGAGAGAAACACGAGTCTGGATTATTCTGGAGACAGTTAATACCTGGTCTCTGTTACACTATTTGTGACTTTGGCATATTCGAAGATGATTTATCCAGTTATTATTTCACTCTTTGATTACAACCATATAGGAAGTACAGTGTGTCTTCACAATCAAAACTCATTAAAGCTAAATTAAATAAAAAGAGATGCATTGTAAGGCATAAAGTACCATTTTAACGGTATCTAAGAAAAACAGCCTAAGTAGACTTAGAGCTGAAAGTGGATCGGAAGGTCATGCTCTTACTACCTCTCAAACAGCATGTGCTTTCAAACAGCTCTACTTGCCACTGGTCACCCACCTCTCACATTACATAACTATTTCAATGCCAACCATCATCAAATAAATATCTCTTTATGTCTCTATTTAAATTAGAGAAATAGAAGACTATCTGAATGTAATGTATAGCTTCCTTGTGTAGAGTCTAAGGAAGGTGATATTAATGAGAATCCCTAGTGTACTGAATGGGATAAAGAATATAGAAATACAAGATTACACAAGGAGAGAGATTTTAAATTGCTCTGGGAGAGAGAAGGAAAAATTCAGAGAGACTTGAGTTGTCTCGGTAGCCAGTAAGAAATGTGGTGAGTCATTAAGAAGGACATACATGTTTAATCAGGACTTTTGTTATGGTTTGCTTGTGTATTGCATGATGTAATTCTCTTTTTGGTTTCCCATCATATCTTCTATAATATCTATTTTTGCTAATCTTCGTATGGTCAAGCTACTTCAGGGAATAGCGATTAAGTGTTAAGTCCAGGTGAGTGGGGCTGAGAGCAGAGAGGCTCCACTCGGCGTTGCAGTCATACTTGTGGGACAGAAAGGGACTCAGAATCCTTAGCTTCCTTTCTCGGTTTCCATGATTTAGTACACATCTATTTTTCCAGATTTATTTCCCAGAAGTTATCCTCATATGCCAAAAGTCCAGCTCGGATGCACTGGTTTCTAGATTCTCCTTGTTTATTCATATTTCTTTGGCTTTGCTAATGTTATTCTACCTCCTCATCAACATTCATTTCAGCAATTCCAAAAGCTATGCTGCATCAAGGCCCAACCCAATGCTACTTTCTCCATCCAGAATTAATCTTTCCTTCTTCTCAACTCTTATAGCACTTGGTTTAGTACTGATATAATACCTCTCTTACATTGTGCCTTGAACTAAACTTACTGATTATATGTCTCACCTACCCTATCATAACATCTAATCTCTCAAATTCCCCCACAGAGGCCAGGCACAGTGCATGGCACACATGAGCACCCAATAAATGTTTCTTGCATTGAATAAAAATGTCAATAACTCGGTTGTCTGTGTGGTTTGTACAGAATATGTTCCATCCAGACATTTACAGTGTAATACTAGAAAATAGCAGGCTAAAATACGTGCACTTAAAAATGCGTTTTCATGATGAGGATATATGTTGGCTTTTTGCTCATAGAATTATGAGCGTTCATGTACCTGCCACATAATCTGTCCTAAAGATGAATGAGATAAATGGGAAAAGGAACATGCCAACACTTTGGGAAGTAAAAACATGCTATGTAAATAAAAGATATTGCTTATTTCTGTAGCTACTATATAGAGTAGGATCCCTATCACTTAATGTCTCTCTGGGTAAACATGATTGTGACCCAGAGAGTTGGGTTAGTCTGAACCCTCCAAGTCAGTGCTATTCAAACTGTGAACCGTAGATCAGTGTCAATCCACAACTATTACTGGTCTATAATAAGGTAAATAGAAATCTTGGGAGTAAGGATTTAAAAACCTTCATAGTAATTTGACAGAACGATATACCTACTGAATTTAATAATAAAATATGGCTTATATCTATAGGCCTGTTTTATTAATTTCATTTTTCTGGTAGTTCATTTTCATTGTTGTACAATAAAAATTGTCCCACAATAGTGATTGCAAACAAAAACAAAGCATAAAAAGTTGGTCTTCCAACATAGTTTGAGAAGCACTGATTTAAATAATTCTCTCCAGAGTAAAAGATACCCACATTGTATTCATGGTAGTGTTGAGGGTAAGAGGAGCATAAATTTGTAGATATTATAAAACACCAGTATAACAATATACATATCAACAAAAGTCAATAGAGCAATGATATGGTGAATAGTAGTAAGAAAAAAGTTTCTGAAATGTGACAGTTCTGATTCATAGTATTCATTTCGATCAAGGTCTTTTTAAAAATATGCATCTAAAACAATCTGCTATGCAAAGTCCTCTCTCTAGTGAATGAGCTTGCATTCTGGAACTTCTAGAGAAAATAACATTCTCTCCTGTTGTTAATTGAATTTGAGAGTCCTATTTGCTGAAAGAAACATCTATGCACCCATTTAATTTAACATTAATAATGGTTCTGCAGTCATCTGTTAGTCTTCTCTATGACAAATTCTTTTATGAAGCCAATAAGCCAGTGTCTTTAAAATACAATGGAGCCTTGGTAATCCTTTGTTTTCTAACCAATTTCACACCGACGTTTTATGGAAAGTCTTCTTAATGTGGGTTAGGATGATAAACTGAGGAAATAGTATGTGGTTTTCATTGTCAGAACATCTTATTTTTCCAGATTACCAGCATAATACATTTCACAGGAGTTTAGAATATGTTCTATAAAACTCTCATACTATTGAAAATAATATTCATGAAGCATGTTGCAGATTTTGATTGGAGGAAACTCGGATTCATTATTTCAGTGAATAATGAGGCAGGGGCTGGATTGGACATCAGGTTTTGTGCTGTGCCTAATGTGGGTTTGCTCAGGAACAGTGCCTCATGTTTAGGAGCCGGTGTCTCTGACTCCGCATCAATCTAGGCCAAAAAGGAGGTTTTCTGATCCATTTATAATGTAATATTAATTTTTCTGTATTTCATTTTGGTTTTCTTTCCCTCACTTGCTAGTCAAATCTGGCCATAGGCTTCTCAGGTCCTTTGTGAACCGAAATTAGGAACCTTGACAAGCCCAGTGTTATGGTCCTCTAGGTGCACACTCCATCACTACCTCTTTCCTCCTACTTTTCAGACTCAGATTATCTTTACTCATTTTGAAGAATTCTTCCAGTTTTTTTTAAAAAGGAATTGAAGTGTTTGGTAAAAATTATGATGCTCCAATAAAGAGAAAATTAGTTTCCTGTTAGCCAAATTGCTTTTTATAATACATTAATATCCAAATCTGTTCTAAATGATGTGTATCTAAAATTGCTTCTCATAAAACTGTTTGTGGGGGTATAGAAAGTCTAAGCTATGCCCATTAGAAGTTCTGAAAGCTTTGTTAACTTTTAAAATTCATCAGTTCAGTAAGCATCGATTTAAATGCAAGGATACAACTTTGAAAGGGATGAGATAGCTTCTTGATTTTTCACCCTATCTTTGCCTCTTCATCTTATTTCTTAGCAATCTCTGATGACTCTTTACTGAATGTATTTCCAGTCTGATTTTGCCCAAGACTCTGATCTGAAATCATGCTGTACCCTTAACGTACTTTCTTCAGCCACGAGTTTGGCGGCAGCGGCTC
>NW_006442484.1:49886839-49920969 GCF_000325575.1 Pteropus alecto
CTATGTACCCTTGGCCCTGAGGACATTTCTAGGCTCCCCAATACATCAGGTCATCCATCACCAGACACCCTCATTCTCTTGCCTCTATTCTCCCTCCCAGTGACAAATCCATCACTTCCGATCCTGGAGTTTTCTCTCCACCTGCTGCTTAGATATGATGTTTTAGTCTTCCCTCATCTTTCTCTCTGTCCTTGTCGAAAATTCGACCTCCCTAAACACATAGAAGCTAATCTCATCTCCACCATCACCCAGTTCCCCCTTTTCCTTGAAACTCTTTTCCACTTCTAAACCCAATTTTTGTTCCAAATGCCTAGAAAAATCCAGAGAAATCAAGGCACCTTGAAATATTATCAATAAAACTGAGAACCTGAGAGTTTGATGATTTCAACAGTGGCCAGTCTTTCTCTGGCTCTTTCCTATAGTTCTCTCCTGTCCTTAAATAATGAGTCTTGTCTTGCTGAATATAGTCATATTAGTGACATTGCTTTGCCTACGCTTGACCACATACTATAACTTAAATAACCCTGGAAACTCATGCCCCTTTGGTAGCAAACAGAAAGTCAAGAAAGTCTTATGAGTTTGTTGCTTGTTAACAAAGTGCTTGACAGTATAACTCCATCATCTCTGTTCATCTACTCTTAATTTTTAAAAATGTACCAATCCAGAAACCTGAAATACCATTTCCCACTGTGCTTACCATTTTCTGCCCTCTGAGTATGCTGTCTGCACCCTGCCCTGAATTACACTCTGCCGATTGGCATCCTATGTGAGTATTTCACTTGGCACCAGCAGCAGCTGCTCCCTATGGCAAAGCAGCTGTGAAAGCTGATCATCCAGGGTTTTTCACTTGAATCAGTTTAAAATGAACACAAAAGATGTGGCAGACATAACTAGACACGTTTTCTAGCCATTTCTTTCAAATTTACCATCTTAGCCTTATGCTTAGAGCAGTGTGTTTGGTCTGTGGCTCGGGTATTTGGAAGAATACCAAAAGCCCCTGTCACTGATACCACCCTTTTCCACATTAACCCTTAGAATCTCAGTGAATTTTTAAAGAACGGATAGAATTGACTTCCCCAGGGTCTGACTTCTCTCTCAATGGGTGTCATTATAACACATTTCATCTTTTTTGAAGTGAGCAATCTGTCAATTTCAATACATCATTTTTCTTCCCCCCAACCCCCACCCATATTTACATCAATAGCCAACACTGATTCTTTTCAGTTACCCACAGCTCTCAAAAGAATTAGGTCTTTTAGCTATCTACCTACCCATTTGTCTATGTATTTATTTAACACAGTCACTGCCTTATCATCTGTGTTTTGAATGATCTTATACCCTTTCTTTTCTACTCATCCTGAATCTGTCCATTTGACTCTTCTTTCTTTCAACCTTGTGGATCCTCTCCTGTTTGCTTTCACCAGACTATCCAAGACCCCCTTGCCTTGCAGTTCTCTCCCTTTTTATCTATCTTTTCCTCATCTTTTCCTCATAATCCTAATAGAGCCTTTATTTTATCATCCACTACCATGTGTGAGCCTCATTTCTGATTTATTCCATCTCAGAGGTGCTAGTCCTGTATAGGTCATCTATACAGATCACAACTGTCAAGGAAAATGGAACTGGATCCTGTCTACCAGTCTCATTTTGGTAAGTGTCCTTGGGGAAGGCACTTCAGTATAATTACAAGGGTCTCTAATACCTATGTTTACATTGTGCTTACACAGTGCGGGCCACGTTCTAAGTGCTCCATACATATGTACTCATTGAATTCTTATAATGCTAGAAGATATGGAGCATTATTATTCCTATTCACAGGTTAAGAAATTAAGGCACAAGCAGATAAGTGATTTATTGGTTACACAACTTGCCAGAGAGAAATCAGCCCTACCCAAGCATTTTAGCTCCAGATCCTGTCCTTTTTACCATGCTCCAAACAGTGTTTCGACATCTAATATTTCTGCTTTCTATCTTTTCTCCAGGGCCATTAGCTTCTTCTACATTGTTGGGCTCCTCATTCAGCCACATTCTGAGAAACCAGTAGAAAATTAAGATTCTCTCTTGAACTTATGAAATCTTATGACTTCCTCTTTACCCACCACACTTCATTTCTTTGTGCAAATTGAGCTCAATTCCTATATCTCCATGCTTTCCCCCAGAAGCTTGCCTCCAACTCACTTTATCAAATGTGGATAGATATTTGTAATCCTCTTATTGACATTTCCTGTCACAAGGTGCAGCTTCAGAGAGAGCACAGGCTCCTCTAAAGATGCTCAAAGCCCTGATCTGAAGTCCCAATTCTTGAGAGTCTAGAATGAAATTCCTTATTTTCCTTTTTGAGTGATTCATTAACCATTACACAATCTAGGTCATTTCAGAGCACAGAGTTCTATTTGCAATCCCTTACCTCCTCAATCAGGGCCGAAATTTCAAGCACATAGTACAGCACATTCTTAACCAGAACAGTTGGTATGGTGGAAAAGAAGGAACACAGGAAATGGCATGAATACAATATATAACAACGAAAACAATACATAAGCATTTTAAGTGACTGAATAAAATGTTTGGTTTTTGAAAAATGAACTTTTGAACTTGTAATGCAGTAGCCATATGTTGTGCAAAAGTTTAGTGGAATGTACTGAAAGGTCTGAGCTTGATGTCAAGCTACATGACTCCGCCTCATAAAAGGGCAGGTCCCTTCTTTTCTAGTTTTCTTTTGTTTTTATGATGGTGAGTGTGCATTCAGTTGGACATTGAGGAGTTAGCCTTGATTCCTCTTTTTTGCTACCCACCCTTCTTTCCAACCCATCTACTTGAAAAAAAAAAAAAGAAAAAAAAAGTCTTTCTCTGGTTTACAAAGCCCAATATGTCCTGGTGTCTGACTAGTTCTCTAACTTCATCTCTCCTCCTCACCGATACGTTCTACCCACACTGGACTGCTTTCTGTTCCATGGCCATTCTTAAGTCAGTTTTTTCTTCTGTTTGATATGTTCTCTCCCCTGATCTTTTCATAGCTCATCCTTTTTTGTCAATAGAATCCTGCCTGAACCATCCAATCTGAAGGAACTGCCCAGTGAGTCTATCATATCACCTTATTTTGATTTTCTGCATTGCATTAATTATAGTTATAAAACCTTATATTGGGAATTTTTACCTAAGCCATAACTGAGTTAACAAGAGGTGAAAAATGCTCCAGTATTCTAAAGTGAGGTGCTAGACTACCTACACGAGACTTTTCAAGAAGGTAAATGACTTGGTTTTATAACTCTTAGTTAACTACCAACCTACAGTCTGTAAAATAGGTTGAAGGAGTCAAGGGAGATAGTAGAGATTAGAAATTAATTTTTCAGAGGGAATCGATGATGAGCTATGAGCGGCTCCCTCAAAATAGGTACACTAAAGAAGAAATGTGAGGAGGAGTCACCCCCTCTTTTCTGCCTTCTGGAGAGACTTTGGTAAGACTGCTTGATGATCTTGACCTGTGTCCCCTTGAATCATGGGCCACAGACTCACGGCTAGAAATGTCTGAAGGCAAAAGACTAGCTGCTCTGAAAGAGGAGCAGGAAGAAGAGACTGAGTAAAGAATGATCTGGACTCCCAGAATTTATTATAATAAAAGCCACATGAGTATTCCCTCTTGACCAGATGATGGCCACAGGAAACAACCCCAGCCTACGGCCCTTTTAAATCTTACCAAAGAGGGCTATGTGTAGGGGAAAAGTGATCCTAAGACAAATTGAACTTCTAGGCTCTTAGTTACTAATTAAGAGAGAAAATTTAAGTGGCTACCTTGGGAAATATAGATCACCTACATCATAAATAGAGCAACAGCATTCATTCATTCATTCAATGTGGTGGTTACATTAGTATTTGATTTTTGCCTAATTTGTCTATTTCCTTCTATATTGCCTGACACTACAAATTTGACGAGTAGAGAACTTTCTATGTTTTCATGTTTGGCTAGAGCAATACTTGGCATAAGGTGGGTATATTTGTGAATGAATAATTAATAAATATTTATTAATTGATTAAACTAGGTAAAGATGAGGAAAACATAACTTCCACTCCCTTCCCAAAGTGATGTGCAGTTTCTAGTACTGTGAAAATGTCTACTAATTCAACAGTTACAGTTACAGCTCTAACTGTAACCACTAACCAGTAGAAATCAGAAGCAAAGGCTGATTGATAAAAATAGGTGAATTAAAACTCTAACAATTAACCCCTTCATCACTTTCTCCTAAACTATTTTGTCTGTTTTTGCTTTTTTAAATGGAGCAACCCATGACAGATAATGTTCTGTTATCAATATATTGCCTTAGAATGTTGTAAGTTTCAACCTATTTATACAAGTCAAATAATCTTATTTTAATAGTCTACTATATTCTTTTTATTTTTAATATTTTGATATATACAAAATAATATATGTAACATATCTTGAGGCATAATACTATTAATAAGTAATATTTTATCACATTATAAGTAATTACAGAAAATTATCCAAAGTGTCGTGACATTTTAAATAGTAAATAAAATGTTAAATCTTAGCCCTAAAATAAATTTTAATTTTAATAAACAATGAAAATATCCACTTTTCCAACGCACACACATGTACAGAACTGTCTAGAGCTATATATACATTCATATGCATACAAATTTTACATATGTATATACATAAATGATAATTGTCATATATGAAGCTGATATATATGTATATTTATATTCAACTTATATAATATAAAGAATATACTGCCTTCCCAAAAT
Organism: Pteropus alecto; assembly: GCF_000325575.1. NCBI lineage: Eukaryota > Metazoa > Chordata > Mammalia > Chiroptera > Pteropodidae > Pteropus > Pteropus alecto. The sequence goes on from NW_006442484.1 coordinate 49,891,601, forward strand.
GAAGATGAGGAATTCATAAAATTTTAAACTAATTTAATAATAACACCAATTTGCCGAGCTGTTTTTTTGTATACCAGGCCCCTCTGATGCAGTTTAATAAACAATATCTAATTAAATTTTTATAAGAGCTCCTCGAATTAAGTAATACCTCATTTTACAAATTAGGATGCTGAGGCTTAAAGAAATTAAGTTTCTTTTCCAAGATGACACAGCAGAAAATCAGTCATGATAAGACAGAGAACGCTGACTCCAGAATCTATGTTCTTAAACTACTTAGTCACTCACCATCGGCCTCCCTAAACTGCATAGGTGCCACTAAATCTACATAATGCCAACATTATTTTCAGTGTAATCTCTTGAAATAATATACTAATATTTTGTATATGTATGTATTTATAAATTTATGTTATTATTTCCTCTCTAATATCTAGCAGACAAGAAACCAACCTCAAGTTTTACAGACTTCTAAAAAGAAGCCAGATCCCAAGGAGATTTTTAAAATTCAACTTGATATAGATCTTACATTGGTTCACAGTTTTGATGAGTAAATAGTAGCTTTCCAATGGAAATCAGTGTAAGTTCTGAGAAGACAGTGGAGAGAAAAATAAACCCATTGCTGAAAGTCATGAATTTTATTAAAGTAGCTATTTGAATTCTGCGTGTGCGTGTGTGTGTGTGTGTGTGTGTGTGTGTGTGGTGTTTGTTTTGTGTTCTGCATTTGCTTTTGTTTTCTACTGCTTTTGCTTTAAGCAGTCGCTAAAGGAAATTTCAAAGTTACAAAGTGTCATCACTAACATCTAATCAAAGTGGCAGAATCTGTTATATTTTCATGCCAAAATGAAGAGGTAGGAAAATATAAATATGTGATATCTAGATTAAAGTTTTTTGCAAAGGAGTTCAAGTTGAGCCTTAAATGATAAGACAATATGCAAGAAGTAGATTTCAAACATAGGAAAGAGCAAGGAAAAAGCACAGAACAGAGTATTTAAGTGGATGGCTTCCAGGTGCAAAGCAAGCCAATAAAATCATAGCTTTACCACTTAGGAAAACTTTGGCCAAAGGTGGTTAGAGAGGAAGGCAGGAGATATGCTAAGGAGTCTGGAAGTTTTGTAAATCATCAAGTAGCCATTGGACGGTTTTAAGCAGAAGAAGAATGATCTAATAAACATTTCAAAAAGATCTACACAATGCAGTATATGTATGATGTATTATTGAATCGTACACTTGAAACCTATGTAATTTTATTAACCGATGCCACCCCAATAAATTTAAAAAAAGAATGCAAAAAAAAAAAAAAAAAAAGGACTATTCATCAAAATAAAACTCTAGAATGTGCTTCAAAATCACCTGGGATGATTCCTTTAAAATGAAGTTCCCTAGTCCATACCCCAGATCTTCTGAAGTAAGGCCCAGACATCTGTACTTCTAACAGTAACCCCAGGGCTGAATAATACAGCCTTGGACTAAAAGCTCCATGAGGGTCTAGATTCTATTTACCACTAGATACCCAGTGGCTACATCGAAGTCATGGGGATATTACTTTATTCCTGAGAATCTTGCGAAATGTTCTTTAAAATATATAAACAAATAACCAAATTTTTGGTATTTAAAATCAATATGATTAGCTTTAGAAAAAATCAGGTATTTTATAAACTAATAAGCATAATAAATAACATTATTAGTATTCCTTATATATTTCAAATATTCCCTAAACAAATAAACTATAATTTAAACTAGTGCTTTAATCATTTTCCTTAATATGTGAATGTTATATTCTTGTTCCTCTAATTCAGGGGTTCTCAACCCCTGGGCCGCAGACCGATATTGTCTGTGGCTTGTTAGGAACTGGGCTGCACAGCAGGAGGTGAGTGACAGGTAAGTGAGTGAAACTTCATCTGTATTTGCAGCTGCTCCCCAGCGATAGCATCACCTCCTCAGTTCCACCTCAGATCATCGGGCATTAGATTCTCAAAGGCGCACTGGTCCCTGGTACGAAAAATATTGGGGACTGCTGCATAATTTACCTAGATCTGATTAGCATATCTATCATTGCAGAAGATTATTGAGTAGTTGATTGTTACAGGTTATCAAAAGTAACAAAGCAATGATTATGCTTGAATAGTTTTAGCTGACTAACAGTGTTCACATCTGCAGCATCTATAATCTGTAATGGTTGAAGGAAAAACCATATATGAATCAAAGTAAAACGTCATGGTTGAAATATCAGCATCACTGTATACAAAAATATTTCCAATATGAAAATAAAACATTTTCACAAGTAATATGTGAAACATTAAGTATAACTAGATCAGTCACAAACCCAATTCATATTGGGCAAATCCCATATTTTACTCATTTTGTCTTTAGGGATTAACACATAGTGGAGTTTCAATAAATATTTTATGAATGACTGACTTGTTGTCACAGTTGATTTATATCATAAAGGTAATGAGATCAAATTCATGTTCATTCAACTGAACATATCTGTTTTATTGGCAACAAGACACACCATATCTTTATTTCTAGCCAGAAACCCACTGAATCCACATTGTATCACCTAAGTTACTCACTAGTTACAAAAGAAAGTGGGCAAGAGAATGCTTCCAGTTTAATCCTTCACAACTCTTCAACAAATAATGTCACCTTCGAATACCAAAAATAAGATAAGTATGTAAGTATATATCTAGATCTAGATTGATAGATACACACACATACAAACACACATGTATGTGTGTGTATAAATATATACATATATACAACACCATATATGTGTGTGTATCTATAAATTTAAAATTTATATATATTATTATATAATAACTTGTGATTTTAAAGGGAAAATATTTAAGGCCCATTATTGTAGGCCTGATATACATTATTGGATTTTGAGTATGTTCCAAAGAGATCCCACTGAAGAGCTAAATATATTTAAAGATAATAAAAATAAAAGGTGTTTGGGGGGAAAAAAATTACATTGAAGCTTTTTACTCAACTACTCTATTCCACTTTCTGTCAAAGCTTATGTGCTTCCAAGGGAGTACAGTAAAGTATGCATTTTCTATTTTTAAATCATTCATTGTTCTAGTTAAATATTATGAATGTATGCCAATTCCTAAAAGAGTCATGCAGAGATAGTAGGTGCAATTGTGTTGTACTCAAAATAAATTCATGGTTAAAGCAAATATTTAACAACTGTCAAATACGGGATTGCATGTGAAAAAACTAATCCTGCATAGCTCTGGTAAATTAAAACTTCAAACCAAACCTTCCTTCTGTGCTTTATAATTAGAAAACCAAATGAGGAACTTTTCTGGGCAGCCTGGTTTAAGAAACCCACCTGTTTTCTTTAAAAAAAAAAAAAAATTTTTTTTGAAGTTAATATCTTTAAGTAAAGGATTTAAATGACTCAGAAAACTGAAATTGAATTATAAAGAGTAACCCTCTCACATTTAAATATTACTATGTATATTTGTGATGTACAGTAATTTGACAAATGGCTTATGAGGCAGTAATTATAAATAATAGTCACTGAAAACGGATCAAGCTCAATCTATGCAAAGAAGACACCACCTGAGGGGTGGCAACCCCTCCTATGGATCACCCATCAAGAAAATACACACTCACGTTTATATTTTCTCGACCTCAGCCACCTGCCATCATGGTTTCATCCGGGACCTTGTCAGTATTCAGAAGAGTGATACTGAAATATTAAATTCAGGCGCTCAGCTCTCTGATGACCAGTCCCATGCTACTGGCTCCACCACACCTGTCTTCGGTCTCTCAGGGACATTTAGTTCCTTGACTCCTCTCCTCTCTCTCTCGCTACTTTCCCTATCCAGACTAAATTCCATGCTCCATATTGTAAACACTCACTTTCTAATTCTTCAGCCATCTTCTCCTATTGTCTTTCAGTCTGACTTCTTGGAAAAATTCAGCCTTGGCTGCATCTAAATCTCCACCTTTTCTGAAATAATACCCACACTGCTCAGCACCTCTGGAGAAATTTCATACAAACTTGCAGATGACTGCCAGCCCAAATGCATGATTTTCAGACTCAACTAGGTTCTCAAAGAGTTCTGACAATCCTATTTTTTCCCATAATATTTAGACCTTTTTCTTAAATCTCCAACCCCCTCACTTACTCACTTTCATCAGGTGACCTCCCTCTAGCTTCACGAGAAAAAGAGAAGCCATCAAAGTAGAATAGCCTCCATCTCTCACTCAGATTACAGACTCCCCTGCATGCCAGCCACACTTTTCTCCTCCCCTCATATGGAATAGGGTCTCGGGCCAGTCCTTCTATTAGGAGTAATCCCATTTCCTCTCACCCTTTGAGAGAACATGCTGCAGTTGCTAGCTCCTTTTCTGCTGTATCCTCAAAATTTCTTCCAATATTAACAGAGTCTCACAAATAATTAAATGATTGTCTTCTTGACATAAAAAGAAAAAAATATATAAAACCTCTCTGGATGTTTCTCTGTGGCCTCTACCCCTGGTCTCTGCACCCTTTTTAATAGCTAACCTTTTTTGAAAGAATACTTGCTATTTCCTTTTCCTCACTTCCCATTTACTCTTTGATCTGTCATCTGGCTTCTGAGTCCACTATTCCACTGAAAGGACTCTCACCAAAGTCACAGATGACCATTATGTTAATTAAGATTCCAGCAGAAATTAGATGGGACATTCAAGTTGGAATTATTTAAAGAGAATGTAATAAAGAGACTATTAAGGGCCATTGATAGTGTGTAGTGAACGCTCAAGGGCTAGCACAATACACCAGAGCCCATAAATGCAGGAAGCTCTTTTCCATCCTAGCCCAAAAAAGGGTAAGCAGCAAGAGCTGGTTGATAGGAATTGCAACTTAAATTAAGGAATGGATAGCCTGTAGCAAATCCACAGAGAAGAAACTGAGGGAAGATATCTCCATTCATTCTCCTCCCTTCTTTCCTCCTTTACATCTCCTTCCAGTACTCATCATTGGTCTAACTCAAACAGAAAATAAAAAGTCGTAGAGTTCACTGAGGCCATCCGTATTGGTCATACCCCTGGGCATAGAGCAAGAAGAAGGAGAGGAGAAACAGGACATAGCCAGCACAACCTTATTGCTAAATTTATTATGTAGTTTTGGGTCTTCTTCTTGGGCTTTTAGTAGCACTTAACAATGTTGACCTCTTCTTGAGACTGTCCATTTTTTGTGACCCTTTTATGCCACTACAATCTACTTCTACCTCACCTTCTTCAGTGTCTGTGTCCTATGACATTTTTAAAATGCTGGTGTTCTATGGCTCTAATAGGCTGCTCTTCCTCTCATTGCCCCTCAGTGGCCTCACCTGTTCCTATTGCTTTAGTCACCATCTACAGCTTCATGATCCCCAAGACTGTATTTTGAGCCCAGATCTTTCTCTTGAGTTTCAGACTCACTTCTTTATCTGTCAATAATGCACCTTCACTTAGAAGTCTTATAGATACCTCAAGATCACCATGTCAAAAATTAAACCATCATATCTAACCTCAAATTCATTCCATTCGTGTTTCCTGTTTAATAAAGGATACCATCATTCTTGCAATTGCCCAAAACAGAAACTTGGGATTCAACCTTGGCTCACCACATTTACAATTAATTAGAATTCCCATCATTTTTATCTCAAGTATTTCTCAATTTCATGGATTTATAATCATCCTCACCACCACTAATCAAGTATAGGCCACCATAAACTCATATCTGGGTTCTAGAAGCAGCCTCTTACCTGGTCCTCTGCCTCTCCTCTTGGCCCATTCAGCACCCTTCAGCCAGAGTGTCCTTTCTAGGACAAATCTGCTCATCATAATTGCCTTCTTTACAAACTTCCAATAGCTCCACATTTTTCTTAGAATAAAATCCAAATTTCTTACCTGGCTTTCAGGATTTATCCTCTCCTGTCTTAGGCACCACTATACTACATTGCAACAGAGAAAAAATTCCTTCAGTTATTTAAACAGGCCATGTTCAATCTCACCTCTGGGACTTTATACATTCTTGGCCTTCTTGGCACAGCACTTGCCCACTCTTCACCTGGGTAATTTCTGCTTTGCCCTCAGGCCTCACTGTAAATGTCACTTCCTTTGAGAAATCTTCTCTGATAATCCAAGCCTGGATATTGTACAGCTCTCCTATCCTATAGTGTATTGTACATCCCAACATGAAACGCGTTTGACTTGTATGCTTGCCCCTCTAGACTCCAAGTGCTATGTGCTCAAGGACTGTGTCTTTCATTCTCTTTGCTGTATCCCCAGCATCTCACAGAATTACGAGCATTTTTTTAAATGAATGAATGAAACTTCCTTTGAAGATATGAAGGAATTTTACAGAGTAGGAGTAAACTTTATAATTGTTGAAGTTCAGAGGGCTGCAACATAAGTGGCGTTATAGTTCTGTCTGAAGTTTTATGTTTATTCTGAGGGCAGTGGTAAGCCACAGAATATTCTTAAACAACAGAGTGATAGGCAGAAGTTGTGTTTTAGAGAGTGAGTAATTTTCTTGCTGTGCGTGGCACAAACCAAAAGAGAAGAGAACCTGCAAGTTGGGAAAACAATTTTGAAGACTGAACAAATTTGGGCAACAGGTTATAGTTGATAAGACTGCAAAGAAAGATACAGCTATAGAAGCTGTTTGGAAAATATAAAAGCAATGCTTGGACATAAGGGCAACATAGAAGAAGAAGTAAAACATGACTATGATTTGGGTCTTGGTAGCTAAAGAAAACATTTCTGTCATTTACCACAATAGGGAAGTTAGAAAGGGGAATTGTTTGAGGGAGACATATAAAGAGAATTAGACATTGCAATGAGGTCACACATCTGAATGTTCTCAGAAATGGGACATAGGATAGGGCTGAAATGTCTTTGTGGTTTTTCAGGGGGAAATGCCTTTTTCTGACCCTAAAATGTGTTCTGACACTGAGAAGCATGCGAGGACCTGAGTTATTTTTGTGAGCTGCTGCCTAAATTCTGAGTCCTAGAAAAGACAATTAATGATGGCGGATAGAGGACAGAGAGGTATAAACTACGTCATGTATGTGTGCCCCCTCTCTCATCAGATGCGTGGTTGAAGAGCAGTCAAGAAAATTCCAATCCTTGCTTCTTCTATTGTAAATCACCACCTAGCTGAAACACTGGTTTCCAATGACAGCACTAGTTCTCTGCACCTTGTCTTTAATGATGCTTGTTAATTGATAGAGAGGATGCTAAATATGCACAGAAAGTGTTCTTTAGTATTCAGATGTTGAGAGTCTGTGTACATGTGTGTGATACATATGACACAGCATTTCGTAAATGACCTCCATAGGTTTTCTCCACATGATAAGAATGCAATCATCATCTGACAAAAGAATGCCCATGACACGTGGGATATTTGTGTCATTTTTTAAAATAAAATAAAATTTATATATACAAATCATAAAACAACCTTATTATTTTTCTTCGTAGCCATTCAAAGCTCCACACTCCCCTCCCCCTGAAATGTCCATGGCTTTCCAATTCTCTGCCATTTGGCAGATGTTTAAAGTGACTCTTTTTACTTATGTGCATTTTCTTGGGCTCTTCAAAGATCTCTCATCACTAGAGATGTCTCGTTTATATCTCTCAACTTTTCCAGCTGGTCGCCTGTTATTTCTCCTTCAGTTTCTGATTAGCTAGCAAGTCACCTCTAGTACTCTTTCTCCTTGACCCCGCAAGAGCTTTGTTGGGAAGAACCCTAAGAAAACTCAGGCAGCTCTTATGCGTGACCCCCATCTGGGCTTCTATCCGTAGGCCCTGCAGGTACTTCCAAGAGCAGCACTCTCCTCCGTAACTATGGGTTGCTTCAGCCAGCCACTTGTCTTCTTGAGATGCTCAGGTTTAACTACAGTTCATCATGCCCCAACAGTCCCAGGAGATACATATGAAACCCTCAGTGTGGCCTTCTTGAAGCCTCAACCATTTCCTCAACAGAAAGAATCCAATTACTCTGATGACTCTTTCTAAAGAATCCTCTCGGAAACCCCTTCCCCTCTTGTGAGCTTTCCAAGCTTCTTTATAAGCTAGAATCAGGCGGTTAGCTAAGGGTAGCAAAAGCCACCTCCTGTGCAAGTCCAGATGAAGTTGGTTGTCACCTCATGTGTGAGGTGGGAGTACATTTGACACCTCTAGTTTGGGCCTCGGCTAAAACCCATTTAACATTCTGTTGCCATTGAGATGTAGATATATGTTAGACACATCAAAATTATAAAATTAATATTTGACTGTAACACAAATCTGGGCAAATAAAGCCTAGAGAAGGCTAATGAGGAAAGCTATGACTGGTAGGATGACAGACAAAGCTCAGTGGAAGGGACATGTAAAACTCATCTAATGCCACCTGTGGTGCTCGTTGCCATAGAAACTACACTTTCAAACCCATGTTGTACTTCAAAGGGGAAAATAAACTATTCTCTATATCTATGAAGCATAATTACAAGACAAGGAAATGAGTCACATGATTTCATTTCAGAATATTTGCATGTGTGTTTTGTGTGAAAAGCTAGAGAACAAATGAGGGATGTTTATTCCAATAAACATGAAGTATGTTCCACAAAATTATTCAGATATCGAAAGAATAGAAAAAGACTACAAATTTCTCAGCTTGGTGCTTGGTGTTTTTCTTTTGGTTTGGAGTTTTTTTGTTGTTGTTGTTTTGTTTTTTTGTTTTTTTAGTTTATTCATGTGCAGGAAGACCACCATCATCTAAGAAAAGAACTGACCTCTTAAAACTTCATTTCAACCTTGACATATGACCTCAGAGGGACTCATTTGCTCTTTGGAAAGTTTTTGATCTTTATAACAGAGGTATATGCACTGAATAAATAATTCCTGAAAAGCCACATTGTTGTGGGTGGAATTATGTTTCCTCAAAAGGTATAGTAGGCTCGTATGCCCTAGCACTTGTGAATGTGACTTTATTTGGAAGAAAGGTCTTTGTAGATGTAATCAAGTTAAAATGTGGTTATATTTCAATAGGCAGGTCCTAACCCAGTACAATGGGTATCTTTCTAAGAGGAAAATGCCATGTGAAGACAGAAACATTCAGGGTGAATGCCCTGTGATGACGGAAGGAGAGATTAAAGTGATGCAGCTGCAAGCTAAAAAACACCAAGGAGATTAGTAGCCACCATCAGAATCTAGATAGAAGCAAGGAAGGATTTTATCCTGAGTCAAAGAGAGAGCATGTCTCCGCTGATAACATATTTATATGCTTATTTTACAAATTTAAAAATCAACGAATCTTTAGGGTGATGGAAATAGTCTAAAATCAGATTGTGGAGTGGTCTCACAACTCTGTAAATGTGTTTAAATTGTTGAATTGTACACTTAAAAAGTAATTTTATAGCATGCAAATTATATGTTGACAGAGCTGCTTAAGAAAACAAAGATTTTCCTCTCTTAGTAGGAAATATCAGTCCTGCAGAACTCTTCGTAGAGTTGGGGTTTAGTAAATGACATTTGATGAGGGTATTTACATTGCTCTGATAATAGTCCAGGCAGAACAAAGAAGCCTAGTGTATGTTGCAATTTCATCTTGCCAGAGATGAACGTGACTAAACCTGGACCCTGCTAGATGAAAGAAATTCCAGAGACAATGGTCCTCCAGAGAATAAATGTTTCTCCTGCAGTGGATCTAGAGCCTGGGATTAATCTTTAGATCTTTCAAGGCATTATCTTTATAAAAATTTGCATTGCCTCCAACTACACCCCCCACCCCATCACACACACTGATGACATGAGAAGGGTTTAGTCAAGCAAATGATACATTCTGTCACCTTGGAATCAACGAAGAGATGTTTAGATCTACAAAGGATTCGTATCTATAACTCTGACCACTAACCAGTTGGCTGGCCTGTTCCATGACAAGTCTGTAGGCAATGTTAACTCACTGAGCAAGTGGGTAGGGAAGAAAGAGGGAGTGAGTAGGCTGGTTTTTTAGGCTTTACGACATCGCATATATTCAGAATAGAGGTGCCCTGCTGTTTTCCTTAAAGAAGTTGAGCCGATCAAGCTGCAAAGATTCCACAGATGCCCTCTCAGAAACATTGACACTGCTTTCCACACGCTTTTACCCAGTGAGTTTTCTTTTGTAAATAGCTCCCAAGGTACTCGAATTTTAGGAAATATGAATGTATCGGGTAGTCTTGCCCCTCCAGGCCTATTCTATAAGTATCTCCATCTGGCTGTGGGTATTGGAAGGCCACCTTTTGTAGTCCACGTCAACTGTATCCCTGTCCTCTGGCTCTAATTGATTTTAGCCATTGGGAGGCAGCGGCAGGAGATTGGAGAGTGCAGAAAAAAGAAGTTTGAGATTCTATTTCATGGCAGACCTTGAACTGTCAATATCTTGGTTAAAAAAACTCCTATGGGATAGCTCTTCATCAGCTGTGTCTCCCCATCTCTGAGACCCATTAACTACTTCCACACCTTAGCCTTTAAGTCTAGTGGTGATACTCGCTCCACCATAACTTTGCTGTAACCCTGAACTCACACTTTTAAGTAGTCCCTTAATTAAATTCTCTTTGTTTACCCTTTTTGAGTGTGCTATCCCTTCCTGATATACTGAAGCCATTCTTTCCATAGAAAATTTCTGCTTGCCTAATTCCTCCTTGGGTTGGTCACTGGAGTTTCTTGAGCCTTTGAATACTTAGAACTCAGTCCAACATTTTCAAGAGAGTTAATTGACTGTATGTGAATCTGTTTAGGAGGCCATAAAATATTTTCCACAAAATGATTATGTACAACTAAGCTTACAGCTCATATAGCACTGCTGTTGTTTACATCTTACAAATAACGAGAAAACACTAATTCAAAAATTATCTTTTAAAGTTTAGTCAGGCTTAAGGGATTTTTTGGTAGGGACAGAAAAAAATGTACAGTTTTGGGAATCCCTCCATGTACTCAACCACCCATTTTACCATCACCGATTTTAATGATCCACTGGGTTGGGAGGCCAGTGCACTAAATCTCCTTGGTCATTGCAAGGGAGGCACAAGGCAAACACTAAAAGCTACCTGTGATCCAGATTCACTAAAAGGAGAGTGTCGTCTGAAAAAGTAGCAGTGTATTTACTCCATAAGCCAGCAGGACCCAAGGGTTGCTGTCTAGAGAGACTGCTTTATTAAAAGAAGAAGTAACTTATAGTTTCCATATCAAAGGTCAAGCTCTACTAAATTGGGTGACCTTTCTTTGTGTGGCAATTATAGTGTTTGCATAGTTCTCAAGTGTTTCAAAACAGTCTTCCAGTAGTAAGCAGGACACTATTCCTTTGCTTAATGAGTTGTTTTCCTTCCTGCCTTCCTTTCCTTCTCTTCAAACATAATAAGAGAAGAGAAACTACGCTCTAGGCCAAATCTGAATAATCACAAATTTTATATTAGAGAAGGCTGAAAAATACACTTCCTGTGCCCTTTTTATTTTTTGCATATTTTCAAATACTTCTCAGCTCAGAAATTGAGTATCTTAGCACAAAATGATTTATTTTATGGTAACGTTTTAGGAATTACATAAAGCCTGTGGATTATTCAAAGACCATTTTTCAATACTAATATATAGGAAAAGGATAAAGCAGTTTCATAAACCTTTCAAATATACAATAATGAACTCAATTGAAGTATTACTAGCATGATCTTAGAATAACTAAAATTATAACATTCTTCTTAAGACACAGGTTTTGATATTTTCTCTTTTTTCATTTTGGGCAAATTAATAAATTTATGCAGATTTTTCTCAGAAGACTGATTTCTGAAAAGCAGAATATTTTGGAGTTAACAAGTTAAAGAATTTTTCATAACAATATAAATATTTTTATCAGCTCATTGTTCAGTCATATTGATGCTCAAATTTTCTTTTCACTATAGAATAGACAATGGTGCAGGTTTATTAGTTAAGCTCCTGGATAAGATCATTCATAAGATAAACTAGTGTGTCAGTATTTCTAACTAAGGCAATCAGTCAGGAATTTCTCCTTTCCCTTGATTGATGTTTTTGAGTGAGTTGGCAAATGTTTTATATATTTTAATATGTATAATAATTAGACAAATGCATATAGCTATAAGTAATTTCATCTGCAATATAAACAGTGCTGCACATAAAAATCTAATATCTAAATGTCATATGCAATTTACGCTAAGATATTTTTCTACCAAGTAAAACATTTTTTTTAATTTAGAATACAAATGCTTCCCTAACCTTCTATCCCTAAAAGATAATCTATAGTAGGCTCTACAAATGGATTTGAACATAAAGCTGACCAAATTCCTTTTATTGCAATAAATATCATTGTTTATTTGTAAATTGGTGCTTTCTTGGAAAGGGATTGCCTGGTACTTTGAGAAAGTACAGCATGAGATTGTCTTTGATAAGAAAACTTAAAATTGGAAGTTATATATGTATTCCATGGTTTAATTCAGTTAGTAACCATAGATAAACTTATATTGTGGGGCATTTTTTAAAAATTTTCTAGGCATTATTCTTAGTGAGCTGGAGCAGTATTGAGATTTGGGGATTTTTACAGAACAAGAAAGAAAAAATTTTGCAGAAGGATGGCCTTGGAGCCAATTCTCCAGTACATAAATGCGAGTTTATGACTCCATGGCACTGAAGCATATTCAAAACTGTTAAGAGACTCCATGCAATGACACTAAGGCAATAGTCAGGGCACCTAAAAAGAATAGCAATTCTGTTTCCTAAATGAACTGATGGGCTGAAGCAAGTCTTTTCAAAACTTTGTTTTTAATAGTAAGAAATAGTTTTGCATCACAATCCAGGACATACTCTCTCTCTCTCTCTCACACACACACACACACACACACACACACACACACACACATTTATATACAATTGAAACTGAATTTCACAAAACAATGCTTATTGAAAGCATTCTATTCTTCATATGCAATTCTATTCATATGCAATGCTTATCTATTCTATTCTGTTTTGTTCTGTTCTATTCTCTTCTATTCTGTTCATCTTTTTTCTTTCTGTCAGCCATGACCCAATAAGTTATGTCATGTCCCACTAAAGAGTAGCACCCAGCATTTTGAAAAGCACTCTAAAGTACATCATAAAGAATGATGTAAACAATGAACACCTATTATTCTTTGATTTCCAAGTAGAGGTGGCCAAGAGAAGATGAATTTTCTTTGATCAGTGTTGTCCACAAATTATTTCACTTTACCCTCACAGAGACTGATTAAGTTGGAATATCTAAGGCAGTACTCAGAAACTGTGAACATGTAATTCACTGAGACAAGTAAATAGGAACCTCTGAAATCTAAGTTGTGTCAAACAATCTCAGTTAAATTTGCTTAGAGATAGTAGATAGTAATTGATATTTATTTAATATATGGCCATTTGATATTATAACTTAAGCCTACATTTCTGAGGTTAAAACTGGGATAATCTCTTCTCATTACCTAAGAAACAGTGGCAAAGGGATGAGATAAAGAGGCTAGCCTCCCTTTTTGCTCTCTTTCTATCTTGGAAGAGAAGGCTAAACCCTTCTCTAGCATGAGAATCTGAGAAGAAAGGTCTTTTTTATATACAAAGGAAAGTCAAGCATTATATAATATAACTGGACAGACACTGAAATGGTCTGTGGGCTTCTGCCTGAACTTCTGCCAATAAAAAAATTCATTAATTTGGATTAAGTCACAACTCTCAGGAAAAATAAGTACTTTTAGGAGAAGTAATGGTCTTATAAGCTTCTAAAAAATTGACTGAGTTTATCTGAGTCCTTTGAAAATGCCAGATAGCTAAAAATAAATGCAATAGGGCTCAGGACTTAGAAGTCAAACAAGCCAAAAGCACGAAGGAAAGAACCCAGAGCAGACTGCACGCTCCCGGCGAATGAGAAGACACTATGAAGACAGAGCAGAACATTAAAGCAGAGTGGGAGAACACCAAAGATGGCTTTAACCCTTATATTATTTAGTATAAAAGGTTAAGCTGCTATAATGCTATCCCATTGAGTCTTAACAATAGAGAGGCTTTAAAAATAACTTCTATTTCTTTCTCACGTATCAATCTGGGGCAAGTAGGCAGGCTGCTAAGCTCCACACAGTCAGCAATCCAAGCTCTTTCCATCTTCTTTCTCCATTATCATCTGGGGTGTTTCCATTATCTTCATAAAGAAGGTTTTCTAAAGAAGGTTTCTTTAAGTAGACTTTGTTACTGCATGGTTGAGGGGGAAAATACATGATTAGTATATGCCTAATTTTTCTCTGGTGGAAATGAAGTGTTGTAGCTATGTTTAACAGTAAGGATTGGGTGAGGTGTGACAGTGCAACAAAATATAGCCCCTGGCCTGGCGGTCAGATCCCTGGCCTAACTATTACTAGGGAATAAAGGGAGAATGAACTTTGGCGAATAGCTAGCATTCCCTGCCATAGTTACTTTGTAGTTAGTTCTGGCTCGTAGAATATTTCTGTGTCTACCATCCAAAGGCAGACTGTGGTGTGACTATAAAGCATTTTTAATGGTGCAAATTTTACTTGAACATTTATTATTAGGTCGTTGACATAACTACAAAGCCTTTTGTAAAATAACCTCATATTAATTTTAATCCAATTTTTCTGTTAGTTTGGAATGCTTTACTTTGCTAATATAAAATTTCTGGGACTAAGACCACAAGTTAAAAGTGAATGTCTTTAATCAGTTCCAGATTTCCAATTTAACTTCTAATATAAATCTTGCTCTTTGAATTTAATATATACTATAAGAGACAAGATATGATAGACAAGCCATAAGCTTTAAAAATATTGGTTTGAGCAGAAATCAGGCCAAGTGTTAAGGTCTGACAATATCATCTATACTCAAAATGCTCTTGCATGTAAAGAAAATTAATTTAGGCTCTTTGTATGTAAAACAGTGTATGGCAAGTTTATGAATAATCTAGTCTTGAATTTTAATGTCTTAGATGACTTTTAAAGAGGGTTCCTTCAAATAGAATTTACATGTAAGGGAAGAATAGTTTCTGACTAAGTGGAAAACTGGAATTTGAAACCCAAAATGTAGAAGACACCTTAGATTCTAATTCAGAGGTGTTTCTTTGTCCATTTCAATCTGTGAGATTCTCTAAGAATCAGTGTCCTGGTCCTAAATCTTTCTAGGTAACTCTCCCTTATATTGATAAGAAAAAGTCTCCAGTTCCAGCATCAATGTAATAGTGTGGTAGATGTGAGAGAGGTCAGTTGACGGCTCAAGCGGGGTTACAAATGGAATTAAAGGCATGGAACTTGAAAATCGAGCTTTGCAAATGCAATATTTTAGCCTTGCTAATACTCAATGAATTATCCTCATCTCTGAGTTTAAATGAGATCAAAGATGTCAACAGGTCTTTGCTATTCAGTTTTTCATTACGAAGGTCTCCAAATGATTTCTACTACTCTGCAATGTTCTTTACAAACAACCCAGCACCTTTTCCTTTAACTGGTTGTGATGTTGTTGTTTTTTTTCCTCCTTTAACTTTGTGGATTTCATTTATTGATTGTACAAATATTTGCAAGCCTACTATGTGTTGCACTGTTCTAACTGCGGAGCATACAGAGATGGACAAGATCGACTCATGGAAGACAGCAGAACATAGATGCTATAAAAGTATATAACAAAAATTATATAACAGTGAGGGAGCCAGGCTCCGGGTCCGCACCGTGAGCCGTGAGCCATGAGCACGTGGGAGGAGACGCCCCGCCTTCAGAGATCCGGTTCTTAAAAAAAAGGGGGAGATGGGGAGACGGCACTATCCGTAGGTCAGGGGTGGTGGCCGGGGGTGGATTAAAGAGGGAAAAAAATTATATAATAGAAAAATAAAGCAGGTGTTTTAGAGACCCTGATGAGGGAGGTTTTCTCCCTGGGAAGGTGACATGAGCAGGGAATGAGGAAGCAATTCGTGTGAAAATCTGAAAAGAGACATTTCTGGGCAGAAGATAGAAGATGCCAAGGGGACAAATATAATAATAATAATAATAGTAGTAGTAGTAGTAGTAGTAGTAGTAGTAGTAGTAGTAAACAGTCTGGCATTTTGGAAAAATAGCAAAAAGGCTGGGACTAGAATTAATTGAACAAAGCATGAGGTGAGTTTACAGAAATTCACAAGGCCTTTTAGCCGTGACCAAGGGGCTGGAGTTTAGGCTAAACGAAATAGAACCCATTAGAAGGGTTTGAGCAGGGAAGTAACACGACTTGATTTATGTTTTTAAATGATCACTCTGGCAGCTGTGTAGAGAATTGATAATAAGGGAATAAGAGTGGAAGCACCAATAAAAAGCCTTGTACAGAAATGAGGAATGATGGTGACTTACACTAGTTTGAAAATGGTGAAGGTGGTAAAGACATTTTTTTTAAATCTCCTATAGGCTTTGTTAGTTCAGAAGCCAGCCTCACTTTCATTCCTTGCTAACACTGTTCCAATAGAAATCTGGTATGCCAGCCTCTGATGATGAATTATGCTTGGTCTTATCATTTCCTGACTATCCCATCTCCTGGTGTTAGACATTCACTTGCCCAGCACAGCTCAGACTATCTTGGTTATCCAAAAAGAGTTCAGAGAAAGTCATCTGGTGAAGGCTTTCTTCTTATTGATGATAGAAGGAAAGGCATTCTGTACGCCTCTCCTTCAAACCAAAACCTTGATCAATATAGAAAAATACAGAAAATTGAAAAGAGAAACATTTCCCTAAGTGTACTCTATGAACAGAAACATTTGAGAAATACCGTAACAGAGTGTAATAGGTTTAGTCTCAGATTTTTTCAAATATTTATGTGCTTTGTAGATGTCCAAGAGAAAGCTAAAGAACCCAGATTTTTCTCAAACTTAGGTAACCATAGTTTCTCATTTAAGAAATAATAATCTGGTTCACGAAATTAGTATTCTTCAGAACACCATTATGGTAATATTAGATAAAGGAGTAAATTTTGTAGAATCAAACAATATTCTTCAAAATCATGGTGCACCATTCGACAATGTACTCAGAGAGCCCACAGCAGGCTATAAACATCTAAAGTTTTAAGTATTAAGGTCTTCTGAGGTAAAAATAAATCAACCACTTTGGAGAATCTACCAAAGTAGATGCTTCATGCTAAGATTTGGATTTTCAGAAATCTTATTCATTCACAAGAATTAGAAGTCTCATTCAAATAAAAAATTCAATAAGGATACAACTAGGAAATTGCTTTCTGGACTTTCTCCCCGTATTTAAATAAACTCATTAGGAAGGAAGGAGGGAAGGAAGGAAGGAAACAGCTAACAGTATTCTTTGAATGAATAGTTCATTCTATTAGTATTTCAAAAAGCATTAATTTAAATAAAGAATCTGAACTACACAAGAAATTTTACCACAACAATTTACAGACAGTTATATATAGAGAGAAGATTTTGAACCATAATTCATTAACTCTGGTAGTAAAAGATAGCATGCTGCAAAATTTTATCTCATCATAAAAAAGGATTAATATGGCTTATAACTAAAAGTCAAAATGGATTTTCATTACATAGTCTAATTTAATTTCTCAACCACAAGGTGTTGGTAGAAAAGAGTGATTTATACTTAGCTGCTCAGTTCAGATTTTCTCTGCTGGCAATTCTGACAGTAGATTTTATACATTACTGTTATAACTATGTAATGAAACTCAATCAAGAATATTCTCTTAAAACCTTACTCCTCAAAGTGTGATCCACAACCTAGCAGTTTTGACATCACCTAGGAGTCTGTTAGAAATGCAAAATCTTAGGTCCCACCCCAGATCTACTAAATCAGAATTTGCATTTTAACAAGATTTCCAAATGATTCATAGGCACATTAAAGTTTGAGAAGCATTGCCTTAGAAGACATTCTCCAGGTGTTTAACTATCGGTGAGGATTGTTCTGCCTCAACCTCAGATGATCAGCAGGTTTTTATTAAGAACCTGACATTGGGATTATCATTCAACCCCTTCACCGTGCACTCACTTAAAATCTATGATCTACAATAGACTGAAAATACTATTTAGAGTACAATATACATACCACACTTTGTGCAGATCTGACATACAAATTTTGAATAGATAATTAATTTCACATTTTACCTATCTATTCTCACTTTAGTAAGGCACAAGTTTATAAAGAAAGAGAGACAGAGAGACAGAGACAGAGAGAAAGAGAGGGAGAGAGAGCGAGAGGGAGAGAGAAAGAGAGAGAGAGAGAGAGAAACACATTTGGAAGCACAAGCAAGTGTGCTGCCTGACTGGGCTCCAAATTCATCAGTTGGCAAAAATGCAAACAGCCAAGTCTTTGCCACTGACTTTCCCAGAACGACACCCCTGCTTTATTAGAAGTATTTAGCCTCTTTGAAATGCTTCCACTCTGGATTCTGAATGGAATTATTTCTTAACCAAGTTTCTCTAAAATCCCCAAGTTTATTAAAAAACTCTGCCCAATCTCAAACACATCACCAGACTACCTGGGTGGCATGAGTTCACTTAAAATTTCAAGAACTTCTGATCTTTTCAGAGCCTGACTTTCTCTATGCACCAGTCTATAATACAGCAGCACAGTTACATGCTGATCACTCAGCCCAGCATTATACCATAGGGGCAGTGATACCAGGAAGATTTGGCATCTAACAATAGGGTCTGGTGTGTTAAGTTGAGGTACAACCATGTCCTTGGCTGCCTTCATTCTTCCCCTGCTAAGCCCAACTTGGCCTTCCTATGTAGAGCTTCTTGCTTCCCCTCCTTTTCCAGTACTCTGTGGTATAGCTAAGTTCTACATGTAAGGTTTGTGAGCACAAAGAATCATATGCCAATCACCTCTTTCAATAAACCAGCTTCTCCTAAATTTGAAGAGAGTGAAGTTTTTCGTAGGCAGTAGTCATTCTTAGTTGCAACATAGGGGAGGAAAGAGGGAACTAAGTGTTAGGACCAAGGATGATAGGTGGAGTTTTGAGAGAGGGCTTGGTATCTGATAGTGACAGGGGAGAAAGAAGGTGGGATATATGCTGGCAGAAAAGGTGGATAGGGAAATGAGAAAGCCAGCTATGTGGAAAAACTAACATTGAGAAAGAGAGCACTCTTCCTTTCTCAGGACTGATGGACTGATTTTTGGCCTTAATTCTAGTCCTGAGTATAAGTATGTGATGATCTCAGAGGGTCCTCACTTAGACCTCTCTCTTAGATGGAATAGACATGCAGCCCCAGGGTCAAGACCCCATCTTACTCATCCAGCTTTCCCCAGACACCCTAAGTGTACAAAAGTAGTCTTATAAACCATGCACTCAATGAGCCCCTAATTGCTAATTCTCATAGTACTAGGTCTATCAGTCCCACTGTACATGTAGGTCACTTTCTTCTTAATACTCTCCACTTGGTCATTTGAGACATGTCATTACCCTGGTCTCTCTGCTCTCTGGTGATTTCTGCATAGACCTAATTATGGGTTGCTTTTTCTCAGACTGACCCAAAACTTTGATATCCTCTAAGATGCTCTCCATCTGATTCTCTTTCCACATGCTCTCCATCATCTACCTATATGTTAATGATGCTACCAAAATAATATTATTAGCACAGGTGTCTCTTCTGAGTCCTAAAAATGTTTATCTAATTGTCTCTGGAACACATTCACTTGGATGTCTCAGAAAATTCAAACTCAACACAACCAACCCTGCTGTAATTATCTTCCCATTGCAATCTGTTTCCCTCCTTCACACTTTATCACAGTGAATGGCAATACCGAATCACCCAAGCACTGTGGATACTGTGCTCAATTCCTATCAAGCCTTCACCTCATTTCTTTTCTTTAGACCTTTACAACTCATTTAATTTAGACTCTTGGCATCTCCCTTCCTATATTAACATATCAGTCATTTAACTAGACTCTCTGCTTCTAATTTCCTATCACTCTCTAGGCATGCTATTCTATTGAATAAAATATTTTTCTTAATGTAATAAAAATTCATACTCCTTAGCACAGCTTATGAGATTCCCTGCCTGCCTCTTCTGCATCTCTTCTTCACACTCCTTGATCTATGCCTAATACCTGAAATGTCCTAAATAAACCATGTGATTTTGTGCCATCCTGGTGCTCTACCAACCTATTCAAAAAGCACCTAATCATATTGAAAGAGCCAACTTAGATGACCTCTCCCAGCAATAAAGCTTTTCCTGACTCTCAGAATCAGGAAAATCCACTCCTTTCTTTGTTTCCACATGGAATATTGCACTTTTAAAAAGTGTAGTACTTTATTTTATGTTAATCATATATATGGTTATTTCCCCAAGCATGGAATCTTGTCTTATTTGTGTTTATAGTTGTAGCACCAAGCACAATGCCTGGCACAGGCTAGATCGGTAAATATTAACTGAGAGAAAGAATGAATATATAGGCATGGAGTGAATTCAAAACAGGGAACTTAGTTTACTAGCTGATGCCTAAATTCATCATGACAAAGCCAGATTTAAAATGAAATACCTGTGGTAGATGAGATAACATTCACAGCATGGCCTAAAAGAATGACATCAGAGTCATTCTTGTGACTGGAGAACCTAAGAGGAAGCAGATCTCTTAAGGATATGGGCACTGAGAAGTGGTTGGGGAAGTTCCAGAACAGGGGCAGGTTTTATCTGTTAACAGGCATCTGAATTAAACATGAAGAGGAGCATAAAAGAACAAGAAGGCTTACACTCAGGAACATGTTTCTTCACTTTAATTCCTTCCTATACAGGAGACCTTTTGAAGTTTACAGGTCAGACTATCATATCGCTTCAAACTACGTTCGTAGCCTGTATACTCCTCCTGTTTTATTTTTAGCTGAGTTCTCTCCTGTGAAAAACAAGAATTCCCCTAAATTGGAGGCAAAAGCTATTTGAAAGTCCTATCTGTGAAAGGTTATCAAATGAAGTTATGACATCTGGGATTTTTTTAAAGACAGTTCTGGCTTTAAAAAAAAAAAATAGTCTGGTGCTACTGATAGTATGGTTTAGAATGCGAGTCTGTTATGAGGGCAGTGGAAAAGATTTAATCCTGCCCCATCCCCATTCTGCTCTATGGTTTTTTTATTTTATAAACAGCCAAAGTTGATAAAATGTCCTTTGACAGTAAATACTGTCAATATAAACATTGATCCCAAAACAAAGATTCATCTCAGTCAAGCCACTAAAATTTCATTGGACTCAATGAAATTTTTTTCAATGAAGCTGTGAAAGCAGTTTTTGCCCATTCCCTAAACTATTACTAGTTGGAAACGGAATTGGTTTTCATAAAGATTTATGAACACTTCCAAAATCCCTTAGCAGCTGAAAGCCATATAGTAACTTTTTCCATGTCTGAATAAAACGTGAAGCTTATAGAAGTGATAGTCGCAAAGAGCAGTGAGATTAGATTTGGGTTGCTTCCACCCAGTCCTCGCTCTACTTAGGACCCATGTCTGCTGCAAGCTTGCTAAAGCTTTGGAGAGTAATCTTTATGTTATTAATTTATTGGAGTTCAGTTAAATATTAGTGTAACCCACTTCTAATTATTGGCAGAAATGTAGAAGGGTCATTATGTCTCAAGTGTAAATAACTTGAAAATTATTTTGAGTAAGGGTTGAAATAGATTTAATTTTACATTTCTGCCTGAAAATAGGTAGGTTAGATGGCCTAGGAATTACTTTTAATAAAGTCTCATTATTAAGATCTGAGAGTCATTGTGATTAATTCCATTCCTTCAGCTTCATTTCTATTACTGAACGCTTACGCCTGTGAAAAGCACATGGCTAGGCAGAGCACTTCTCAATATTGCCTTGATAGGGAGAGTGGTTCAGAGTTTGCATTCCCGAGGCTTCTTTAATTTACAAGGAAAATGAAGAAAAATTTGTGAATCTGAAATCAACTAAGCAAAAATTAAACAAGTAGTTACTGTTAACATTTAAAGGCAATATTTCTTGGAGGAATCATGGATGAATTCTGAGTAGACTGTTTTTCTGATGTCTTCAGATACTGAGCTGCTCTATACACAGACAGCATAAGCCCTAAGGCATATTGGGAAGAAATGATAAAAAATAGTGGATTTGAATATCACTCCCTGAATCCTAGCCCCATCAATTATTAGCACTATCACATCCGCCGCAGGCAATCTCCATATCTTTAGGATGTCAAAGCCACTCCAGACAAGCCATAGATGCTCTATCTACATTCATAGCAATTGCCCAAGAACAGTCAGACCCGCACCTGTTTTGGGAGTTTCCACCTGTTTCCTGAACCTTAGTGTGTTTTCTTTCCCCGCAACTTCCGTTCTTTGGTTGAATGGATTAACCTTGGCTTCTCTAACTCAAACTTGAGGAAGGTCTATTTTTGTCCAATTCTGTCTAATTTTGTCTAATTTTGTCTAATTTTGTCTGTTCCCAGAGACCCAAGCCCTAGCACCATCAATGATGGTTGTCCTTCTAGGTAGGCCAATCCAGTCTCCTTGTAAGGGAGTGTTAGAGGTTCAGGAATGTGTTCGCTCACCTTGAGCCAGCCACTTAACACTTTGGAAGCCAATGTCAATCCTCTAAAATGAAAGAAACCATTCTACCTAACTCAGTGTTTTCTTCTAAGCATCAATAAAATAAATGTCTGTAAACATAAAGTACAGTAAACCTATATAGTTTACTTAAGTAGCCAAGATAAACCTTAGTAAGATACCATTACCTCTTAGCTAACTATTAAGTATTCCAGGTAGCAGTATTTTAACTGCAATTTTTAGATGAGATGCTTCTAGACCATAACTTTATACATAATTAACACTGGTATCTTAGTACTTTGTACTAGTAATAAAAGCATCAGCTAGGATTGACTAAACTCATAGAGGATTGTAAACTACATGTAATTTATAATACTATTAAAAAAAAAAACACTAGGTTGTAGACTTCTAATAGCAATTTTCAGTCTCTCCTCCCTGAAGAATCAGTAACAATCTTTACTCGGTTGGGGCCAAAGAAATTGTTGCTAACATGCTCAATGTTGTTTCTCATCTATTCTTTTGACCTAGTTTCTGTACATCCTCTAGCTTCATGTCCTAGTTTATACTTTTGTCACATTAGTAGGACCTGGGGTGGCACTTCCTTTTATTAGGGTAGTTAATTCTAAATACAGAACTTTTTCAGTTTTTCACATACAATTACTGAAAGTTCATTCTCCATTAATAAAGGTTCCAGTGTTCTCTAATTGTACTACAAAATCATGTTTAATCAAGTAATTATCACTCCAAGAGTGTTCTGTCTTTACAGTTCTTCCTGTCCCCGAGATCTGTGATTTGTCTAGATGTCTTTTGACATTTTGTCTCTGAGTACTGCAGTACTGATCTTATTTGCTCACTTATTGATGAAGAGAATAATTTCCAGATTAAGCCTATGATGAAAATCTTGTGCACATGATTGTTTCTTTCTAGTTTAAAAATGTAGTCTTGGCTACCATGGTTCGTTTTGTGTCATTTGCTTTTAAACCATACTATGATGTCCCTGGGATCTCAAGCTTTACTAATAATTACTTCATATTTATTTTAGTGCAGCTTGGAAAATGTACTTGTAAAGTGTAAAGATCCATACAAATGCAATTAATTGTTTTGGTCACTTATCAGAAGACCACAAATATAAGACTACAAAGGGAAATGAGTCCTAGAGAAGGCAATTATAAAACACTAGTCAATGAAAAGAAAAACTATTTATTTTCTCGACATTAATCACTTCTGACACGAAATGTGTGGGGGTTTCACACCAAATAATTCTCCATTTTCCTGCGTACACTAAATGGGTGTCCTATGACTTAATTCAGTTCCGACAATAACTACCTAGAGTTAGCACAGACCCCACAGGTTAAGGGCTCGTCCCACAAAAGGATGCCAGTCACAAGTTTGGGTCTCTTGTACTTCTGATCAACCAACTAAAAATTAGAGATTCCCGTGTCTCCCTCCTCAGGTTCAGTTATTTGCTAGAATGGCTCACAGAACTCAGGGAAGCACTACTTATGTTTACCAGATTATTATAAAGGATAAAATTCCATCAGGAATAGCCAGATGGAAAAGATGCATAGGGCAAGGTATGGGGGTGGGGAGCTTCCATGCCCTCTCTAGGCACACCACCCCCAGAACCTCAAAGTGTTTATGAACCTGAAAGCTCTCCACATCATGTAGAATTTTTATAGAGGTTCCGTTACATAGGCATGATTGATTAAATTATTGTTGATTGAACTCAATCTCTAGCCCTTCTTCTGTCTCCTTTAAGGTTAGGGATGGGATCAAGTGTTCTAATCCTCTAGCCATCCGGTTGGTTCCCCTGGCAACAAGCACTTCATTTTCAGGGGCTTTCTAAAACTCACCTCTATACCTCCAGACCTATTTCAGGAATTTGTAGGGTTTTAGAAACTCTGACCAAGGGCTGGGGATAAAGACCAAAATATATATTTATTATATCATATATCACAACTAGAAAAGACTGTTAGCCAACATTTCTGGAAAGAAAAGTTAAACTTTTCTATTTTGCATATTCTTAACTAAGCCATAGTATGTTAGATAGATGATAGATAGATAGATAGATGATAGATAGATAGATAGATAGATGATAGATAGATGATAGATAGATAGATAGATGATAGGCGGATTATGTATATTGATATATATAGATAGATGATAGATAGATAGATAAAAAAAAAGATAGATAGATAGATAGATAGATAGACAGACAGATAGACAGATGATAGGCGGATTATGTATATTGATATATAGACATGTAGTTGTTGACATTTATTCAAGATTTATATTTTTCTCATAGCATTTACATCATCTTGCCTTCTTGATTAGAGTTATCAACTGAAATGAATGCCCTTGACCAGCCTGTCTATGTGTGAATTCCTAATTCCTATTGTAGGCTCTGAAAGAACAGTGTTCTCTAGCTGAGTATGGCAACTTAAAACTATAACACTGTTGAAATGGAAATCACTTTAGTGATGATCTCATTGAAGCTTTTCATTTTAACAAAGAAGCTGTAAAAATAGAAGGGCAGTTCCATTATCAGACTTATTGTCTCCCAAATCCTTAAACGGTTCTAAAACTGGTTTTTAGGAAACTCGCTGATGTTTATGTGAAGTGTGAAAAGAGTAAGATATATCTCTATATTCCACACACACAAAATATTTATATTATTATTATTATATCGAATTAGTAGTTCCATCGTTCAGACAGTAATTAGAAAATGGGTCTGAAACTGATTTTTTCACTTTTATCCACAATTCTAATGGATTCCTTATGAACAACATGTGGTTTTAAAACTAAAATAGTTTTTCTAGTTTCTGTAAACAGTAAATTTACTAGGTCAATATACTGCACAACTGTTATAAACAAATCTGATGTTCAATATGCACCAAAAAATAGAATTTGCTAGCTTTCTGCTGGTCTTCCAATGCATAGATGAGATACAAAGGTGAAATTATTTTTGTATTTGTGGTATTGTTTATTATATTTTACTAATTCAAATTAGAATCCTTTTTCAGAAGTTTCTACAGGAGTTTAAACAATTTGGGAAACTTTGCTACTTAAAATTATTTTATTGCTCATTATTGTGCTTACAAAGTGATGTAGCCTCTTTTTACTGTTTACATTCCTCCTATTTACCAATGATATTTTAGTCTCTGATGTTCTCTTATCTCTCTTATCTAGTCTACAAAGACATTCATCTCTGTGTTCCTGTAGTTTGGTCTGGTTTGGGATAAAAAGAAAAGATAACCTAAGATTAAATTTATTTCTTTTAATCCCCCCACAAAACACTTTGCTATTCTGAAGACATCACTATTATATTAATAATTTATGCTATATTCACAACATATTTTATAAGTTGCTTTGAAATTGTTTTCTGGTTTCAAACTTGTTTGTGTGTCTGCCTACTTAGATTTCCAGCAATTCAAGAATAAGAACATATTTTTAACTTCTTTTGTGTCTGCAAAGTGCTTGGGACATATGTACATAAATGTTTGTTGTGTGATATAACTTTACCCACGATTAACCAATTTCACACTGTGTATTCACCATGAATCTTTGCAAAATGCCTAGGAACTCTCTTTTTCAAGATGAGGTCATGCGTATGAGAGGTTTCAGATATGACACTGTTGTGTAGCACTTTTATTTTACATGGCCTCTGCCCTCTGCTAACAGAAGAGACAGGCTGTAAACTATGTGTGTCTTGTAAACTTTTGAGATCATACATGGATCAATTGTTAAATCATTCTAGTGCACAAATCCAATCTTCTAGATCAGATTACTTATGAGATAAAAGGCTATCACATGATAACCATGTGCTCTGAAAAGAGAATTGTTTTATACCAGGTCCTTTATACATGTAACAAGAGAAACAATTGTTTCTTCTTCTGAACTGAAGCATGAAATAGACTTGATTTAAGAAGTTATAAACCATCAATAGCTTCAGGAGTTGTGAAAAGACTGGTAAAAAGTGAAATTTCCCCAAATTGCTTTTCTACTCCAGAAAAATTGTTCTGAACACCTTGACCCGAAGAAACCGGTCTGTTGAATTTCTCTGTTATGCAGCATTTTGTATGGCATTTGGTACCTATTGGCTTAAATAGTTATTTTTTTGATCTGTTAATTTCCCAAAGTAAATGGAACGTTTCCAGAGGGAAAGAAAAAATAGGCTATGTTTGGGGTGAGAAGAAAGAAGTTAGTTTGAGGCCAACCATGAAGCCTATTAGGCCCCAGGCAAGGCGTTCTAATTTAATTGAGTTGAGTTAGGGGTGGAGGTATTAAGAGTCTCTGAGTGGGGAAATGACATATTCATCTTTGTGCTGTAGAAAAATCAACGTACTGAAAAGTCAGAAGACTAAAAACAGAAAATGTTTATTGAGTATTATTTATTGCCTGGTTGCCCTATTGGAATGCACATTTAAAGAGAATAAGGGTCCCAAATCTGTTTATCACATGTTATGCATAGCACTATCGATGCCCCGCCCCTTGAACTACCTGAGCTCCCAGCTGCTGGGTAGACAATTTCAGCACTTTGGCAGCTTCCCAGCTCCGGCGCCTGCATTCTATTCTTCACCGGAGGACTCTGGCGCCTGGGAGCGTGCTTGCCTGTAAACAGGTGTCACCTGTTAATGTGGAGAGATTAACCCTCTACCACTAGAGGATGAGTCCTTTGATAAATGCCCCAGCCCCCGGGTCTTCCAGGAGTAGGGGGTTCTGAAGTGTATTTTCACAGCTTCTCACCAGGTTTCAGAACTCTTGTAATTGAGAAGCATTGTTTCATCTTAAAGCATCAGGAAATCTGGGCTAATATATATCTTGAGGAATCTTAGTTTGGATTCCTCAATAGCAGACCTTGAGACAAGCACTTGGGTGCTTTCAATTTACCAAGGAAAAAGAATGCCTCAAAAGGTTAGGTTAGAGGAAGGCACTGAGAGATTGTAAACATTCTTTTTTTATGCATCACTGTGTTTACATGTTACATACTTTATCATTTAAAAATATAGAATAACATAAAAGTCAAATAAATTAATTAATTAAATGATATCTACCTGACATATCTATGAATGTTCCACCAACATCTCAGACTCATCTCTGGAACCCAGTCAGCATTATCCAAACACGCTCTCCCCTCCCTCCCTATTCCAGCTCTTCCTTCTGGTTGCCTTTTATATATATATATAATGCTACTACCATCATCCAGCCTAAAAATGCCAGTCATATTTTACTTTTCCATAGTACCTGCGCCTGACAATTCACAGCAATTTTTCCCAATATATTATATCAGTTCTTTCATTTTCTCTGCCCTACACTCTACCCAAATTCAGGTCTCCAAACTGCCCTTTATGCCTACATCATTGGTTAGCAAACAACTGTCTCTACTCTCCCCAGTGTATATGGCATTCACATCTGGCTATATTTTCTGATCCTCTAAGGCATAATATATGTTTCCTTGTAAATTGTAAGCTGTTTGAGATTAGGACCTACATTTTATACTTTGTTTTGCATGCAAAAATGCGTGAACATAAATTTGTAAAAATACCCAGATTTCTCTCAGTTTATGACATTAATGATTTAACAGTCCAAATTATATAAGGAGCATTCAAAAAAATACTTATTGACTGCCTGCTGTTTGTCAGGCAGCATATCAGGTGCTGGAAATATAGTGGTGAACGACAATAATGGCACAGCTCATTGTTCTCTCATATTCTAGAGAGGAAGACAAAATGAAAAGGTAAACACATACTCGATTATAAATTAAAGAGCTCTGAAGAGACGGAACAGCATTGCCTGCAAGAGAACAATATGGTCGCCTAATATAAGAGGATGAGCAGGAAAATCTGTGAGGAGACCTTTAAGCTGAGACTGAAAAAAGAGAAGAATCATGTGAAAAGTTAGAGGTTGTGTGTCCAGCAAAGGGAAAAAGATAGGCAAAGTTTTCGAGAATGAAAAAACCTCAATGCACTTAAGTAAATTAAGGAAAGTCACTGTGGCTAAAGCAAAGTGATCCTGGGGGACGTGGCCAATGGACAGCTAGCAAAGAAGTCATAGGCCAGATCATAAGGTCCTTGTAGACATTGTTAAGTGTGGTTTATACTGGAAGAGAAATGGGTAACTAAAGAATTTAAGCCAAGGGGTGGCATACATGATTTGACTTAGAATTTTTAAAGTTCAATTTAGCTTCTATGTAGAAAATTGATGATGTGGGAGAGGAGCAAATAGGGAGACCAGGTAGTGGATTATTGAATAGCCCAGATGAGATTACCGCAGTTTGGAAGAGGGTTATAGTAAGGCAGAAGAAGATAATACGGATGCACTTGAGATGTATTCCAAAGGGCAAATTGATTGAACTTAGTTATTAACGGATTAGGTGTGGGGAATAGAGAGCAGGAGGAATCAAGGATTATTTTTCAAATTTCTGGACTGAACAACTGGGCAGATGGAGTATTATTTTCTTAAAAGAAGATTGGGTGGAGAAATAGTTTAGATATGGGTAAGAAAACAGAAACTCAGTTTTAAATATGTTATTTGGACAATGCCTGCTAGATGTCCAGGTAGAGACGTCAGGTAGGCAGTAAAATATATTAACCTGGAGCTCAGAAGAGAGGCCCAGGCTGGAGACATGAACTGGGGACTCATGGTGATATTTAATGGTATTATTAAGCTGGTATTTAAAAACATAGGAAATGGGTTAGATCTCCAAAGAGAGAAATGGAAAAGAAGGAAAGGGGTCCCAGAACAGAGCCCGAGGGCTTTCCAACACTAGGGTAGAGGGAAAGAAGCCATTAAAAAGACTCGGAAAGGCCAGATAGAATTGGGGGGAAAGAGAAAGAAAAAGAAAAGAGAGAGAGAGAGAGAGAAAGAGAGAGAGAG
>NW_006442484.1:49921252-49989712 GCF_000325575.1 Pteropus alecto
AAAAAAAAAAAAAAAAAAAAAAAAAAAAAAAAAAAGAAAAAAAGAAAGAAAGAAAGAAAGAAAGAAAGAAAGAAAGGAAAGAAAGAAAGAAAGAAAGAAAGAAAAAGAAAGAAAGAAAGAAAGAAAGAAAGAAAGAAAGAAAGAAAAAGAAAGGTAAAAATATGGATTCAGATCAGTGGCTCTGATATGGCCAGAGTCTGGAGAGTATGGAAGTGCCTTTGATACACCCGCTTACTGGGCATCAGCTGGAAATGTCATGACTACAGAGAGACTGCTTGTTTCAGAATGATGACAATATGGGCTAGTTGTAGAACTGGGTTGAAATCAGCACGCAGATCTACTCAGAAAGAAATACTCTGAGTAGAAAAAACAGCAGAGCCTTTCAGCACGGGCCCTGATAGCTACTTTTCTAGAAGCAATTTCATTTCATTTTTACAGTAGATTTATCACACGCCATTGTTTGCCTTTCACTTTGTTGCAAATAATAATATTTCCATTATTTTGTCTGTTGACAAAAAAGTAAAAATGATTGGGTTAGGTTTGGCTGCCACTCCATAAATATCTCAAATCCCACGTCTAAAACTTAATTCATTAGTGCCCCATGTGTGCCCCCATTCGTGCACATACACATATACGTAACCTCATCCCCCCGTGTGTTTTTTCTCTATGAATCAGCACCAGGTACCAAGATCCCAAACTCAAAACTTGGACGTCACCCTGACTCCATCTCAGCTCCATATTTGTATTTGCCAATACTATCACCAAGTTTTATTGAGTTCTGTCTCTCATATCTCTTGAATCTATTATTTCTTCTATTCCTCCTCTGCTACTTCCTAGTTCAGGCACCATCATCTCACTACTCATTACTGTAGGAGCCTCCAAAATTAAGGTTTCTCTATTCGGTCTTTTCTTCACACTTCTGAAACCCACAGCTGTCCAAGACAAATCTTCCAATAGCTTCCTGTCAGCCCCAGCATAGAGTTAAAATTTTCTAACCTGACTTAGGTTCATGACGTGTCCCTGCTTCCCTAGTCAGCCTGGCATCATTCCTGTGTGTGGACAACTAAAAGCTCCACCAAGACCATCTTTTTCTGCTCCTTTACCTGGCCCTGCTGGAGCTGGTCCTCATTCCTCCTCTCAAACTGCTTAGCCTAACTCAACATTCCTTGTCCTTCAAATCTCTCAGTAAGTGTCCCTAAAGCATTCAGAACTTCCGCTAGTTAGCAAAAGTTTGTCTGCCACTGGGCTGAAAATTTCCCTGAAGATTTTTCTTGCCTCCCTCGCTGTGGTATCCTGTGGGGCCTGCAAAGTGCCAGCTCAGTGAATATGCTGAATAAATGAACAAGTATTTTAGTGATGTGTCTGCCATTACAACTTAAAATGTGCTATTTCCGTCTGGTCTTAACACACACACACACACACCCTTTGTTGAACCCTTTTTTCTTCCTTTGTTTTTTTCACATAGCAATAATTAATAACTGGGCCTGCATCTCCTACAAATATCAGTGTAATTGTCTCTGGTTGTTCAGGAAAGAAACCTAAGGCACGTATGGATTGTACAAGAATGAGAATCGAACCCAGTTCGTGTGTGTTGTACTGAGGTTTGAGTATCTTCAGAGGCTTATTATGGTGTCTGCCTCTGGACCTCACACTGGGTATCCGGTGGCAACTGGATGGATGCCTAGAAAGGGCGGAGCCATAAGAACGGGTTTCTTCGTTAAAACGAGACAAGTCACAGTGCTATATTAATCCAGCCTCGCTGTTAGACTCATAACAGCCTAAATCCGCGTGCCATTCTGCCTCCTCGCACAGGCAGCCCAAGACTTAAGAGGAAGTGTGCGGAGGGAGGAAGTGGGCATAACAGGGCTCAGTGTCTTGAAGTGAATAGCCAGCCATAATGTCGCTGTACTTAAGTCGCCTTCAGTTCCTTGTGTTTGTTTAAATTTGTGGCCCTCCGGTTATTCACTAGCGGTTGCTGATGCCCCGAAAAATCAGATATAGCGCTTAACTATCAATGAAAGATCTGGAAGGTTCCCTGCCGCAGTCCCCATGCCCAGGTTTGTGGCTGGCCTTTGGGCCACACCAGGCAGGGCTTGGAGCGTCTGCGCTCATAGTGGGACCCGTGAGGGTCAGGTTGGGGTCACGCCGCCCGCATTCAGGCCCCAACCACGGTTAGAAGGCAAAGCCCGTGCTTCTTCCAGCTCCACTCTTGGCAAAGCCCGGAAGGGTCCGAGCCACACAGCTATCCGCGGGGTCTGTGAAGCCCCAGGCCGAGGCAAGCATCCTGAGTAGCGGAGGTCCCCCAGCGCCCCCTGCAGCCGCGCGCGGTCCGGGGGGAAACGGCCCCAGACTTGCGCCTCTGCACCACGCCCTGGACCCCACCCAGCAGCTACCGCCCGGGACTGCGAGAACACCCGCTCCTCACTGCTGCAGCCACGGGGCGTGGGGTCCCTAGGGCGCGTCTACATCCCGAGCCGCCCCCATTGCTCCGCCCGCAGCGTCCGACTTCCCCTCCCTCCTTCTGTCAGTCCCTCCCTCCCTTCCCCCCTTCCTTCCCGCTTCCCTCCTGCCCACTGGTGCCGAACACGCCGAGCGTCCTCTCTTGGGACGCTTTTCCCCTTGGCTGGTCGTCCCTTGTCTCATCCCGCACAACTTCGGGACAGTGCCGTTTGGTGTTGAATGTTCCCCTCCGAGAACACATGGCTGGGGAAGCGAGGAGCCGGCCGGGCCCCCGAAGGGCCGCCGTCCGGGAGGCGGTGATGCTGCTGCTGTGCCTGGGGGTCCCGAGCGGGCGCCCTTACAACGTGGACACCGAGAGCGCGCTGCTCTACCAGGGCTCCCCCAACACCCTGTTTGGCTACTCGGTAGTGCTGCACAGCCACGGGGAGAACCGATGGTGAGTGGAGTCAGACTGGGGCGCTCTCGGCATCCCAGAGCGGGGAGGGAAGGGTGCCTCAGGGATTCCCTACCCAGTTCAAACTTTCCTCTCTCAGAAGGAGGCAGAAGGGAAACGCTGCGACGACCAGCTCGCTGGAGATCTATCTGTTCAGGGAAACTAACTTATCTTGAGATGCCAGCTCCCGGGGTGCGTTCTGACGCAGGGCCCTGGAGCTGGGAGTTAGGAGTGGCGGGTTGGGTGTGCGGGGTGGCGGGCGGAGGAGGGGAGATGGGCCGGCTGCCAGCTGTACGTTACGTCTGTTGAGACCAGGGGTTCAGTGGGCAGCCTAGCTCAAGTGTGCGCGTACATTTCTCGCTTTAGGCTCATAGTGGGGGCGCCCACGGCCAACTGGCTCGCCAATTCTTCTGTGGTCAATCCCGGGGCGATTTACCGATGCATAATCGGAAAGAATCCAAATCGGACATGCGAACAGCTCCAGCTGGGTGAGTTGGATCTGGGATCAGGAGCGAGTGAACCCCCCTCCCGGTGCGCCATATGTGGACTCCACGGTAAAACAAGTCCTGGAAAAACTCGTGTTGGCTGTAACTTGGTTAAAGCGAATGATTTTCACTCTTAACTCCACAACATCTTCATTTCTTAACATAAAATGGTCCCCCTTCTCTGTTAATATTTTACTCCCCTTTGCTTATGACAATTTCAGTACTCTGACAAAACTGTGTAGAAGAAAATTTCCTATAATGCCCTCTCTTCATCTTTCTGCCAACCCTCAGTGTGTAAAATATCTTTTAAAGTTTCAACACATTAGGGGCATGATACAGCTAAGCCGACTTTAGAATTTTATTTCCATCTTTGACTTACCAGCTTTATTAAAGAGAACAGGCTAAGGGGCAGGTCAGAAATAGCAGTTGGAATTGATCCCTTATCCTGTCATTTAGCCTAAGGGCTTTCTTAAAAAGAAAATGATACAGTTTTATTTAGAATTTGAAGTGTAAAAGAAGAGCACAGGAAAATTTGGAGTCTCCATTGTTACTATAATTAAAATGAGGCTTAACATATAATTATTAATTTATCTTATCAAAAACTCTCATGTTAAATGGAAACTTCTATTTGAAGTCATTCCTTAATGTGTCCTCTTAGGTTTGTGACAACTTGAAAAATGTGTTCTGATGAGAGAAAGGAGAAAGTTCATATTTCAAAGCCAAAGCAAATTTGCTTTGCACAGACACGTGGGGGAAGAAAGGGGAACCAATATTAATTCAAATCTATCTTGTTGCAAACACTGTTAAGCATTGCTCTATATGTTGCTTTTTTTTTTTCTCATAGCACCACTGAGTCATGGCTGGCATTGTTGCTACTCAACATTGAGGGCTGCAAGCACTTTTTCTAAAGGTTACTCAGCTAGTGAGTGGGAGATGGGACCCCACACGTCAAAAAGTCAGGTCTGCTTGGGTCCAAAGTCCGAGCCCTTCTCTTTTTTTGTATGCATTTTCAATGCAAACAAAATTAAATGTAGAGTCGAATATGTTGTCTGATGAACTGATGAGTCATCTGTAAATGTTGAATAAAATGTTATAATTGATACTTTTTTTTTGTATTTAATTTTACTATCAATAGTTTTAAGCTAAGCTAGTTACTGCATCTTTAACCCCTTTTTCTTTTTATAGTAGTCTTTGGTTTTTCTCAAACTAGGAAGCTGGTTCCCTCATCTAAAGGAATTCAAATAGAGTGTACACATATTGGGATTTTTATTTTTAACTCAGAGAGTATCCATAAAAGTCTAGAAGTTGTCTGTAGCATGTAGAATAAGCCCCAGACTCTGTAAGCACCTTACATCCCAAAAGGCAGACTAGGAAAGCATAAAACATTCACAAACCTATCCATTTGGAATAATTCTGCAAGACATAATTTTCATTGCATGAGAGAGTTGTGGGATAAAGAACTGGGGAATGGAGCAGGCAACCTTGATCCGCGAGAGGATCTTGATAAGGTCTCAGGAGGGAAAAATTTCATTTCTGTTGTCCTGTCATAGTTTCCTGATCTTTGACATTATAACAACTGATATTTAGCACATACTTCCTGTCTGTAAGGGCACTGAATCTATTTCCAGATGTCAATATTTTAACTGGAAAGATCATGTCATAGTATTACATAAAATTTAAGATAATAATGCCTCTCAAAATTGAAGGAAAACCTAAATTCTTTGGGCATGTGTAGCACACAGAAATATCCTTGGAGAAATAAGCACATAGTAGATAAGCAATAAACATGAATTAAGTGAAAATTTATTGGATGGATGAATGGATGGATGGGTGGATGGATGAATACATAAAAGCAAAGTGAAAGTTTGATCGCCATCAACCTGATTGGTGAATAAGAGAAGTAATTAGAAATGACAAGCCAAAGTGATACTTTAACTTTTAAAATTTTGGTCAATAAAAAAAGTATTGACTGAGATGAAAGGCAAAAACGAAGACAAGATTTTTATTCGATCACTGGTTAAAATACTAATAGCTGTAAAATACTAATGGCTTTGAATATTTGCAAAACAGCTGACTGAAGTTACTTTTGATATAACATTTTAAATAATATATCTTCTCTTCCTTTTATAAAGAAATGCAGAGGTAACTTGAAGCTATAAAATAAGGGATTGAGGATAAAGTCTAGAAAAGAAACACTAAGAACAATAAATTGATAACCAAAGACTTTTAAGGATTCTCAGGTTTGTGGACTATGCAGTATTCTTTATGAGGATGTTTCAAGGAAAAAAATATTACTTATATAAGTGTATATATATATATATATATACTTACATACACTCAAACACATACACATACACAGTCTTCTAATTCTATAGATTGTGAAGATAGCTTCAGTTGTCCTGTCTCACTATAATGTATGGAAAACACTTAGCTCAGTACCTGACATATAAAGGACATTAAAAAATATTAGTTTATTTCTTATCGCTATTTCCTACTTAAATCTCTATCTGCATGTTATCTGTTTTAGGCAAATTGAGGTTAATAAGTAGGGACAATTAATAAACTAAACAAAAAGTTAAATGTATAAATTAAAAGCTAACTGTTGAAATGGCACACAGTGAAAAATAATTTCTTGTTGACCCAACCAAAAAATCTGAAAACTAAAGATTGAGCTATGACTGCCATGTCAATGAAGTGTTTTCTTTCATTTGGAATGGCTTAACTTGCTATCAAGAAGATGGAATTGATAGGTCTCTAAAAATGGTACCCATCTCCTATGCAATTCAAAATACTATCTACATGGACTAGTCTTTAGGTCTCAGAATTTCAGATCAAAGTTTGATTCAGACAGACAACTCCCCCCAAAAGAGGAGATCACTATCCCACTCCCTATTTGATCCCCACCTTTGTGGATAATGTTGTCGCATACCATGGTATATTCCTTATAGTCATAGTCAGAAGTGAACAACAAATGCCTATTTATCTAGAATGTTCAGGGTGTGAGATGTTGAGAGTAAGATACCTCTTTCATTGAACTGAATTGACTATAGAAGTGCTCTTCTTTTTGCATGCAAATAGACTTCTTCTACCCCTGCCTGCCTGAGAAGTGTCTCTCCTCTCAGTCCTTTGGTACCTTCCTCTGTGAACCAAAGGAAAATAGTCTCCCATCAGGAGAGTTTGAGCCCAGACTTGTTCATGAAAACTCTGTGTCTGAGGAGGCCACAGTGATCGCCACATGTTCGCTTGCTTTTCCACTCAGACACTGCATCCTTGCTGAAGCTTTTTAAAAGGAAATTTTGACCACAGATGGTTGCTAAATTAAGGCAACTTAAATAATGACTCCACAGTACTATAGTTAATCATAGTCCATTCATAGATTACCAATATTCAAAAGAATTAGAACATAAAATATATAAATGATTATAAAATTATACTTTAAAAATTGTCTCTAATTGGTTATTCAAAAGACATTCCAGGTCTTTCATTACTTTGGAGTTGCCACTAATAGCATTACACACACACACACACACACACACACACACATGCGCACACATATTTTTCTGGATAATAGACTCTAAAGTTACATAAGTTATACAGCACCCAGTAGACCCAGTAGCCACATATGGCTATCGAGCACATGAAATGTGGCTAGTTAACAGTGATAGATGCTGTAATATAAATTACATACTGGATTTCAAAGGCAGTACAAGAAAAGGAAAATACAATATCTCATTAATTTTTTAGATATTGATTACATGTTGAAATATGTATTTAAAAATTAATATCAATTATATATTTAAATGATAATATTTTAGGTTTATTAAGTTAAATAAAATATATTGTTAAAATTAATTTCTCTTACTTTTTTAATGTGATTACTATCAAATAAAACCTTTTATATGTGGCTTGAATTATATTTCAGTTGGACAGCACTGCTCTAGAGAAACGTAACTTCCCTGCATAAAATAACACTAACTTTTTAGCGGATGTTTTACCAGCATCTATGCATGGGGCTTTCACTTTTTTTTTCCAGACCAAACATTGTACAGTTAATAGATCTTTAAGCTCTCTGCTCGTGCCTCTCCTTACTGAAAAGAACAATGGTCCATCATAAGTTTGTCATCATTATTCCACTTCAGATATCTTTCTGGAAATTATATTACCTTGGCCAGCCTCCTGGTTTATATTACATAACCTATTTGGAAAAGGTTAAGTCAATTAGCATTGCATCATTAAACTAACGATTATCTCATTCTCATTTCTGCCTGATTTGCAGGAATTATTAGCTTAACATTAAAAGGCAAATCTCTCACGGTTGAAACTTCAAATATGTTCTTGATAACTTTCCTTTTCTTTTTCATTTTCAATACTCTTTAAATTGTGGTTTGTGAAGCTGAGTTGATACAGACTGGTCATTTTGAAAAATCATCCCTGAATATAGGTTGTTATGGTAATTATGCAGAAAATCAAGACAGAGAGCTTCATTAATAAACTGTCATGTTAAGAGAGTTAAGTTCCCTGATTTCCAGCAGTTTTCCAAATTCGATCTCTAAAAGAATGATTTCCACATAATTTGAGAGATGAGATTTTCTAAATGCGTTTTATTTTTTACTTTGAGTTTACTTGATCACCGAGTAATATTACTAATGACTAAAAAAAATCTCCTCTTGGCAACAGGTTTGGGGGTCAGATATGGTAATCCATTGTACATGGGGGTCATTTATGCATTCAGTCATTTATTTAGAGATGCCAAAAGGCCAGAACCTGGTAATACAAAAGAAACACTGTTCTTGGCCCCAAGGAGTTTACAGTCCATAGGTTAGGTTATTATAGGAAAGCATGGTGAGAAAATTTAATCTAGTTAGGAGAATAAGGTGATGTCTTCTGAAGGAATTGATGTTCAAGTGGGGAACTAAATGAAAATCAGGAGTTAGAGGAAGAGGTTATGGGAAATGTTTCCATACAGAGGAAACAGTGTGCGTGAAGACCCTGAAGTCTTTGACAGCATGACATTTTGAACTGAAGGAAAAATGTATACAGTTGGACTGTGGAGTGTGAAGTGGGTGGTTGGTTGGAGAGGTAAACAGGAATTATTTGGGGTATAATTTCCTAAGCTCTCTTTAGGAGTATGAATTTGTGTTAAGATCATTAAAGCTGGGGAGTCACATGATTAGATTTGTGTTTTAGATACTTCTGCTTGCAGAGTAGTGAATGATTTGGAGTAAATGAGTCAAGAATGAAAGTATTGAGACAGTTGTACAAAGATCTTGTTATAATTTAGGCTACATATGATTCACGCTTATACTGCCGGTGGCAGTAGGAATGAAGAAAAATAGAAATTCTACTGTTGATATAAGAAATTCCAAACCTGTAGAGGATTTTTATGAGTTTATTTGACCCAAACCAATGACAATTGCCGAGAAGCAAAATCTCAACAGATTGAGAAAATGCTCCAGAGTATGGCAGTTTCGCAGCTTATTTTATACATTAGTATTAAAGAAGGAGGCATAAAAAGGATTACATGAAATCCATTGGCGGTAGATTAATGGAACGGGAGAAAGCAAAGTGGCGGTTGGCAAATCTCTGGGATTGGATAAAAAGTAAAATGGAGAGACACATACTTCCTTTACAATGGTGAGTACAAGACAGTTAATAATTAACAGTTAGAGCAAATAGAAATGGTATGTGAGAAACAAGATGATGAAAGATTCTGTGGTCTCCTGCTCTGGTGCCAGAGGTTGGCCCCTCAGGGGTCTGGAAAAGATTATGCTGACATTTTAAAGGTATGTTATCTTGGATACAAAAAGACACTAGACAAGCTCATTTAAGGTAAAAA
The DNA here is from genome assembly GCF_000325575.1 of Pteropus alecto. Lineage (NCBI taxonomy): Eukaryota > Metazoa > Chordata > Mammalia > Chiroptera > Pteropodidae > Pteropus > Pteropus alecto. Next base: position 49,930,467 of record NW_006442484.1, read on the forward strand.
TTGACATTTGTCAAGGAAGCTACGGGTCTAGGACGTGAGTACATACCATGACTCGATTTTAGTTAGGAATTTTTGTGTTCAGACCACCCCATGTGGTTACTTTCAGTCTCTGAGTTTTAGGGCTTGCCCTGCTGGCCTCCTCTGAGCTTATCAGGTTTGGTATGTGGCCCCCTTTTCAATCACACTACCATTATTTAAAAGACAGATTCAGTAGGACTTGGTAATTATTAAATAAGAGAGATGAAAGGGAAGAAGTTTTGAAGATGGTATTGAAGATTCTGGCTTAGACGAATGATGGTGCTATGTCCCACGAGACACAGAAGTAAATATCTAATAATCAGTTGGATGTATGGGTCTTGTGGACAGAAGAATTTTGTCACTTCAGAGTTGAAGGTTATTGACAGTCAAAGCCCTGATGTTAATGAATTTAACCTGGGAAATCTCTAGGCGAATGGATTAGAGCAACAATCCCCAACCTTTTAGACACCAGGGACCGGTGCTCTTATGAGAATCTAATGCCTGATGATCTGAGGTGGAGCTAAGGCAGTGATACCAGCGCTGGGGAGTGGCTGCAAATATAGATGAAGCTTCACTTAGTCGCCTGCTGCTCACCTCCTGTTGTGAGGCCCGGTTTCTAACTTGCTGTGGATGGTACCAATCTGCAGCCCTGGGGTTAGGAACCCCTGCTGTAGAGGGCGCAGGATAGATCCCAGGGGATGCTTACAATTTGAGAAATAGATAGAACAGTGCTACTCAACTCTGGCTGCAATTTAGATAGAGTCTCTTAAAAAGCTTTAAGAATACCAGTGTTCATCTCAAATTAATAAAATTCCTGGTGCTGTGATATTGTGATTTATAATAAGAAATATATATTTGGTCTTTGTCCCTGTTTCTAGCACAGAGCATCTAAAACCCTTGGAATTTCCTGAATGATGCCTTTTATTATGTTAATGAGGTGACTTTTGGACCCCACTTAAGGATGGAGGCTTGTTGCCTGTGGAGCCAGCCATGTGGTTAAAGGGTGGTAACTTTTAGTCCTATTCCCCTGACCTCCAGGATGGGGAGAGGGGCTGGAGGTTGAGTCAGTTGCCAATGGCCAATGATCTAATCAATCATGCCTATGCAATGAAGCCTCCATAAAAATGCAGAAGGACAGAGTTTGGAGAGCTTCCAGGTTGGTGAACATAGGAAAGTCAAGGAAAGTGCCTCAGGGCATAGAAGCTCTGCATCCTTTTCCCATACTTTGTCCTATATATCTCTTCCATCTGGCTGTTCCTGAATTATGTGCTTTCTAATAACTGATGATCCAGTAAGTAAAATGCTTCTCTGAGTTCTGTGAGCTGCTCTAGTAAATTAACTGAAACCAAGGAGAAGATAGTTGAAACCTCCTATAGCCAATTGGTCACAAGCACAGGTGACAATCTGGACTTGCAATTGGCACCTAAAGTATGTATCTGTTGAGGGTGGGGGCAGTTCTGTAGGAGTGAGCCCTTAACCTGTGGGATCTGATGCTACTTCCTATTAGATCATGTCAGAATTTAGTTGAATTGTAGGGCACCGAGCCAGTGTTAGAGAACTGTGGTGTGGAAAATCTCTCCGAAACATACATTAGAATTGAGTTCAAAGGGCATCAGAATTCTCCAAAAGTCCTCAGATGATACCAATATTCAACCATGGTTGAGAACCACTGGAGAAGAAAAAAGGAGCCTGAAAGGAATGACCGAGGAGAAGCCAAAGGGGTAACAATGAAATTAGGTCAATGTAGCATTATGAAAGTTTAAGGAGGAGAGATTTTGAGAAGAATGAGTAGTTGATGGTATCAAAAGTTGACAAGAAGTCAAGCCAGGTAAGAATTTAAGAGGTTTCATTGAATTTAAAGAGAATCAGTTCATCAGTAACTTTGGTAAGACCAGTTTTGGTGGTGAAATTAGACTGCAGAGGGTTGAGAAGTAAGAGTGAGCAAATATTGGTGGCAAGTGTCAACAACTCTCTTAACTGAGCTCTTCCTTCATTAATTAAATAATTTTTGACAATTATTTATGCTAAGTACTGGGAATAGAAAGTTGAATAAGACATGGCTGAAGCTCTCAAACAACTCAGTTGAGATGACAAGAAGGACAGGTGAACAGATAACCTAAGTCTACCTCAGCCTGATATTGTACTTTGTTTTCTTGTGAAAGTTTTCTAGTATTCGTTAGAATATCATATTGTTTGCAAATCATTGTCTTTGTAATGTCTTATTCCATCCTTTAAACTTTGTACGGAGAGCTGTCCTCTAATATCTGTAACTCGCGTCTGTCTGACCCTCCGCTGGTGCAGGACAATGCCACAGACTCCCTGACTGATTTTTATTTCTCTCATATTTTTAAAACTTGCTGTCTTCCTGACTTCCTCTGTCCTACCATATGAATTCCAAAAGCAAGCACAGAACTTCAGTATTGACCACTTAGCATTGAGTGTAGGTTTCCATGGAGCTTTTTGTTTACATTTTTGTATTGTTCCTATTTCAAATGATATCCATATATTAGTGATAGTTTTTCCTATGAATCCTTAAATCCAAGAGATTAACTGAAAACCATGGAAGAAGAGAATTTTCTTATTTTCTAATGTTGGAAATTAATTTTACTATTTTAGTAGGTCTATTATAGAAATAAAATTAGTATAGGATTATTAATAATGTCAATATTTAGGTTCTTTTCTTGCTTAACAAGGAAAAGTATTAATAGAAAATCATTGCAAGGTAATACAGAGTGGTGGTTGACAGTGTGGATTTGAATCCTTTCTGCCCCCCAATTATTAGGGGTGACTTGGGACAAGACGCTTAATCTCCCATACCTTCTCCAACTATGAAATTGGGATAATAATACCTACTCATAGGGATGTAATAAAAGCTAAATGAGTTAATATATTTGTTTACATGTAATAAAAGTATGCTTGGTACATAGGAAGCACATAATAAATATTAGTAATTATTATAAAACAACATTCCCTCTTTAAATTATGCTCACCAAATATATCAGTTACAGTACATTTATCTACTGTAGTTAGTAAAAATGTTTGTGTAGGTTTTCCACAGGAATTTGGAAAACGTTTGGGCCTAAGGTCCCTGGAGGAGACCCTGAACCTAGAATCAAGTTCACAAGAGACCTGGCTTTCTAGAATTCTGAGGCCTAGTGATGACTCAGGATCAACCCAGATTTATAAAATTACAACATAAAACTTGGTACTACTCCCTGCAGACATTACCTTCAGTGTTGAATTCTCTTTCTGAATACAATAAAGTAAAATAAATAGAGTTAAATCATTAAGTAAAAAAGTATATAAAATAAAATGGAATAGTGGACTGAAATAACTGGCTTTTTCAGGCCTATGATTGTATGAGCTGTTTCTCACATTAATTGAGCATGATAATTAGCCATTCTCAGATTTTGACTAGGAACTCTGAAAATACAACATTTAGATATCAGTTTTTCCAGAAAGAAAATGCTTTGAGAATCGTTTCTAATTTTGATGTTTATTTTGATCGTTTGACTCTTGTTTGCCACTAGACAAGGTGGAGGGAATGGTCTTAGAAGCTTAATACTCTCATGTCCCATATCACCTCAAAATTTTGGGTTATTTTATTTTTTATTATTGTTATTACTGTTGACTTCATAAACATTATTGTTATCTTTTGGAAACATCATCACGTTTTATTAGATGCATGAGGAAAGTAAATAGCTTAACGTAGTAAACATGGATTTAATAGTAATTAGGGTTAGATAAGAAAAGCTAAAAGAAGAGGCTCCTTGGCTTAAAGAGCTGAAGGCTGCTGACCAAATCTCTCAGCACTATGAGCTCCCTCTGCTGGTGAAGTCCAAATCAACATAGTGTAAGTATGCTGGGAAGCAGAAGCATTTACCATTTAATGAACACCTACTAGGTGCCAGGCAGTCTTGTATGCACAGGCATAAATTTTCTGTAATCTTCATAACCATGCAATGATAGGTCTTATAATCTTGTCATATTTGAATTGATTTGTTCACTTTTAATCCCAAATGTTTTTTTAATATTCTGAATTTAGGTAGAGAAATGAATTGTATAATTATTTTCACTCAGTAATTATTGCTTCTACAAATAAAGCTATCTGGAATGAATGGCTCTTTATAAAACATAGAGTAGAAAGAGTCATTCATTTTTCAAGATAATTTGAGGAAAAGTTAGAGTGGAATAGTTTGAAACATAGGACTTTCCTTTTATTGGAATAGAAATTCAACTCTAAAAAAAGTAATTGGTAGAAGTAAAGACTTTATTTTTCTTAAACTTGAAATCACATCACATGTTTTGAAGGATCAGATAACTATATATGTTGTCTGAGTAGCTAGAAATCCAGACTGAGCGCCCCAATCAAATGTCCGAAGCCATGGGGAAGCCGTAGCACAGTACACACGCAGATAAACCAAACATGCTGTTACATTCAAAAGTCCCAGGTGCACCTACCCACAGAGCATTTCACTCAAGCTGTCAACAAGTTATAAAAAGAAGAACTTTGAGTCTGACCTTTCCCCTTGGTCTTTCCTGAGTGGAAATGCCGGGGTACTGAGAACTGATGTAAATTGAGGAAAAGGGCAGGGCAAGATAGGGACCAAGTAAGTGACATTTTTCGTGAACACTAAATAGTTAGCTATACAGTCCATGGGCAGATTTGTGATATTTTGCACATTTTCGAAGAAGATTTAGGAAGTGAAATCGATTTCAGTTAATTCACACATCTGAAATATTTGTAGACTTCTACTGTATATATTGTAGGGTCATGGGAGTAATATATGGCCTGTTTCTGACAAATTTTTGATTTTAATCTTTTCTATTTACCAGCTTCATGGATTTAGACAAGTTACTTCCTTAAGACTCAATTTTCTCATCTGTAAAATGGGATTGATAAAATAGTCTGCTGTTGAGAATTAAATGAGTTAATGTGTATGTTAAGGCCTCACTGAGAACAGTGAGCTGCTGCAAATACTTCGTAGAGGAAGATATATGCCATGACATACATACAGCTTAATCATGTTTAGCTTAATCCTCAAAATAATAATAATGTAAACATCAACTAACATCTGTGTGCTTTCACTGCTAGGCTCTGGCCAAAGCACTTCACACAGATCTCATTTACTCCCCATAATCCTTGCAGAAAGGCTCTGAGATAGGCACCTCCTGTGGGCCCCAGCTATCTCAATCTTAAAGAGTCCTACTCACTTATTACACTTTGTAAAGACCCTCAAACCTGCAAACAGTTTCCCTTCAGACCATCTGTTACTGTCTTAAAACTTAAGGGAATAATATTTTGGAAGAGAATAGTAGAGAAGGAAGATCTCTCCAAAGCTTAGATCCCTGAGAGTTTGGTGAAATTTTTGCAGTAAAGGATTATTAATCTAGTGAAAGATTTTTGTGGTGGTGTAATGTATTTCAGAATTCCCTCCCTCAGCAAGTACATATTTTGTTCCTGCCTTCTGCTCGTAAGGCCCTATTCTGTACTGTGAGAATGCCACAGGCAACAAAATGGTCAACCTGCCCTGGTGATATGAAGCAGGGAGGAGGAGGTATAAAGTGTACCTAATTAGCTCTAGCTACACTTTACAGTCAACATCCTTTACAGTCAACTATTGAAATGACTGCTTATTCACATTTATATACACATATGTGTACTAATGCAAAATCAGTATATGGACATACAAACTGAAGAGATAAGCACACATCTTTATATTTTCTTGAAATGAAAAACAAAAACGAAAAAAGAAAGATAGGCTTACGTATTAGAATAAGGGGTATGGTTTTAATATGGCTTTGTATTTTTAATGTCTACTGGGGAAAATGCATTCAGCCCCACTAAGAATTAGTCATTCTAGTTGTACAAAAGCATGGAAAATTATCACATGTTAATTTCTGCTGACCTCTTTTATGTTAGACCATGTAAAGTACTGTTTCAATTACGAAGCTGATTTGATTTACCGAGTTTAGATTAGTAATGTATGAGCTGAGTTGAAAACCAGATTATAAATCATTTCAGTATGACATTTTGGTAAAATATAAAGATAATATGAGTTTATTTATAATGCTCTGTCAGGGAAATTCATGAGAATTATCTTCCTCATGACAGTTTTAATAATCATCATTTCTGACCAAATTAGAAATACTGTACTTCCACATGAAGAAAATTTGCTTAACATTTGATATCCTGTTTCAATATCTAGCTGAAACCAAAAAGGACCAAAAAGCTATTATTATTCTTTTTTAAAAGGAAATAGTTCCTTTTTAAATATGATATAATACAGGAAAAGGCATAACCATTTACACTGTAGGGCAGTTGCTCACCAGCCCAACTGCACACTACAGCTACCTGGGGAGCTTTACAAAAAATTCTGATATCTGGGTCTCAAACCGGACACATCAGATCTGCACCTCTGGGAGTGAGATCCAGGTGTTGGCATTTGTTCAGAATTCCCCCCAGATGTTCCTAATGTCCTGTCAAGGCCGAGAACCACGTGATAAAAGAGTGGATTTAGGATCAAGCGAGGTTAAGGGAAAGCTCTGGAGAAAGGCACTGAGCATAAGCTGACGATGGGAAGGCTATACCTCTCTGCCGAGATTCTGCAGACACTACAGAAGAAAACGGTAAAAAAAATTCCTAGAAATTAGGAAAAGACTCAGAACAGTAGTGAGGACTTATAGGCTGTTCTTTGAACTGATCCTATCTTTTGACCAGTCCTAAAAGTACCTCAGTATTATTGTTGCTGGCAGAAGCTGTATTAGGAAGTGAAAAAGGAGAAACCTGTGTTAATGTGTCTGTGTGTCTGTTCACTTATTAGAATTAGTTTTTATTTCTTATGTGGAAGGATAATTGTTCGTGATTTTGTTATTTATGTGAATTTCCTTTTTGCCTATGCATTCATCCTTTTGGACTCACATTTCTAATTAAGATACAAAAAAAAAAAAACCGAACAGAAGGCAGTCAAACCACAGTCAAAGCTTTAAATTGTTTTTCATTTATTGACCTGTTTTGAGCACACATTTCTGGGATTTGTGTTGAGGGTGGGCTCATGCTGAACAGATGCAGTTCTGGTCAAAATAAATTAGGTCTTTATTTACTAAGCCTCGGAAGCAGACAGGATAGTTGTGAATAAATATACTGGTACTTGTATTTGTCAGGGTTCACCAGAGAACAGAACCAATTGGGTAGATAGATCTGTCCGTCTGTCTATCTAAGAGGAGATTTATTATAGTAATTGCCTCCCTTAGTTACAGAGGCTGAGAAAGTCCCATGATCTGCCATCTGTAAGCTGAAGAAGCAGGAAAGCTGATGGTGTATCTCAGGCCAAAGGCTTGAGAAGAAGGGTATGCGAGGTGTAAGGGGGCATTGGTGTCTCAGAGATCTTGTAGATACTCAGACATGGAGTGGAAGATGTTTGAGGGAAGCGACATTGATAAAGTGGGAAAGTGAGTAGTTTGGTAATGATGTGTGTGAGACTGAGTGTGAGTTTGAGACTGAGTGTGGTGACATCGTGATGGAGCTAAAACTGAAACAAAGGATACAATATGAAATGTGTGAGACTGAGTGTGAGTTTGAGACTGAGCGTGGTGACATCGTGATGTCACCTGGTGGAGCTAAAACTGAAACAAAGGATACAATATGAAATTATCTATGGCTCCAGAAAACAATTTAATCACAGGCATTTCTCTAGTCTTCATTTAAAAACTTAAAAATACAAGAACTCAACCAAGAAACAGATAATAACAATTCACTATTTGTACACATAAAAACTTAGCCCTTTTTATCCAGCAATTTACATGGTATTGTATGGTTCTAAACTATCACGTATTTAACTATTTTTAAACTTTCAGGTGGCATCTCTAGAACAGTAAATTTGTTTCAAATATTGGGTTATAATTTTGATGAAAGTGTCCATTAAATATTCCACATTTTAATAGAGGTCTGTGTTGTTACCTTCATGTCTTGTCCTTAATTTTCCTCCTGCTCAGTTTCCTGGGTGTCTGTAAATTTAGAAGACTTCGGTATTTTCATAGAGGATATTTCATTGAAGTGTCTATTGTGGTAAATAATAGAAACTTCAAACTTCAGACTTCAAACTTCAAATTTCAAACTTCTACCATTTAGCATCTATTTTGACATTAGTTTAAAAAAAAAAGTAGTTTTAGTGAAAAAGTCAAACTGAAAATTGCATTACAATGGAAGTTAAAATGTTTTGTCATTCTTCCACTTTCCTTCAATTATGTTGGCATCATGTAGTCGCAGTAACAATTCTCTGTTGGACCTTACCCATCCAACACAACACAATTGTTTTCCTCTCTCTTTCCGTCCCTCTCCCCTTCCTTTTTCTCTTTATTAGTTTTAACATAGAAATCTGCTGTTTCTACCGGGACCATCTTTATCAGAGTTTGGGCTGCAGAAAGATTCCCTTTCCATTCCAAGCATTGCTAATCAGAAAGATTGCCTTTCCATTCCAGACATTGCTAATCAACCCTAGCATTCTTCTTCCAGACCCATCCTAGTCCTGTCTTCCTTTCAGTCCAGTGCTCCAAGCAGCCACTACCAGTGGGTGGGAGTTGATACTATTCTGTGAGGAACCTGGCCAGAAAAACATTATCCACATCCTATTGTAACAATGTTCCAGACAATCCAAATCACCTGGGGTCATCAGGGCCTCACCTGGACCTAATGAATCAATCTTCAGAGAAGGGACGAGGAAACGTTCTTGTTTTCAGCTGTGTTGAAGGGTTTTGTTTGTCCTGAACATTTTGGAGAACAAATGTATATACCTGCATCTTTCTATACTCCTTAAAACAGGGTCTCTGCTACCCAGGAGATTTTCTGCAAATAATTTCATTTTCAAAATGTTAGCCTTATCTATGTAGGTATTCTGAGTTTGTTCAGGAAATTTTATCTAGAGGTCACATTTATAGGAGGAGATAAAGTGCCTAATGATTTAGAGAATGGTCCCTATAAATGTATGAAAACTTGATACCAGTGACCAGTGTTTAAAATTAAGAAACCCAAGTTCCACATCCTTATCCAATCAGATTGATGCAGATTTGTTTACCTGCCTTTGGAATTAAGCTCAGGTGGAATAGAACTGTCACATGGCAATTGAAGAGGGTGAAAATAAAGACAAAAAGATTCTTAAGATACTGCATCTTTTCCTCTCCCAAAATCACTTAATTGAAATTAATACTGTATCCCAGCTATAAGGCAAAGAAGTCACTCTAACAAAGGAAAAAATATATATATATATCACTGGGAAGATCGCTTTTTCTTGTGCAGTTTAGAAGTACTATATTGCCCATGAATAATATTTATGTTTGTCTTTCTGGCTATTCATGCATTTGCTGAAGTGTTTATTGAAGTTTATAACTTCCAGTTTTTCAAGTCTTTTATTCATTGTTGAGAACAGTCACAATCTACTAAATGTAAACCATAGGGCAATTTGTTTTAACTTCTAGGCATTATTGGAATGCTAATTATACAGGGCCACTTTCCACATGCTCAGTCATCACCTTCCAGCTTTAATAAACTGTCTTAAATGCTAAGGACCAGCATTTAATGTCTCAATACCAGAAATGTCTTAAAAGTGCTCTGGTAATGTTGCCTGTAATGCTAGATAATTGGTCAAAACAAAGGTGCAAATTCTTTGCCAAGCATTACGTACTGCCATTGTATTTTCACAGCCTGTGTTGGCTTAAACTGATTTCTTCCATCCTAATCATGTTGGTTAGCTATCTCCTATATCGAGGCCATCTCTTCACACTGTTACCAGTCATTTCTACAAATAAAAATCAACTTATAAGAGAACAGTTATATTGGCACAGAGTAAAGCACAGTTACCCCCACATTGTGCACTGAATAATAAGATGATAGAGAAGCAGGGGATAAGGACATTCCATATGTGGTCGAAGGAAAAGGCATTGGGGATAATCATGATGTGTTTATCTTTTCTGCTCTTGTAGAATAGTATGGTTTTCACGATAACTGATAACGTTATTTCAAATGCTGTAGGTAGCCCTGGTGGAGAACCTTGTGGAAAGACTTGTTTGGAAGAAAGAGACAATCAATGGTTGGGAGTCACACTTTCCAGACAGCCAGGAAAAAATGGATCCATATTGGTAGGTTATTGGAATTGGTCCACTGATCACATCATGAAATCAGAAATTCTCGATGTTACTTTCACATCATTTGGTCTACTTTTATGTTTTATTCAGACTTGTGGGCATAGGTGGAAAAATATATTTTATATAAAGAATGAAAATAAACTTCCTACTGGTGTTTGCTATGGAGTACCCTCTGATTTAAGAACAAAACTGAGCATAAGAATAGCTCCATGTTATCAAGGTAAGACATGATTTTGATATTAACTGGATCAAGAGAAACAAATGAATATCTTTAAATTTTTTAAAAATTATTTTCAATTTTGGTTGTATGGGGAGATCTTTGAAATAGTAGTGTTCTTTTTAACTACTCAAAGTATTCTTTCCTTTTTTTATTCAATTGCAGTAGTATTTGTTTTTATAAATGTACATCGTGTTTTTAGGAATAGAAATTCTACAGTTGAATTTAAATAATTCTAAAATCTAGTTGATAATTACCCACTTTTGTATTAAATATATATTTTAATTCAGTATAAGTGAGTCTAATGTTCAAAAAATATAGTACACTTAAAATTATGAAGTTAGATCGAAGTCAAATCAGAAAGAAGCTGTTTAGGTTTCTTGCTTTACCTTTAGCTTCAAAGAATATTCGGAGTAAGCAAATACTTTCCATTCACTGTCTTTTTTTTCAAATTCATGTTTTCATTGAAACAGCAAGGGATTGGTATCTGAAGTTTGAAAGGTTTTCTCATAAAAATTCTAGGCTGGGGTGGTTCCATAGAATAGTGGTTAGCACATCTACTTTACAGGCAGAAGGTCCTGGGTTTGAATCCCAGCGGAGCCTAGGCCCAGGCCCCCTGAGTGCGCCAGTCTCCCCCTCTGCCCACCCCACCCCACCTCCCAGAGCGTGAGAGGAGATGCTCCGCCTTCAGAGATCCAGTTCTTAAGGGAAGATGGCAATATCCTTAGACCAGGGGTGGAAGTGGGGCGGCGGAGGAGGAAAATTAAAAAAAAAAATTCTGGGCCACGGGCATTAAAGCATATAGAGCTAGGACATAAATAGACAACTGAAGTGAGCAAAGTTAGAGGTGAATGTCAACAGAGTGTTAAAATGGTATCAGCAACAGAAGCAAAATTCTAAAAATGTCTTCGAAAAACTCAAATATATATGCATTCCATTTTTCAATTTTTCTAACCAAAATAATTATCCTAGTGTCAAAGAAATTTTCTATTACCTGACAAAATTTTGACCAAGTATACAAATTCAGTTATTTTAATAACTGAATCATGGATAATTTTTATCATATATATTCCTGATTTGCCTTTGGATGCCTAGAAGTTAAAAAGTGCATTTAAAATTTTTAATTGCAATAAAATTCAGTTTTCCATGTATTTATTATCCTCTTTTTCTTAATGGCTTATGGTTTACACTTTATTTTCACAATAGAGTTCTTATTTTTGCTCAGATATACCTAGCCACATTCTATAAAATATTCCAGGTGACATAAACCTAAGACACCTAATATGGCAAAATTTATAAAAATGGAAAAAAAAAATAGGGGCAAGGAAAATATAAAAAGATGTGAAAAGTCATGACAGGGAATAGTAATTATAAATGACTTAACAATTTATTTAACTTTTCTAGTTAGCAAAGCCAAAACAAAGATATGGTCCTGATTATGATTTTCATAAAGGTTTACTCATGTCGATTCTTCAGGAGAAGCAAAACTTTGTCATCGTAGTAAGTTCCAAAGCATCCGGCCACGTGGGCTTTGTAATTAGAGACCCTACATCTCCATGCAGATCTTGACTTAACCTGTTATTTTCAGCTGGGCAAAATCTGGGAAGCCTATTTTAAATAGAAACCTGGACTAGAAGCCACAAATCCTACTTCTTAGATACTCACTTGACAGTTTTTTTTGTTTTGTTTTTTCTTGAGTGTACACTACATGTTCTCCCCATGAAAAAGAGTCAGGGGTAGATACCTTTATTGCTATTTCATAAGGATATTTTGAAGATTGATAAAGAAGAGGTTTGAGGTTTTAAATTTTATCAAAGTTACTATTTTAAGAATGAGGTAGAGTAAAATATCGACCATAAAAGTTATATATTTGTAAGGATTTATAAGATTAAAATTATGCAGATCTTGTCTTTATTTTTAAATAAAATTTTGACTTTTTTTTTTTTTTTTTTACTTTAGATTATGTGAGGAAATTTGGAGAAAATTTTGCATCATGTCAAGCTGGAATATCTAGTTTTTATACAGAGGTAATAGTCCAAAAAAATAGCTGCTATAAATGTTTACATATAGAATTTTAATTTTTCTAAAGATTTTGAAAACTGATGTTATACTTTACAGCAAAAATTGTATAAGATCTGAATAACGTCTCATATTTGAGAGTACAGTATTAAACTTAATTTATACCACTCAATATTTCATATTTTGAGAAAATATTTAGATGAGCGCTACCCAAGTCTAACTAAAAGCCTGTATTAGAGTATTACTTTCATTAAGAATTGAATATAAATGAAAAATAGCTATAGTTATTTCGTTAATTTGGGCATTGACAATATCTATACAAGTATGTTATTTTTTCTTAATAGTTGAGGGGTGAAGGAAACATATAAATCTAAACTTTTCATTAAAAGGATTGGGAGATTTCGGAACTTGATATCCTCTTAAATTACATATATTCCCAAACTATTATTCCCTGTCGACCACACTGGTCATTCTGTGACTCTCAGTGAAAGGTGACAGTTATACTCAACTGTAAAATCTCCCAGTTTCTCTTAAAAACTCATTATGAATATATGAATGTTTTCTGAATCTTTGTAGACAGTCTGTATCATGCCTTGGGTTAACAATTTCCATAACTATTACCTACTATGTAAAAAAATAAATAATGCTTCCATAGTTTATATTTTAAATGATTCTTTTTTAAAGTTCAGGATTGTTTAGGAATTTAGAAATATGTTAAAGATGTTTGACTGCTGGAAGTTTTCATATTTTACCAGCTAAGTGTGTGCTCATTCCAACCTGTTTTTTTCCCTAAATTTGTATTAATCATCAAATATACCCCAAATTCCATTGGACTTACTTTTTCTTAAAGTAACATTAAGGAAACTAATGGCTTTTCACAAATTGAAATAAATTAAGTCCACTTTTTACTCTTTGACAATACATGATTATCCCTGTAATGAGCACTAATGAATTACCCAGATATGATTTGCTTTAATAGAAATCACATTGCCTTTCTCCTGAAAGCTTACTCTAGTGTTCAGTGATTCTACCTTTGATTTCTAAGTCCACTGATAAATGTGAAGTGAGAGTTTTAGTTTTTCTTCTCTGAAATTCTACTTTTAGGTGAAAATTCATTACCTATCTTCTCTGGCTTTTTTTTTTTTTTGATATATATATTTTTAATGTGCTCACATACTCATATTTCAGAAATTTATTGTAGAAATGTATTGTCACTATTAAAATATATATCTGGGAGAGGTTTTGGGTGGTGAGATTAAACTTTTAAATGACGATAGTTTTTTTCTTACAGGATTTAATTGTGATGGGTGCCCCAGGATCGTCTTATTGGACTGGCTCTCTTTTTGTCTACAATATAACTACAAATAAATACAAGGCTTTTTTAGACAAAGATAATCAAGTAAAATTTGGAAGTTACTTAGGTACTGTTAAACTTGACACTCGAATTATAATCTTTCTTACAGATACTAGTAATTATAAATAAGAGAAATTGTATTTTCAAAACCTCTAAGTGGCCAGTGACAAAGAGCCAGTTTTCTCTTTAAGAATATAATTTATGAAACTTTAGTTAATATTTTACATATGGAACTACAATCATCAAAAATAATTGTTAGACTATAGCTCCTGGTTTAATTTACACTTTGCAGTAAAACACTTAAACTTATATCTTTATGCAGTCAACTTATTATAAAGATAGCGTCTATTGAGTGCTTACCATATCCTAGAACTTTCACAAGCACTCTACATGAATTAACTCAATTATGTATGACTGAGTACAGTTTCTTAAAGGACTGACTGAAAGTCAATGGGACTGTTGACAGCATTTTAGACAATGGGGAACATTAGGAAGCATATGGGTCTAAAAACAGCTCATTGACCTTTGCCTCATAAGTTCTTAGCATATTTTCCAGAGCTAAACTATTATTATCTACATATCTTATTTTATTCTTTAATAAGTCATCAGTAGGACACTTTATTTCTCCAGAAACACAAGATTTTTCTGGCATTAATTCTCATTATAGTAAAAGGAATGCTTTTCCTGTAGTCTCTTAGAGAGTACAGATTTGCTTAAACCATATGTGCTTCAAATGTGAGCATCCTATACTCATAATTATGATAAGAAAAAGCAGTACTTTTTCCCATTCAAATGAAGGAAAGCATTTTCAAACAGTGGGAATTCATTTACAATTCAACATTTACTTGTTTATGGTTGAAGGATATCTTAAAGTATTATAAAACCGTAACTTGGTATTATGCCTTTTATTGCATAATAAAAAAATACTTTCCCTTTTCAGTCATCATAAAATTTTATCACAATAGGAAGACTTCATGGCAAAAAAGTTTTTTTTAAAGTGTAAGATGTCACATTTTATATACTCTGAAATATTTCTGTTGTAATCCTAGAATCCTGATACTACAGAGACTAATAAACCAAATGTAAGGATGCTGTCTTCAATTTCTAGGATTTAGAAATACAATCCATGTGACTAATTTCATAACATACATATTAATACTGGCTTAAAGTTTATAATGAATGACCAATTTTGTATATTGCTTCGCTAAATATTTAAACTGTTTAGTCCTGTTGAATTCAGTCTCATTTAATTCTTAGTTGATTTATGATAATATATTTTACCCATTGCAAATGGAGATTTTCATACTTGTCTCTGTTTCTTTGAAGGATACTCGGTTGGGGCCGGTCATTTTCGCAACAGGCATACTACCGAAGTAGTTGGAGGAGCCCCTCAACATGAGCAGATCGGTAAAGTAAGATACACATTTTTATATTTATTTCTTTACAAAGGTTCAAATACATTGCATGAGAGAATTAGATATTAAAGGAGGAACTGCAAAAATTCTTAGGAATGAAAGCTAGCAACGATGAGCAATGTGCTACATTTAGTGGAATTGGTAAAAGTTGTATGGCTTTTAGATAAAATTTAGAAGAGTTTTAAGGAAAATCATATAATTCAAATGAAGCTTTTCTTCCTCATGAGTAAATTGTTTTTGAGAGAATTATCTCAAGATGTCCAGGGAATATATTTATTGCTTTAACAAGTTCTCAGCTGAAGGGAAATTGAGGCCACTAGGACATGTTTTATGGCTAGAAAGAATAAGATGTTATTTCTGGCTCTAGTTATTGTCACACTGTTGTATAGATGTTACTAAATTTTTCTGAGCCCTACTTTGAAAAGTGAGCCAAACTGCTTTCTGTGTCCTCTCTCAAGGATCAATAAGGTAGTTTCTCAGAAGGTAGTTTTGCAAGGAAGGCACGTTAATGTGAATGTGGTTTCCTGAACCTTCAGTATCACTCTGAAAAGGATTTTTTTAAATATATTTAAGCAATTATAAGTAATGAAAATTGATGTTTCAATCAAATGAAATTTTTTACAGTGTGACAGCAGTTTAACATTTTCTAATTCTTTCCCCAATTGCAGGCATACATATTCAGCATTGATGCAAAAGAACTAAGTATCTTACATGAAATGAAAGGTAAAAAGGTAATATGTCTCCACTTTGGTATCACTGGTGCTTTTGTGAATAACCCTGCTTTTTTTCTCAATGACGGGATCTGGTTTGCTTTGGGGCAGCTTGGCTCTTATTTTGGAGCTTCTGTCTGTGCTGTGGACCTCAATGCAGATGGCTTCTCAGACCTGCTCGTGGGAGCTCCCATGCAGAGTATCATCAGGGAGGAAGGAAGAGTGTTCGTGTACATCAATTCTGGCTCGGTAAGTCCAACGGCTCCCACTTATGGGATTATGATGGAAACTGAAGCTCCTCTTATTCCAGAATTCTGAGGCATAGATTCTTAGGCTCGTTTGGCTGATGAAAGTGAAAATTCTTGTATTATACTGATTCTCTAAAAAAGAAATAGAACGTAATGATGAATGGGCAGCTGTCTCATTTTGATATTCCAGAAGAATGAAATTAGTTCTAGAGTTTCACTATTCACAGCTTGTATGTGTTTACTCCAGCAATTAAAATGTCTTCCAGTTTTATGACACAAATCTAATTTGAAAAATGATTTTTATAGCCCTCAAAATATGGATTTCTTATTCTATAATGAATGTCCTCATATAATTTGAAAATTATAAAATATTACTAGAGGTAGAAGATTTTTATGAAGTATTTTTAATTTCTTAGTTTGACAATTGGAAATGAGACATGTTTTGATAAAATGTTAATTTGCACAATTAGTATAGATTACATTTTTGATAAGAATATAAAATTGATGTAGTTTATTCCAAAGTGGATATAGTAGTTGTAGAAATATGTAATCACTGCTTGTGGTTGAGTTTTAAATTATGGAGGATATTTTGGAGTAGAAACTGAACACTTGACAATTCAGTTCAAAGAGTTCTGATTTAAAGAGTTCTGATGCCAGTTTATCTTCTTGGCATTAAGCCAAACAAAGAATTGATAGGACCTTAACAGGGCCTTGTTGGCCTGCCTTTGATTTAAGAGCAAGAATGGTTTTATGAGAAAATTAGTTCATTTCTTAAGGCACAGAATTTTCCATCAGGATTCAACAAAGTAAAGTCTCTTTCAAGGAGGAACTTGTAATCTTATTTAATCAATGGTTTTAGAGCATTCAATAAATTCTTATATTAAGCATCAGACTAAACTTTAAAATTTAAGAGAAAATACTCCATCTTATAAAGCTGATTCTCAGAGTTCCAAATATAGAGCAGGAAAGTTATTTCTGCATTGGAATTTTCTAGACTATTTAAATTTTAATAGCGAAGGCAAAAGTGATCATTCATACCTCATTGGTAGTGATATCAGGCATTACTTTCTTGCATAGATATTTAACATTTTCCTATCCTTAAATGGTCTTCCTTATACTAGCTACATCCTTATTCTGCATACTTCTTTTCCTTCTCTTTACAACTAAACTTTTTGAGAACAGTTTAAATAGTAGCGTGGATACCTAAAATAAGAGAATATAGAACCTTATTTCTCATTGAAATCTTAAGCAATCTCAATATGAAAAACAAGATTGGAGCCCCTTTGCTTAAAGGGTAAGAGAAGAGCTCCACCCACAAGGCTTCCTTTTTGTTCTTCCCTCCCTCCCACCCTGAGACACCACTGTTGAACACTGGGGTTAATTTCATAATTGATTTCAGCTTTTAAAACCTCTGGCATAGATTTTTCCTTTGTTCCCTTCTAACTTCTTGTTTCTTACCTCTCTGAAAAGGCATTAACCACTACTACAAAGGCATTATATTACATATTTATTGGTTCGGTTTGCTAATATCTGTTCCTCTGCTGGAATGTAGACACCATGTGGAGAGGAATCATCTATCTTGTTTACTGCTGTTTTCTCAGGGTCCAAAAGAGTCTAGACAAGTAGGTACTCAGTAATTGTTTTTGAATGAACTCAAAGAATACTTGAATGAATATGGCTTCCACCTACTTCTACTAAGATAGCTCTCAGGGGTCCCCAGGGAACTCTTTCAGACACAGTTCTCTGTTACCGAAGAATACTTGAAGGGTGATTACCACTTTTTGAAACTCTCCTCCTGGAACTTCAATGCCATTGCATTTTCTTAGGTCTGCACCATCTCATCCTCACTGGAATCTCTCCCGCCTTCTCTTTAAATTAGGCATTTCTCTAGGAGTAAGACAAGTATAGGAATTTTTTAGTTGGAAAGTAAAAGGTGAAGGTCACTTGCCAAGGGGAAGAACATGCAGTGTGTTTAGGGAATGATGAGTAGACATGTTTGAGCAGAGGAAAAAGATCTAGGACGAGTAGTGCATGGATTTTTTTCCCCCCTACAAGAGAGTGACATGATCCAGGTTTGGAAAGGGTCTGGTATCTGTTATCGCAACATCATTGAATGTCTTATTTTAATAACTCATCTTCCAGCTTCGGAGATAGCAATTGACCAATCCATGTTCTATTGCTGCTGGTACAAGATTACAATGGCCAGCTTCAGTCATGTCACTCCTCAACTCAGAAACCTCTAGTAGCTTCTTATTCTCAAAATTGAGAGTAAATTTCCCCCTGGCATTAAAAGTCCCACACCATAAGACCCCAATCTGAATTTTTGGGTCTTGTTCATTATACATACTGTTTATTGTAGCCAAATTTTTTGAAATTTGTTTTGCTGATCATTTTCTCTGTATGAAAATTATGCCCATCCTTCGATAGCCACCTTCAATATCCTTTATGTAATCTCTCCTGGCTCTCACAATTAGATATGCTCTCCTTGCTTCTTGATATTGACAGGCAGTCTGTACTTCTAAATTATTTACATGCCTGTGCTAAGCCTTGTCTGTTACTCTGGGCTTCTTCAGGAAAAGGAGCATGTCTTATAAACACACTGCCTTGTCCTTTTTCACCCATTCAGTCTTTGCACAGTACAGTACCTTTAGTAGGAACTCAATAAATATTTGCTAAATTGAATTATCAAAATGATTTATTGAATTTTCAAAGCCAGGGATCATGAGTTTAACAATTTTTACATCCTCCGAGCTCTAATCATACTGTTATATGTGTTGACATATACTTTATAAATATTTATTAAATTGAACTGAGATGTGTGTACTAAAGCTGTCTGTAGTTTGTCTAACTTGTTTGAAGCGTTAGAAAAAAAATCCATACCCAATTACAACAGTAAATCATGTGTAAAGTTGTCAGGGAGTGTTACAACGATACCTTTGTCCCTTTTAATCTAGGGAACAGTAATGAATGAGATGGAAACAGAGCTCATTGGAAGTGACAAATATGCTGCAAGATTTGGAGAATCTATAGTTAATCTTGGCGACATTGATAATGATGGCTTTGAAGGTAATTAAAAGTATCTAATTTGGTACTTGATTTCCAACTTTTAAAATGGTACATGGAAGAGAATGTTGTTTGCCTTTCTATAGAAAATGGAACCAGAATGGTATGCTAAGTTTTGTTTGTTTTGTTTTCAGTGTTACACCCAACTTCTTCTTAGTTGTCAGATATTGTTTCTTACCATTGTTAATGAAGGATGATAGTCAACATATCATATTTCATTGATTTCTAAGGCACCATTGGTTATAACTTGCATATTTTATGTGCACCTGAAAATGCTGTCTATTAAGCTGTGATCTACCATTTTTCTATTTTAAGGATTCTGATTTCAGAAATGATAAAATATGAAAAATGTGTATCAGACTCACTGGCCCATACTCTTAAGCTAATGTAGGGGTGGATGTATTTTTTGAATTAGTGTTTTTATTTTCTTCAGATGAATAATAGTGGGATTTCTGAAATAGATGATAGTTATATATATAATTTTTGAGGGACCTTCATACTGTGTTCATAGTGGGACTGTATCAGTTTACATTCCCACCAGCAGTGCATGAGAGTTCTCCTTTCTCCATGTCCTTGCCAACACTTATTTCTTCTCTTTTTGATAATAGCCATAATGGGTGTGAGATGGTATCTCATTATGGTTTTGATTTACATTTCCTTAATGATTAGTGATGTTGAACATCTTTTTATGTGGCTGTTGGCCATCTAAATGTCTTCTTTAGAAAAATATCTATTTAGATCCTTTGCCCATTTTTAATTAGATCATTCGACATTTTGTTATTGAGTTATATGAATCCTTCATATATTTTGGCTATTAACCCCTTACCAGATATATGATTTGCAAATATTCTCTCATTCAATGGGTTGCATTTCATTTCGATGATGGTTTCTTTTGCTGTGCAGCTCTTTAGTTTGTTAACCCCTTACCAGATATATGATTTGCAAATATTTTCTCTCATTCAATGGGTTGCATTTCATTTTGATGATGGTTTCTTTTGCTGTGCAGCTCTTTAGTTTTAGTTCCATTTGTTTACTTCTGCTTTTGTTGACTTTACTTTTAGATTCAGATCCAAAAAATCATTGCCAAGACCAGTGTCACGAATCTCATCACCTATGTTTTCTTCTGGGAGTTTTATGGTTTCTGGTCTTACATTTAAGTTGTTAATTTGTTTTGAGTAAATTTTTATGTATGGCATAAGACAGTGGTAGCTTCATTTTTTTTTTTTTTGCATGTAGCTGTCTAGTTTTCTCATCACCATTTATTATTGTTCTCCATTTTATATTCTTGCCTCCTTTGCCATAATTTGACTATCTATGTGTGGGTTTATTTCTGGGATCTTTATTCTGTTCCATTATTCTTCGTGTCTGTTTTTATGCCAATTTTTGTACCATACTGTTTTTATTACTATAGCTTTGTAATATATTCTTTTTGATGCACGTGTAAATGGGATTATTTTCTTAATTTCTCTGATAGTTTGTTGTTTATGTTTAGAAATGCAACAGATTTTAGTATATTGATTTTTATAACCTGGAACTTTACTGAGTTTGTTTATTCTAACAGTTTTTTGGTGGAGTCTTTAACGTTTTCTATATATGAAGTAATGTCATCCACAAATAGTGACAGTTTTATTTCTTCCTGTCCAATTTGGATCTCTTTTATTTCTTTTACTTGCCAAATTGCGCTGGCTAGGACTTCAATACTATGTTGAATAAGAGCAGCAAAATTGATCATTCTGTAATTGTTCATATTAGATAAAATTTCAGCTTTTCACCATTGAGTATGATGCTATCTATAGGTTTGTCATATAAGGCTTTTATTATATTGACATATATTCCCTCTATACCCACTTTGTTGAGCATTTTTATCACAAATATGTGTTAAATTTTGTCAAATTCTTGTTTTATATCTATTGAGATGATCATATCATTTTTGTCCTTGGTTTTGTTGGTGACGAATCATATTGATTTTCCAGATGTTGAACCATCCTTGCATCCCTGGAATACATCCCACTTAGTCAGACTATATGATCCTTTTAATGTATTGTTGAATTTGGTTTGCTAATATTTTGGAGAGGGGTTTGCATCTGTGTTTATCAAGGATATTGGCCTGTAATTTCTTTTTCCTCTATGTATTTTTCTAGTTTTGGTACCTGAGGAATGCTGGCTTCATAAAATGAGTTTGGAAGCATTCCTTCTTCTTCAATTTTTTGGAATAATTTGAGAAGGATAGTATTAATTCTTTTTTAAATACTTCATAGAATTCACCTTTGAAGCCATCTGGTCCTGGACTTTTGATTTTTTGAGAACTTTAAATTACTGATTCAATCATTACTTATTACTAGACTATTTAGGTTTTCTATTTCGTACTGCTGGTCTTATAAATTTGAAAGCATTTCCTCCTCAATTTTTTGAAATTCTTAAGAAGTAAAGGTATTAAATCTTTTAATGTTTGATAGAATTCACCAGCAAAGTGATCTGGTTTTGGACTTGTGTTTGTTGGAAGGCTTTTGATTATCAATTCAATCTCTTTACTAGTAATTGCTCTATTCAGATTGTATGTTTCTAGGAATGTATCCTAAGTTGTACAACTTGTTGGCATGTAATTGTTCATAGTAATCTCTTATGTTTCTTATTTCTGTGGTATCAGTTCTTTCATTTCTGACTTTATTTGAATACTTTTTTTCTTGATGAGTCCATCTAAAGTTTATCTTTCAAAGAACCAACTCAGATTTGTCAATCTTTTCCATTGTCTTTTTAGTTTGTATTTCATTTATTTCTGCTCTGATCTTATCTGTCTTGTACTAATTAAGGGCTTCATTTGTTCTTTATTTAGTTGCTTTAGATCTAAAGATAGATTAAGATTTTTCTTTTTTCTTTTGCTAGGCCTGTATCTCTATGAACTTCCCTTTTAGAACTGCTTTTTGTTGCATTCCATAGATTTTGGTATGTTGTACTTCCATTTTCATTTGTCTCAAGATATTTTATTTCCTTTGATTTCTTTGTTACTGCCATTGGTTGCTCAGCAGCATATTGTTTAGTCTCCAGATATTTGTGATTTTTCTAGTTTTTTCTTATAATTCTAGTTTCATACCATTGTAGTTGGAAAAGATGTTTGAAATGATTTGTCTTCTTAAATTTATTACTATCTTGTGGCCTAACTTATGGTCTATGCTGGACAATGTTCCATTTGCACTTGAGAACATGTATTCTGCTGTTGTTGGATAGGATGTTCTATGTATATATCTATTATGTTTATCTGATCTAATGTGTCATTTAAAGCTGATTTTTCTTATTGATTTGCTGTCTGGATAATCTATCCATTGATGTAAGTGGAGTATTATGGTTTCCAATTATTATTGTATGCTGTCAGCTTCTCCCTTTAGGTCTGTTAATACTTGCTGAATATATTTTGGTGCACGTATATTGGATGCATATTGACAACTATTATATCCTTTTGTTGGATTTACCTCTTTATTATGCAGTTCCCTTCCTTGTGTTTTATTACAGTCTCTATTTTAAAGTCTGTTTTCTCTAATATTGTGTTTTTATTACAGTCTCTATTTTAAAGTCTGTTTTCTCTAATATTAAGTATAACTACTCCAGCTTTCTTTTGGTTTCTATTTACATGGAACATCTTTTTTCACCCCTTCACTTTCAATCTGTGTGTGCCTTTACATCTGAAGTGTCTCTTGTAGGTAGCATATGGATGGGTCTTTTTTTATTATTATTCATTGAGTCACCCCATGTCTTTTGTTTAAAGAATTTAATCCATTTATATTTAAGCAGTTATTGACAACTATGTACTTATTGCCATTTGTTAATTGTTTTCTGCTTGTTTTGTAGTTCCTCTGTTTTTGCTCTCTTTCTTTATGGTTTGATGACTTTAGTGTTGTTTGGATTTTTCTCATTATCTTTTGTGTATCTACCATAGGTTTTTGCTTCTACATTTTTACTCCTCTCTCCCATGTTTTGTTTTTGTTGACAATTTCTATCTTTTTATTTTGTGTATTCCTTAAGTGATTATTGTAGTTATAGTTATTTTGACTACTTTCATCTTTTAACCTTCATACTAGCTTTATAAGTGATTAATCCACTACCTTTACTATAGATTTACTTTTACTGGTGAGGTTTATACCTTCGTATGTTTTCTTGTTACTAATTAGTTCCTTTTCTTTTTGGCTTAAAGAATTCCCTTATAATTTCTTAGGAGGGTGGTTTAGTTGGTGATGCACTCTTTTAGCTATTGCTTGTCTGGAAAACTCCTTCAATTCTGAATGAAAACCTAGCTGACCAGAGTATTCTTGGTTGGAAGTTTTTTTTTCCTTTTGAGCATTTTAAATGTCATACCACTCACATCTTCCCTGCAAGTTTCTGCTGAAAAATCCGATAGCCTTATGGTTTGCTTTTTTCATTTGTTTTTGTGTACATAATGATTTGTTTTTCTTTTGTTGCTTTGGGAGTTTCTTTTTAGCTTTTTGAAGTTTTAATTACAACAAGTCCTTGAATAACATCATTTTATTCAATGTCATTTTATTATAACATTAATGAGGAAAAAAAATCAATTCCCAGCTGGAGCCAATGTCTGTGTGGAATTATCATGTTCTCCTCATGTTTGTATGGATTTTCTCTGGCTAATCTGGTTTCCTCCTACATCCCAAAGGTATAGCACATTAGATTAATTGATGTGTCTAAATTGTTCCAGTATGAGTGTAGGTGTGTTTGTGAGCTCCAGCCTCCTGTGACCCTGGACTAGAATAAGTGGGTTGGAAAATAATTATCTTATTTCTTTTTATTAATCTTTATTAAATGTATGTGTAGCTCATGTTTATTTCAATGTTTAATACTAGCAGTTTTTTGGGTCTTTACCTAGAAGTTTGATATTCTTGTGACCAGAAGTATGCTGTAAAAACTTGATTCTTATTTACATAAATTAGCCAATGGTAAATCTAGTTTTGTTATACATAGGTTCCTGGAAACTGCAACTTTAAGCAAACCTATCGATGACATTAAGTGAAGATTTACTTACTGTATAACGTATCTTTGTGTGCCTCTCTTTGGTTTCATCTTATTTGGAAGTCTCTGAACTTTCTGGATCTGGATTTTTTTTTCCTTTTCCAAGTTAGGGACTTTCAGCCACATTTCTTCAAATAAGTTTTCTGCCCTTTTCTTTCTCTTCCAGGGACTCCTATCATGCAAATGTTGTTCCAAAGGTCCCTTAAGCTATTTTCACTTTTTAAAATTCTTTTTTCTTTTTCTGCTCTATTTGGGCAAGTTCAACTGCCCTGTATTCTAACTCACTGGTCCTTTCTTCTGCTTCATTTACTGCACTGTTAAACCCCTCTAGCTTATTTTCAGTTCAATTATTATGACTTATGTTTGGTATTTTTTTTGTTTTCTGTCTCTGTAAAAGTTTTGTGTTCATCCATTCTTCTCCCAAGTTCAGTGAGCATCTTTTTGACCATTATTTTGCTCTTTATCTTTAAGGGAAATTACTTATATCCATTTTATTAAGGTTTTTTTCCTGAGGTTTTATCTTGTTCTTCTGTTTCGAACATATGTTCTCTTATTTTGCTTGACACTGTTTGTTTCTATGCATTAGATAAAATACCTACCTCTCCCTGTTTCGAAGGAGTGGCCTTGTGGTTTGGAACATATGTTATTTTGCTTGACACTGTTTGTTTCCATGCATTAGATAAAACACCTACCTCTCCCTGTTTCGAAGGAGTGGCCTTGTGTATATCAAGATTGTCTGTCAATCTTGCCCTAGCTCTTGGAGTCGTTTTTTTGTTGTTGTTTGTTTGTTTTTTGAACCCTTGTGATTATTTAAGTGCCTGATTTATTCTTGCTAGGTCCCAGTTGTTGAAGGTATGCCAAGATCTGTTAGGTTCTGAAGGGAGAGATCTCAGTCAGCACCTAGTTTTGGGCTGAATGGAAGTCAGATGCTCAGGTTATAGTTTTCAAAGTATGCTCATGTATGCACTCCTGAGAGACCACAATCATAAACCCTGCTGGCCTCCAGAGCTGGTAATCTGGAAGTGTTTCCTGGGTTACTGTTGCAAAACTTGAGGCTCCAAACAAGTGCATATACTTTTCTCTGGGAGGTACCAGCAAGCTGTAGTGAGGCATAGGGAGAGTACAAAGATGATGTCTCCTGGCCTGAGTTCCCTGAGAGCACTACCATAGCCTCTAGATGTGTGGGAAATCCAAGGTCTGCCCCTCAGGCTGAAGTTCCAGGCCTGTTGAGAGGCTGGGGTTGTGTTTCACTCTGCTGTCTGTACATTGTCTTGGGTGTGGTAGCCTTCCAGAACTCTCTCTCTCTGATTGTTACAGTCCTGTGGGACTCAGGAATACAAGCCCTTAGGCCAGCAGAACCAGGCGGTCAAGGAGAGTGTCCCGTGTGGTCTGCATATAACCACCAGCTTTAGTAGTGTAGCTCAAGAATACAGGGGTGGGGCTTGCCCTCTGGTTTTAGCGGGACACTGATAGGCTGCAGGAATTGCATGCACCTGGCGGCTCTAGCAAGGCATCAGTGGAGTGCAGGAATCGTGTGTGCCCATTGGCTTTAGCAGGGCATCGAAAAGCACAGGAACTGCACACACCTGCCAGGTTTCTCAAGGCACAGTAACTGTGTGCTTCTGCCAATTTTAGCAGAGCAGTAGGAGAATACAGGAGCCATACACACCTGCCAGCCTTAGCAGGGCAGTTGGAGAGTACAGGAACTATGAGCATCTGCCTCCCCTAACAAGCTAGAGGGAGTGTGCAAAAGTAATGCCTGTCAGCACCTTTGTCTCAGGGGGAGTCCCAATAGGCCCCTGCTTCTCTGGTGGACTCTTTAAGATTAACAAATGAATCTTCTTCCAAAGTAGGCTAGGCACTTCTCAAACTGCTGCTTTTGCACTGTGGCAGGTGAGTTTGTGTGCCAGCCCTTTACAAGTGGTATTTCAGTACACTACAGCCCTTTGGGTCTCCTGGACGTAAGCTTCATTATTTTTCAAAGCTAGACATTTTAGGGGTTTGTCTCTTAGTGCACTTCCCAAGGTTTGGGGTTCCTGCTGTGGGACATAACCTCCTCGCTTCTCAAGGAGACGCCACTGCTTTGTGAAATTCCTCCCAATGATGAGTTGCTGTACCAGGGGTACCGTTTTTGTCAAGAATATGTCTCTGCCTCTCCTACCTGTCTCAATGCCCCTTTTATTTGCTGTGAAGGAGCTGTTCAGCTAGTGTTCAGGTCTTTTTTGGAGGGAATTGTTCCATATGCAACTGTAGATTTAGTGTGTCTGTGGGAAGAGGTAAGTTTAGGATCTTCCCACACCACCGTCTTGGACTACCCCTTCTCCTGTAACCTCTGTTGTTAATGGTTGTATTAGTAAGGTGATAGACAGCAGGCTCTGGAGCCAGACTCCAGGGTGTAAATCCACATCCTGGCTCTATGACCTTAATCAGGTTACACTCTCTGCTGTACTTTCCTCACCTGTTAAAAGTGGGGATCAAAAAGTATTTGATACAGTTGTTGGGAAAGTTACATAGTTAACATGTGCAAAGCCCCCAGCACAGTGCCTGCATTGTAAACATTGTATAAGTGTTAGCTGATTTCAAGATTATTATGAGTATGTTAATGATAATTATGATTTATACTAACAGAATGAAATAAAATGTTCAGATGAAAAGTAAAACCAGCTGCCAAAGATCTCAGTGTTTGTTCTGTACATTGGGTCCCGAATTGAGTGGCATAACGTAGAAAAACATTATTTTATATAAATATATGTATATTTCAAATGTATTTTCCTCATTTATGTAATGATAGTATGTTACAAAATGGATCCAAGTGTAATCCTAGGAAATAAGATTTTGGATCTTTCTATAAGGTAGCCAAAGACCGAATATACCCTTTATCTTAGCTGAAAAGGCTCATCTGAATTATCAAGATATTTGCTTCAATATAGATCACTAGAGCTAATAATTTATACTGCAAGAATTTCAGTGTATCAACAACTTCATAACCCAGACTTTTCACACACTATCATTAAGAATTAAGGTTTAGAATTCCAGTTACTTAGGAATAGCTACAGTGACTGAAATATATATACCCAGCCCTAATTAATGAAATTGCTAACTATCTTGTCTTCAGTGGCTGTAGGATAGTTCTCCTCTCACTCCTTCTCTTTATCTTCCTCTTCCCTCCCTTTCTTTTTCTTTCTTCCTGCTCTTCTCTATTATGTTACTATGTGTATTTAGTCTGCAGCTATTCCAAACTAATTTCCAATCTTCATGAGTGCCATGCCGCCTCTTGCTCTCTTGCTGTTGCACAGGCTATTTCCTCTGTCTAAATTGTCTTCTCCCTTTTCTTCACCTGGCTATGATTTATTACTACATGAATCTTAGCTTGCACATCATCTATGAAGTCTTCCCTAATTTCCACCACCTTCTTGCATGCTGCATTATGATTTGTTGTTCTTCCCAACAAGACTATCAGTTCTTTGTGTAATTGCTCTGTATTATCAGCTCCTGCAAATTCTTGGAATACAGTAGGTGCCCAATAGTTTATTCAGTCCACTGACTGAATAAATCAATGGGTATACTTGCATATGAAAATTTAAAATAATTTGCACAAATCAAAGGAGAGTCGCCTTAATATGGCTAAACAAAATAAGTATGTGTTCATCAGTTATTTTTAGATGAAAATAGAAAATCTTTTGCAGTTTTAAAATTGTGCAGTATTTGGCATAGAGTTATAGATTGAAGACATTTTTATTTGTATTGAAATAAGTAAAAGACTACCACTATATTTGTTAAAAGGGTTTTAAATCTGATAAACAGTGATAAGAAATGAATTATCCTAAAGAGAAACTATTTAAGGCTTTTATTAATAAGAAAACAAAAATATGAATATACCCAAACAGACATAGTACTTAGTAAAATGAAATGCTCTTACAACTGTAGAATGTGATTTTTTCCCTCTATGTGCTATATATTTATAGCATGTAAGCAACCATGTCATTCATAGTTTCTATTTTCTTTTTTCATGTGAGCTGACCAAATTTTGTTCTTCCTAGTATCATAATGGTGATACAATTATCTTACAGAACAGATCCATTTTCTGAAATCTGGTTTTTGTGTGTATACAGATACTCTTAACAAACACCTTAATTATTTTCATTGGAATAGGAATTAATTTAGAAGTCATTTTGCAAATAAAGCCTAGAGCTCAAAATAAAGATTCTTCGATTATGCTCTTCATACGTGGTAATAATTATGTGCTAAGTGCTGCTCTAAGTACTTTATGTGAATGGTGTCCTATGCTGAGAAAGTGAGTTCTCCTGTGATCCTGTGTTATTGCTGAGGGAACAGATGAAATACAGAGAGGTTAGGAATTGGGCCCAGCGTAATACAGCTGGGCACAGTGGCAGGGCTGGGGTCAGGCCTCAAAGATCAGGCTGTAGAGCCCGTGCCCTTAATCATTCTGTTAGACTGACTGCCTCTCAGACCCGTTCACTCTGATTCTTCCATGCACACTATTCTGTACAACCCTGTATATTGTTGTGATGATGGTATTTTGTAATATTTTTCTATCTAGTGAGGAAGGTGTTTTTTTATAAGGAGTTTTCTTATATGAATTAAAGAACATGAAAGTTTTCGGTTACATTCTTTGTATCAAGAATTTATTTTTCCACCATTTAAATTCTTGAATAGATGTTGCTATTGGAGCTCCACAAGAAGATGACTTGCGAGGAGCTATTTATATTTACAACGGCCGAGCAGATGGGATCTCATCAGCCTTCTCACAGGTAGGAGACAATTTTCAAAAGAAGCATTGGCAAAAAGAAAAAGAAGAAAAATTGGAAATCTTTTGAGAAACTTCTAATACTGCTCAAAAGAATACTAGATACATTCTTTGTAAAGGAGATGATGAAGGAATATTCAGCATTTATTACAAGAACATGCTGGCACTGCCCTAGATTTGAGAAAGAATCCAGGAAGGCACACATATCAAACATGTTTCAAAAGCCCTTGAGTTTATATTCTTTAACATTTATTTGCCAAATCAGAAAAATGTGCGTTTGTTAAAAAACAAAAAGCAACTTTGGAAGCATTGTCCATAAAAGCTTCCTTAAAACTTCCAGTGTTAAGTGGACTTATTTTCCTTAATTTGCTTTTTCAAATACTTAATATTGTATTTCACCATTTTCATATAAGAGTAGATGGTCTTATTTTTAAAGTCATTAGTAAGTCTTTGGAACCACTTTTTCCCCATAAATAAGAGTTCTGGTTTGCTTCCATTCTAGTTTGTCTTTAACCTATTAAATATTTCTCTCTGCATTTCATTAACTTTATGTTCTGAGGTAATATCCATACTATTCCAAATAAACCATTTGGATTTGATTAACTCTATCGTGTTTTGTGGCTAAGTCCCATATTTCATGGAGATCACACACGGAGAGCAAACACTCATATACCGTGTTCCTTTCAGTGCAAAATAGAAGACGATAGCACTTTAATAAAGTTCCCTGATCTAACTCTGACTTCACTTTTATAATTTGAAAAATCAGGCTATTTCAGTGCATAGAAAAAGCTACATACACATGCAAAGAAAAGCTTTCCCAAAGATACTTTTATGGAAAATTAGCTAATACTGTTATTTCTGATTGGGCAAAAGCAAGCAAGTCTTTCTCTATTTAACATGAAAAATATTTGTCTAGTAAAAGATACTGATATTCTTAGTATGGATAGCAGCCTGATATTTATAAATCACTATCTGTACGTGGCATTAGACACATGGAATAGGAAGCACATAACATGAGTTGTCCTTGGCAAATAGTAAGAAACAAGCTGGCTAAATGGGGTGGCTTTCATCATAAGCCTCAGTTGTAGGGTCCAGTAAGTGATTAGAGATGTCTTATTTCAGATTACTCGTTTCGTAATTCAGGGTCAGCAAAACAAATATAGAGCCTGAAAGAAGACTGGGGAGAGGGAGTCAGGGCCATTTTAGATTATCTATAGTACATAATTTCTCTTTCTTTACAAAGTAAATAGAGTGATTTTCTTCATGTCACAAAATAGATGTTGACTGCCCACTGAAAGCTGGAAACTTTTATTTCTCTTAGACACAAGTATTTGGCTTAACTAAAACATATTTTGTCCATAAATGTGCCAGGACATAGAAAGTCTCGATTAACTAAATCATTGCATCTCTGGGATATTAGGTGTTCAAAAACACTTCTCACTCAACTTACCTATTTTTCAGAGAATTGAAGGACTTCAAATCAGCAAATCATTAAGTATGTTTGGACAGTCTATATCTGGGCAAATTGATGCAGATAATAATGGATATGTAGGTGAGTATAGAATTTACCTGATTTTATAAACAGGAATAAACTCTATTGTAGATGCTGCTTTATTGAGAAATACATAAAACTGGTATGGAAGAGTTGGACTTTACTGATAATTTTTTTTCCTTCATTTTCAAGCTCTTTTGAATTCAAGGGTGGGTCAGAAATGATCACGTAATTTCCGAACTTTACACTGTTACTTATTTAATGTCTTATTCTTTGTTCTTGAAAAAAAAATGAAAAGCGCCCATGAAAGTGAATCAGACATATGGAAAGAAAAGAAAACTTATGGGTTTTTTTGTAATTTGAAAGAAAATTTCTGGGTGAATATTTCTAGTCCAAAAATTGAATTTGTTTTAGTCAAGCCTATCTTCATATCATTAAGTTTAGGTTTATATTATAAAGGGAATTAATGGCATTGTAAATGAATAGATTCAGATAATGTGGAATGAATCCTAAGATGTAAGCATATCTTTTCTAATTAATTTTCTGTAAATAGTGTTTTGATATAGTCAAAAGGTGACATGTAGTTAAATATTTATGACTGCAAAGTAATTCTCTTTGACTAATGATGATCATTAATCTGTATTGTTTTTTATCCCCCAGATGTAGCAGTTGGTGCTTTTCGGTCTGATTCTGTTGTGTTGCTAAGGTAAGGTTGATACATTTCACTGCTTAATGACAATCGGGCTTAATTGTAAATAATGGGAGTCAATTTTTTTAAATCAGCAGTGGTGGTGACCTCATAACATTCTTTTTGGTATTCCAAAATTTAACTATTGAACTTTAGGATACTTTTCCCACCTTACATAGATATAATTAAATCATTAGACAAAGTCAATATTTTTAGAGACTTAAATGAGAATTCTTCTCGATTCATACATGGAAATATAATTGAGTTTGTGTGCACATACTATTAATAAAGCAGTTTTATGAAACCACTTGGTCAATAGAAGTAATTCTGTAATTAAATCTGCTAATTTTATTTCCTCCTTAGGACAAGACCTGTAGTAGTTGTCGAAGCTTCTTTAAACCATCCTGAATCAGTAAATAGAACGAATTTTGACTGTATTGAAAACGGATTGCCTTCTGTGTGCATGGATTTAACACTCTGTTTCTCATACAAGGGCAAAAAGGTTCCAGGCTATATTGGTAAGGGTGCCCTTACAGAATTAATGCCTGACAGAATGTGTGCTCTACTCATTAATCTCATGATCTTCTTTTGAGCCTTCACTCTGTTTCACCTTGGAGGTATGCTTTAGGGGAGGAGAGAGCAGCCACCTGATAACACACCTTTCTTCCTCGTTTTTCTAACTGGAGCACATTAGGAGGCTATAGATGCTTAGAGGTTATGGCAAGAAGCAAATTAAGGGTATCACTTGCTATATTAATAAAGTGAACTAACTGAGCTTAATCTGTAAGATCTTAGAATAGAAAGAACAGCACAGCCACAGCTCCTCCTCTGTTTTAGTGGGCTTCTGGAGTCAGCTTAAGCTGGAAAGCCTGGGAAGGAGAAGATTCTTTTCTTCATGTTCTATCCTGTTTGAGTAATTGAAGAAGCTTATCTGGAGTCTAGACCCTGATTCCAATTTTCACAAATACATATCTGTTAATGATTTATTATGACTATCAGCTCCTGAGAGCTTATACTCATTTCCCTATAGGTAGGCAACTCTCAGTTATTTGCTCTGGAGACATAGCATTGATATGACTCATCTAAAATTGTGGTTAATCCCAAATCACAAATATGTGACTTCATAAGTATAATTTTGCTAACAAGTTAATGTTCCTAATTAAATATTACATTTAAGCAAATATTAGAATAATTAATGAAACTAACCATAGTAAGGGGGAAACATACCTGGCCTTATCTTTTGGACATCAGTAATTCACAATATTAATGAGCCCCAAAAGACCTATCAAGAATTGATTGAACTCATGACCCTGTAGGCTGTTGTCATCTAAATATCATGAAGGGCAGCAAATATTGAACCCAAACTATTGGTCTGTAACAGAAGTCCCAGTCTGAATTAGCCTGTCATGAGAAGTACAGAATGAGTCTGGCAAATCTACTTTCAATCAGACTCAATTTTTATAGTGCTCTGAAAAAGTCCTGGCTAGAGATGCAATGATAGAACACTGAGCAAAACCTTCATCCCGTTCTTGATTGGAGAAGTGGCAGTTTGAAAGCATGACTGCTGTAACAAGGTAACATAGACAAGCTGATGGATTATTTGAAAGATACATGGTAAATAGGATTATTTCTCTTAATGTAATATCAGTGTTTGTTGTACTACCAATTCCACGGTGGCCAGATTTTTAAAAATTAGCTGAAAACTAATATATGAAATTCATAAATAATCACAGCATTGTTACAAAAACATGCTTTATAGTTGCAAAATGACTCCTTGGGAGAAATAATTTACATGTTGAGCATATTTACTAAAACCAGGACATTTTAACTCTTACTGTGAGTGGGTTTTCATTCACCCTTTTTTCGTTTACTTTTTGTCTGAACTCAGAGTGATGAATTCACAGATGGCTATTTCAATTACAACTTCATATCTGAGGCATCAAATCTCAGTTATTGTAATTTTGAATACAGTTGATGTAGACTTTACTATTATATAAATAAAAGGAAGGTTGAAAGATTTATTTGGAATTCATAATAGTAATAGTAGTATGCATTTTATACTTAGGTTTCCTTGAAATAAGCAGATAAAATCCTTCCAAAAGAGTAAGTTACTCCTAACGTATAAATGAACACTTCAGGAATGATATAAATTCTTAAAAATATCACTTAATGAATTATTGCTCCTATATTAGTGACATCGCAGCACTGTTAGATGTAGCTTGTTTTGCAGAGATCCCTTTTAGATTCAAGAAATGTCTTTTTCTTGGTAAGATCTGGTTTGCTGGCTTGTAAATTCTCCTTATCTTTGCTTTTTGAAAATCTTTAGCAGATGGCTATTTGCTACATCAGACTTGAAATAAGTTTTTACCAATCTGCCAAAATATTTATCAAATGTCTATACTTGTTCATTTTTGCATGAATCAACAAAGTTCAAACTAAAAATCAGTAAAAACATGGGGAAGCTTAATTAGGGCCTAAGGCTGAGAAAGAAAATGTGTTTGAGTAAACTATATGTTTGACTTTTGAATTACGTGTTCATTTTACATTTAAAGAAATTAATCAAAAGAAAAATAACCCCTCAAATTGGAAACAAGTGGAAGTAAATGAACCTAAACAGTATGACATTTATCCACCCAAGATGGAAATATTCCAAGTGACTTTCGAGAACATCCATAGTTGGATGTTCTAAAGACAAGACTCTAAAGAAATCTGAAACTTTACTCAGGACTTTTATTATTAGTAACACAATTATGGTATTGTAGTTTTGAAACATTTACACATAGGAGGATTAAGTAAATAACTGAAGATGTTAATGTTAAAAATAGAAAACTAGAGAAATGTTTATACATTTATATTTACAAAAACTTAAAATTTGTATTTTTAAATTCCCTCTTCCATGTTTCAGATTAGTTTTAAAAAGCTAATGAAGAGAATTTAAGATATTTCCAGTATTCTCCTAAACTGTCATCACTTTAAAAATAATAAATGCTTTTAGATAACGTATATTAATTGCAGTTCTCTCTACATTCTTTGCAGTTTTGTTTTATAACATGAGTCTGGATGTGAACAGAAAGGCAGAGACTCCATCGAGATTTTACTTTTCTTCTAATGGAACTTCTGATGTGATTACAGGAAGCATGAAAGTATCAAGCGCAGTTGCTAACTGTAGAACACATCAAGCGTTTATGCGGGTAATGTAAACTAGTTTTTATTAATGAATACGTAAACTTCAATATTATAGGTAGAGTAAAAACTTTAGTGAATTGGTATCTTTTTATAAAATGTGGTTAAAAGCAGGTGTTTTCCCCCGCTGAACTAACTGACCTATTGTTCCAGAGTCAAAACGTTAGACAACCCGTGAGCTAGATAAAGTCCACTTTTTGCATCTTCTTTATTTCACATTTATTATATTTACTACATCACTATTTTTAAGGAATTGCCTTTTCCTTTCAATTGCAATTTTCTTATTCCTGTTTATACACTTGCCTAGAAATGGACATATTGAACAGCTTTGCTGTGACTCCAATCTATTCCTGGGTAGGGTTTTCCTTTTTGGGGAGGAGCGAGAGGTGGAAGGAGGGGAAGTGCCAGAGAAAGTTAAGAGGTGGGGAAGTTGGTTTGTTTTTCATGTGCCTCTAAGGAAGCAGAATCTGACATGACTGCTTTTGGATTTTGCCTTTGTCTCCATGCCAGCATTGTTGTGATGTCAGTGGGAACTTGCACAGTTGCAGTGTGGTAGGGATTATCTGTGGGCCAGGGCAATGGCTCTCACGATGGTTTGGGGTCTCTCCTGCCAAAGCATAGCCAATTTCATGTTTCTTTTATTAAAACACTCATTCCCAGACTGATCACGTACCTTGCTTTGGTCAAATTTTATCATATGAAGTAGTGCCAAGTCTTTTTCATCAGGGAATGGTATACTTCATCAGAAAAAAAAAAAAAAGCCAAACAATTTCCAGGAGCCCTGCTGGGGATTTCAAATAGTAGCCTCAGCTTAGAACTTAATTTTCCCTTAGATATTTATTCCAAGCAAATGCACTAACCCCTATGCTCTTTCCTCATTTCCCTTAACAGTTTTTATTGTTGTACTGGAATAAAGCTATTAGCAGGTTGAGAGACAGAAGTATCAAATGGTATTAATGAAGCCATTGTTTATATGGTAAAGATTAAAGAGGTTCTTTTTTTTTTTTTTTTTTTTAGAAAGTATCAAATGGTATTAATGGAGCCATTGTTTATATGGTAAAGATTAAAGAGATTCTTTTTTTTTTTTTTTTTTTTAAATCCTAACCTTTTACTTAGGTTAGTCAGTTTTGGAGACTAACTTTGAGACCATTTTAAAGGCAATAAAAGGGCCAATATGTTTCTTTGAGAATTAGACATTCTCAAAGAAACATATTGTGTTGAATTTGAATAATTGGTAGTAAATTGATCTGATTTATTCAGACCTATGTTTCTTGGCATTGTTCCTATGAGTAAGTGTTCATCAAAATCGTATACTTTGTAATAAATTTGTAGTAGAAATGACAATTTAGCAGAGGTTTTTATGTTTGTTTCTTATATACTTGCAAATGTTACCATGGTATTGATAGCAGCAGGTTACAGCCATTGACTTTGGGCCATATTGTCAACGTCAATCAAAACACTTAGCTCTGAGATTGGTACATAGTAGGTTTAGAGAAAAAGTGACTTTCATCCAATGTTTTCTTTCCCCGTCCCAAATTACCTTGCTTTTGCTTGGGACACTTTAAAATTCATACATAGAAAGACAAAAGGCTACAGCAACCCTCTCACCACATACCCAAGTAGGATGTAAGAACTACAGAAACCACTGAACCAACCTTGAGTTCTATCAAGGAGCTCTAGCTATTACTTAGGAAAGTACGGGAGTTTAATGAGTGTGTTCTCTGCCCCACCAGCCTGGTACCCAAGGCATTCGTAAACATTACAATACTGCTATACTTACACGGTATGAAAGAATAGAACAGCAACCTGAATTCTGCTGTCTTCCTAATAACAGAATAAAAGAAGACAAGCAGTGGTCAGAATGCCTAGATTTTTCCTTTGTTCTATAGAACGTATCCAGTATCAGGAGTGTTTAATATACATATGCATTCTGCCTTTGTATCCCTAATAATGAAATGAGGTGATCCTTGTTAATTACGTACTCAGGCCTGCACACCCTGCCTCTCGGGGCTCCTTGCTTTCTAGTTAAGCACACTTTCCTGGTGTAGTTGCTCCCATTGGTTCTATCAGTTAAGCTCCACTTGCCCATCCACTCAGTTAATTCAATAGGTATTTTTTGAGTTACCTGCATGTGTCAGGTTCTGTTTGAGACACTTGTGTAGATCAGCGAATAAAACATAAAAAGAATGCTGCATTCATAGAGCTTATAGTCTAGGGTGAGATGAACAATAACATAAAAAGGTAAATTTTACAGTATTTTAGAAGAAGACATGAGTGATAGAAAAAGGAAAAAAGGCAGAATTCAAAAAATTATAGAGTTCTATGGAAGGAATGAAGTGTACAGTTTTAAATTGGGTGGTCAGAGTAGGCCTCATTCAGAAAGTGACATTTGAGTAAGGACTTGAAGTGAAGAAGTTACTGTGTAGATACCTAAGACAGTTGTTTTCACCTTTAGCATGTAACAGCATCACCTGAAAGACTTGGTAAAACAAATTGCTGAGCCCAAGCTAGAGTTCTCAATTCAGTAGGTCTTAGGCAAGGCCTTAGAATTTGCATTTATACAAAGTTCCCAGGTGATGCTAATGCTTTTGGCTTGGGAACCATACTTTGAGAACCCTTGATCTAGAGGGAGATCATTAAAGAAGAGCTAGGGAAAAATATCTCAGGACAAGAATGTGCCTTTTTGTTTTAAGGAATAATGGGGGAGGCAAGGATGGCTGGAAAAGTGAAATTGGAGTAGAGTAGTGGAAAAAGAGATCATATCAGACCTGTGACTTTCTCTGGATGAAATGAGGATCTATCACAGTTTTGAGCAGAGAGCGACATGATCTGACTTAGTAATGAAAAGGAATACTCCGCTATGTTGAGGCTAGACAGGGGACCAAAGATTGACAGGTAGAAGAAGAGATACAGCAATAACACAGGTGAGAGATGACTCCATTGAAGGTGTTGGCAGTAGACATGGTGAGATATAGTTGAAGAAAGATCCTACACAATTCGCTGACAGATGAGACATCTGGCATTTGAGAAAGAGGTCTTTAGCCCAAGCAACTAAAAGAATGTAGTTTTCATCAGTTGAGATAATATGCAAGGGAAATAACTTTTGGGTGGAAAATTCTGGAGTCGTGGATCTGCTGAATTGAGGAAACCTGTTTTGCTTTCAAGTGTAAATATTAAATACTTGTATATACTCATCTGGAGTTAAGGAGAGGCATAGGATTGGAAATATAGCTTAATGCATCTTTGGCGTATGGATGGTTTTTCAAGCCCTATGAGATGGCTGAGCAGCAGAGGAAGAAAAGAGGGTGAAGGTCGGTGTTCGGGGGTACTATGACCTGAAGAAGTTGGAGAGAAGAGAAAGCTTACAAAGGAGATAAGAAGGACCTGTCAGTAAAGTAAGGAAGAAAAGCAAGAGCCTGTGGCATCCTGGAAGCGAAATGAATAAAGCAGAGCACAGAGGAGGGCATGACAATGTTTTCAGTGCTGCTGCTTGGTCAAATAAGATGAAGGCTAAGAACTAACCATTGGGTTTAGCAATGCGAAGGCTGTTGGTGATAGTGGCAACAGCATTTCACAGCAGTAGAAGGGAAAAAGGAGAGGAATTAGGAACAGAGTATAGATTTAAAGTTTTGATTTAACCGGACCAAAGAAATGGGGTTGGGAGTCAGTAGCTGACGTGAGAAGTGGAATGAAGGGTTTTTCTTTTAAGATAAGAGAAATAGCATGTTTTCATAATGATGGGTGTGTTCCAATAGAATAAAATATTTATGATATAAATGAGAGAATAGCTGGAGCAAAGTTCTTGAGTAGGCAAGAGGGGTGAGATTAAGTGTACAAATGAAAGGAATTAATTGTACAAATGAAAGGGATTGGTTCCAGATAGGCACATGCGTAGTTTATCTGTGTGTATGCTTGCAGGTGCTGGACAGATATGGTGTGGACTGTGGAAGTTCTCTTTTGGTTGCTTTAACATTCTCAGTGAAGTAAGAAGCAAAGTCATTAGCTTGAGTAGGGATGGGATAAGTGGTATTTGGAGTTTAAGATGTGGCGTAGTCTTCTGGGAGAACCAGAGAGTAAGGAAGTACAATATGATTGTAAAATGGCATTAGGGTCTAACTTTGTGGTCATAAAGTGAAATTAGTCAGATGGTTATGTGATTATGGCTTTTTCCAGTGTCATTTAACCTTATTGGTGAAAGTAGATGAAGAATAACATTTGACCAAGGTTGTCGTTTGCCAAATGAGTGAAGCAACCAAGGTGCCAGAGAGTCTAAGTGTGCAAGGGAGTGTTCACCAGGAAGTTCAAGCAGCATAAGGCAAAAAAGGACGTCAGGAGGGTGAGGGACAGGGGAAAAAGTTGAATTGAAGGTCCCAGTGGGATCAGCAAGTTGTTGGAATTGAGTATTCAAGAGAATGAGCTGGAAAGATAAATACATGTAAAAGCCATTAAGGACCTAAACTTGAGGAAAAGATTGAATTTTGATTTTATTATCCTTGCTCACAATTCCTTGGTTATCTCATGTAAATGAAAGTCTTGAAACCTGCTTTTATTTACAAAACCTGTCATTTCTCTGATGGTAGAGAATTTGGCTATTAAACCTAAATCCCATCATAAAAGTTTGGCTTTTATTAAATCCTTTTCTTTTTATCACATATTCTCTAGTTTTACACATTGGATCTTCTTGAAATATAGGAGACATTATTAATAATCTAATAACTATCTATATCACTAGCATGTACATTTTTTGATATGTTATTTTTCTTAGACTATATGGTCATTTTCTGGTTGGTAAGCACATCAGTTTTCTCAGGTTTACTTAATCTACTCATAATTAAAACAGTTATCACAATTGTTTTATATAAATGATCAAAATTTTTCCTCAAAAAATAGAAAAGAAGGCAAGAAATGTGTTTTTCTTTAAAAACTCCATTTTAGTTGCTCATAATCAAACCAAGTTTTCATTTTTTGCCATTGGAGCCATAAAATTATCAGATTTTACAAAAACAGAACCTAGAATTTAGAGTTGAGAGTTCATTCAAGGTTTCAACATCACTTTTATTCAATATTATAAATATTTCTGGCACCACCCATTAGATAAATTATTTCACTACATGAGCACAGTAGTAAGATATGGGCCTAAGTCTCAGTTCTCAAGTTGGCCATAAATACAAATTTCCATGTTTTATCTAGTGAAATTCTCTTCTATTAGACATTACTTTTCCTTCTGAAAACATTTCCCCATCTGTGTAAGCACATGAAAATGCACCTTTGTGTTTGGTGTATTCAAATACACAACTTTGTTAGATCTTAGAGACTTCTTAGGACAAAATTTTAAGACAAGAGATAATTTTGAGGCTATTTGATTTAGAGAAACCCAACAACTGGCAGCAATTTTTGGAAATATCGAAGCAGCTATGGTAGTGACGTGCCTTAAGGTTCTCATAGATGATATTTCTTCATTGAACTTGGAGTCTCTGCATCAAAATATTCACTGATGTTTGAGAAGAGAAAAAGGGTGTTATGCTGGGATAACAAATGAAGTAACAGGATTCCCTGCCTGCCTACACTATATCCAATAATAGCTAAAGAGATCTAGCTTAGTCATCAAACCGGGATGTCTGTCGGTATCCTGAGATCCAACGAGCTCAGTGGCTTTAGCATGTTGTAAAATCATGAAATCAATCTGCCTACCTATTTAGTAAATTAGTTCATTCTTTTTTCCCTTGGTTTCTCTAATTTCTGGGTTTTGGGTTTTTGAAAAAAGGGAATTTATTTTGTTATATAGGTCTTTAGGTGACTTCTAAAATCCATCTTTTTCAATAATAACTTCAAGAAAATGTGTATTTGATTGGTAATTTGATTGTTAAATGTATTATATATTATTTGCTTACGTAAGTACATAGTTTAATGAAGTGTCATTTGCTTCAAAGTGGTTATATTTTAACTATAGCACACTATGGATCCATATATGCATACATTCTGCTGAAAATCTAAGTGCAAGCAAACTATATAACTATACTGATATGGTATTCTAGAGTGAGTTCGTTATTTCAACATACGTTAATTTGTGTTA
Organism: Pteropus alecto; assembly: GCF_000325575.1. Taxonomy (NCBI): domain Eukaryota; kingdom Metazoa; phylum Chordata; class Mammalia; order Chiroptera; family Pteropodidae; genus Pteropus; species Pteropus alecto. The sequence goes on from NW_006442484.1 coordinate 49,970,868, forward strand.
GTATCCTGCCTTCAAAGACTTTGCAATCTATCTTTTGCATGTTTGTATTTCTTAGAACAAACACAACTCATTACAGAAGACAGCCAATCAATATTTAATAAATTTATGGATAATGTGTTCTCAGTGCCACTTAAAGAATTCTATGAAGGAAAATCTGGGAATGTTCAATTAGTATAATGGGTAGGATACCTGTCTTGGAGTGTTGTCTTTCTCAGAAAATTGTAGTACCAGATATTTGATATAGTTCTTTACCTTCTAAACCAAGCATATTAGATAAAGTAACTATAATTACACACGGTTTTGCTGGCTTAGGTTTTAATCTATGCTTCAGTCTTACCTTCTTCCTCCCCAAGCCATTTCCCCCATTGGGGCATTTCATATTAGAGGGGCATTTCAAAAACTCAAATCTGATCATATTCCTTGCTTAAAATTCTTCTGTTTAAAAACCTTCCCATCCCCTTTCAAGTATAGATTAGTGACCCGTCTTCTATATTTGCAGTATGCATATATCAGGATGCATCCCCACACTGTATGTGTGGATTTATGGGTTATAGACTCTGAGTAGATAATGACTTTCAGTTTTATGTTTTTAGAGCCTGTCTTGTACACAGTAGGTCCATGAATAGATATCTTTAAATGTTTATACTTCAATATCACTTTTATTCAATATTATAAATATTTCTGGCCCCACCCATTAAATAAATTCTTTCACTACATGAGCACAGTAGTAGGATATGGGCCTGTGTCTCATTTCTCAAGTTGGCTATAAATACAAATTTCCATGAAAGTCAAACAAAAAGGTAGACTTTGTATAATTTCAGGCATGTGCTAATTTACATGCTGTGGGTCCCCTATTTTATGTAATAGTCCATAAAAATGTAGCATGGAATCTTCATTATTTTTAATATAGACAGCAAATGCCCATTCAAATCAAAAATTTTAAGCAAATCTACTTTTTTCTTCTAAACTGCTTAATTAGTCACTTTAGACATTTTTAATATAGCTTTTGTCCTTAGGTGGAGCTGTTAAAGTTAAATAAGTGTGAATATCTGTCAAACACAGTTCTTGTAAGAGTGCATGTATACTTTATATATTGTGAGAAAAGCATAATTAATAGCTAATTAGGATAATGAAAGTAATATACACCAGCTGTAGAGAAGACCTTGTGGAAAATTAGTATGAATTAGATAACATGTGATTTGGTCAAAGCAAGCTTGTTGAGAAGAATTAAAACAGTGGACATGTGGAGGGACAATCAGTGGCTGTCTAGCTCCTACACCTAGGGAATAGTTTAATCAAGTTTGCTATTGTAATACTCGGCTTCAAGCTGTTCTGTTTTCACAAGTTGATAACTTGGGATTTGGGCCTTGATTTGCAGCATTTGTAGATGGTCAAGGTTTTGTATTGAGATGATCACTTATCAAGTAATTTAATAAAATCATCTCGATATATACGATTGCAAAACTGAGAGATCTTGAGTACTCCAATTCATACTCCAAATCTTCCAGGTACCACTTAATGAATACAAGTCTAATATTTGTTATATAACTCATTTTCTACTTAATGTTCATTGGTTGGCACTAGTCTAATTTTCATTTTTCTTATTCCTTCCAAATGTTCACCAGAATTTCTTATAAGAAGCTGAAGTTCAATAATTCCTTGATTAGCATATCTAGCTACATTTCGAAGCAATGTACACATAATAGTTATAATGTCTAACATCTATTGAGACCCTAATAAGTGCCAGGCATAGTGCTAAGTGTTTTGTGTATATTAAACCATTGAATCCTCACAAAAATAAGCTGTAGATATCATCACCATCATCATTATCATTATTCCCATTTTCAGATGAGGTACCTCGAGCCACAGACAGATTTAAGTAATTTGCCTAAGGTTACATAGATAATAAGTGATGGACCTGAGATCTGAACCCCAGTATTCTGCCTGCAGACCACTTGCCTTTCACCACTGCATACATATATTGATAATGTCATAAATGATGAGAAAAGAAGAAAAAAACTACATTTAAAAAAAATTACATAAAGACAGAATAGATGTGGTCTTTCGTGTGATATGTATTTTACTTCATTGATATCAAAAGTTATAGATGTAAGTAGCACAGCAATACACTGTATGATAGATTTTTTTTTTATCCATTAGGGATTACTAATTTATGAACTTTGGAAATAATCCGTTCTTTTTTACCTTTACACAGTACTGTTTAAGCCATATCCCAATCCTGAGGTATCTAAGATAGAAACCTGGGCCACTGACGTTACTCACTAGGAGGTCTGTCAATTATAACTAAAAATTAGTAAGATTAAATTTAAAAGAATGTCATACAGAGCATAACGTATTCCAAATGGGCTACGATTTCTGTGTAATTGATAGATAAATCCAAAAATCCCTTCTTTGTGAAGAGTAAAAGCATAATAAACCTAGAAAAAATGTTATATAATAACTAGCAAAAGACTCAGTAAAGTGAATAGGATAAAGATTAAATATATGAAACAAGTAACTTTCCCAAATACCATTCAAAACCTGTTAGAAAATATAATTGGAAAAGGTCCATAAAGAATAGCAAAAAAAAAAAGATGTTTCATAATAAATATGAAGTCAAATGAATCAAATTATATCAAAATGTTGCTGAGAGATCTAAAAATTTGAATAAATTGAGAGAAGATAATATTTCTATAAGTGTATTACAGGGAAATGTTAAAGAGAATAAAGTATTCATTGGCACTTGGAAATGATATACAAAGAGTTTTATAATAGAAAATATTTAAGTCATAATGTCAAGTTATTAAAAGTATGTGTAAGAAATACCATGGATGAAAATATACCCAAATATAGACCCTTATAACTACTATTGGATGGTTATAGTTTTTCATATTTTATACTGTTTTTGTTTTTCCTAATGAACATGAATACTTTTGTAATATGAGAAAATATATACAACCTTTTTTTAGCAATTTGGATGAAAAGGTAAGGCTTTTCTTTTGACTTCTATGTGTTGTGTTTGGCCTTATGCAGAAAAAGAGCTCTCTCTCTTTTAATTTATATGCTTATTTTTATTAGTAATTCATATGGTTTTAAATTTCCTTAGAAAGATGTGCGAGACATCCTCACACCGATTCAGATTGAAGCTGCTTACCACCTTGGGCATCATGTCATCAGTAAACGAAGTACAGAGGAATTCCCACCACTTCAGCCAATTCTTCAGCAGAAGAACAAAAAAGACATAATTCAAAAAACAGTAGGAATATTTTCCTTTATTCAAAAATTATGCAATGTGTAACCAAAGAATTGTTTTTTGAAATATTGCATGATTCTAGGGAAACGAACTCTGATTTTTTTAAAATTTTATGAATTTAAATTTTATAAAAGATTTATGGTATGTCTTGGTTTTCATTTTCTTTATTTTTTGTATTTCTTTTAGGATATTGAACTGAATATTTAAAAATATGCATTTAGTCATAGCAGTGGTTTCCCATATACATAAAATGTTCATTTTCTCTTCTTGATGCCTTGCCAGTGAAGAAAATAAATTACTAGAGAGCATTCATAATGGAAGTGAGTTGCATTCATGAGTTAGTTATTCAGTGTCATCATATGTGTTCAGTTTATCTTTCTCTTTCTCATTTTCTGTCTCTTCTCTCTCATTTTGTCTCCCTCTCACTTACCCCACCCACAGATTCACTCATGTCTCATTAGTCAAATTCCTTTGCTGGGTTTTACTCATTTATAAACATGTATTTAGGTTGCACAAAAATTTCTCTTCTAAAATTTAACTGTGTGCTTTCCAGCCACATCCCAGGACCAATTGCATTTTGAGATGGCCCTGCATTCTAACCAGTAAACTGCTTTTTCTAATTTATCCCAAAATATATCAATTTCACCAACAGCGCTTCTTATCGGGAGTCCAGTTGTTCAGACCTTTTCTGTCCAACAACACAAAGACATAGTCAGCAAGATGTTTTAGGTTATGGTAAAAGCATTCATTATTAAAATGTGCACCAATGGCACACAAAATGTGACAGATGAAAGGGACATTTAAAGATCTAGTTCGTATCTTGTCCCGAAAAAATTGCCAAGTCACTTTAAGATACTTGAGCTTACATCACCATTGTCTAGTCTACAATATTAGATCGAATGAAGATAATAACTAAAAACCTAATTTTCTTTATACTCATATCTGAAAATATTTCTGGAAGTCAGTTTTTTTCACTCTTCCATTGAACTTCACCTTGCAACATCAACCAATTTTAAATGTATCGTTAAGTATACAAACCAGAATCTTAGCAATTTGTAGCTATACTAGAATAATTCACATTTTGATTCTTAGAATGACCTGTGTTACAAGAGTGGTAGGAAAAAAATCCCTATTTACCGAATGATTTAGAGAAAGATTTGTGCTTTCCTTCTGCTCCCAGATACAGGCCGTCTGCGGTCTGACCCGCTCTTCGGCAGCGCTCTCGTCCTTTCCTGTTTCATGTACCTGGCTCCTGTTACCTTTCTTGTTTGCCTCTCTCCTTCGTTCACCTATGCCTCTTGTTTTTCTTTTTCCTCTCTCCATTTTTTCTTTGTCCGCCTTATAACTTGGGTCGTCCCATGTCTCTTGTATCTCTGGGTCCTATTAAAATGCTCAGAGTTAAATAAATCTGGAACCTCTCTGACAGGCTATCATTTAATTTTGTTTAGGGTGTTCGCAAAGTGAAATTTCTAAATTTCTACATTTGGTTATTTTCAAAAAATTTAAAATCACTGTCTCACCACTTGTAAAATTAAGTGCCATGCTTATGTGTAATAGGTAGAATCACACTGTAGCACCAAAATTGAGGAACTCGACAAAGAACACCTTGGCAAAACAGGTTTTAAGCATTTAACATAGATTACTACCGCAATTCGATTAAACTTTTTTTCCACAACTATTATGAAAGAAAAAAATTTTTTTCACCTAACAAATTTACTTATTGGAAGAACTTAGTCCTTTTAGCCCTGCAATTATTTGTCATTTGAGTCTACTAACTCTCACACTGAACTCTTTAAGAAGAGATTAAATAAGGAGTTATCTGATTTATTAATTTTATTCCTATGTATCATGTCGTATTTTTTAAAAATCATAGAAATATACCAACCAATTGAACTAAAATAAAAATTCTGTTATATTTTATTTTCAGATCAACTTTGCAAGGTTTTGTGCCCATGAAAATTGTTCTGCTGACTTACAGATTTCTGCAAAATTTGAATTTTTGAGGTAAGTACAAGTTACTTATCAAGATTGTGTAATAGGTGTGTGCATGTGCATTCTAAAAAGAAAAGGGCTAAGAACTCATCCTTGGGGGTTAGCGGCATTTAAAGAACTGAGAAAGAACAATATGTTGCTAAGAGTAAGTGATCTACACATCATTCACATGAGTACACACCCAAAGATTGCGCTTTTTGAAAGAATGAGAATAGGTGAGCACCAAGACTTTATGAAGCACGATGTAATCTTTTATTGATAACTCAGAAGATATTTCAGGATTTAATCATGCCCTAGGTCATCATCATTATAATTGTAGTTGTGTTTTAGACATTAGTCAGTGCCTCTTAATAGAGTTTTGATGGCAAAATGAGTTAATCTTCACTACATAATGGTTAGTTTTTATCTATAATTCAGACTGAAATAGAAAACAAATTTATATGACACATTCGAAATGGAATAAACCATCTTCTAAATTCATAGATGTGGAAACACTAAAAAGAAAACAGACGTAATGTGCTTAGAATAGCACCTAGCACGTAGTGAAAACTAGATAAATGTTGATCACTGTTACTATTTTACAATGGGAAATAAACCACTGGAATTTTGTCATGTCTAGATCCCTTATATTAAAATTGTTTTACACATCTGAGGGAAGATATAAAAATGAGGACCAGAGAGAGAGAGAGAATCCACACTTCAGGTTGAGGGCTGACTGTGCTTGGGAAGTGAAAGAGGTGAAGGGGAGGCATCAGTGACAGGGCAGGAGAATGGGAAACTGTTTTGAGGAGGTAAGACTGTAAAGGAAGCACGTTTAAATTAGGGCATGTTGAATTCTCTGGGACTTCTATATGAAAATCTAGTTCAGGATTATATGGAAATCCTCTACACATTGTGACTTGTGAGAACGCTTGGGATAGGGGAGGTGAAATGTGCATTTCATAGAGAAAAGAACTAAAGAACAATGCCATGGGGACGATTTTATTTAAAGAGCCTAGAAAGAATAGGGGAGTCCCTTTGGAGACTAAAAAGAACTAAGAGGAAAACCAAGTCCACTGTAAAGTAGACAATGGAGAATATAAAAAGAGGAGCTTAATATTGTAAAATTTTGTAGAGAGATCAGATAGCATAATGACTGAGAAAGGTCATGGGAGCTGGCATTTAAAATGTGACTTGTGGGTAAAATAAAAAGATGTTACTGGCAAATTTTAGTTCAGTAGCAGCTGAATAACAGGGTCAGTGATTAAGGGGAGAGAATATACTGGGAATAGTAGATTCAACTGAAGAATTTTTATGTTTATCACATGCTGTTATTTGTTTAATAATGCAAAGACAGGGAAAAGAATAAATTGGAAAGAAAAATTTTCTACTTAAATCCATGGAGCACTTTTCGTCCCTATTTGAACTCTCCTCTGAAGCATGTGACAGCTGTCGACTTCCTCTTTTGAATGTCTTTTGCTTTACTTTTCATCCTACTCCCTTCTTCCACTTCTTTAGCCCCTTTTTCAATTGTTTTGGAAGATCCTTAAAATGGTTCTCTCTCACCTGTTTCTCACACTCCCATATTTTCCCTGGATAATCTCACCCACAACCATGACCTCGTCTGCACTGCTTACACTGCCAAAGCCCAAATCAGTATCTTTGAGTTCCATACCCACACATCCAGTTTTCCATTGGACATGTCCTCTTGGGCACCCAGTCACTGTCCACCAATGACACACGATTAGTTACCAAAACCAACAACCTAAAGTTCAATCTGTGATTTCTTCTGACATCCAATAAGTTACTAAGTCCTATGATACTCCCACTTAAATATATTTTTTTATCCATCATCAATCTCTATCTCTACCACTATTGCACCCAACCAGGCGCCACTATCCTACCTAGATCACCAAGGTTTACCTCTTTCTGGGCTAGTAGCTTCTTCTTTTGCATTATTCTAATTCCTCTACCATGATATTTACAAAAAGAACTTTCTAACATACACATCTGATAATGGTACTTCAGTGGCTCATTATAACCTTAAACTCTAAACTCCTTAGTATTCTTTATCACCAATTTCCTGAGACTTTTTGACCATTCATGGAAGACTACTTATAGCTGCTTGGCCATACCATGCTCTCTTGAGCCTCTATCTATTCACTTTTCCCACTTGTCTACCTGATTCACATTTACCTTGTAAATCACAGCTGTTTCCTAGGTGAAGTTCCCATTTTCTCCATTAAAATTAAGTCCTTGTGTGTTCCTGGTCCCACTGTACTTGCACTCATCACCATCCTGTAAGCTGCTTCACTCTTGTTTGCACAATGCCTAAAACAATATCTGGAACACTGTGGGTGACTAATAAATGTTTGCTGTGAATGGAACAAGGTTCTAAAGGAAACAGCATATAATGGGATCAGACTCAGATGGAGGAGTTAGCCTTAAAAAGAAATTAAGATTTTTCCTTACCTTGAGCTAACCAACTATGAAAAGATGCTTAACATTGATTAAGAAATCTCCGTGTAAAAAAATAAAATGTACAGAATTCACAGATGGACAAGATAAAAAAAAGTAGGTTCATATATTAAAAGTGAGGGCCTTTAGGATGGGTCTGAGAACTTGAAAGGCATGGGGAAAGATTCAAAATAGCTGTTATGATAAATGGAATAGAAAGGCAACTAGGAATGAGTAAAATGGTTGACTAACAGTGTTGAGTACCCTGCTGAGGTGGGATCACATATGGCAGAGAATAAATTAATTCTTTCCACTTAGGCAATGCCAGTATAGCCTTGAGCATCCACAATCGAGGGCCAAGAAGCTCTAACCTATTTGATTGATAATTGGACTTTATACTTATCCAGATTGGCTGCTCAGGTAGTCCAAAGATGGTGACTACTAACTACTTTGTATCCTAGCATGTAATGTGGCACCTTTGTTGATTTATTAGCTGAAAAATTTATAACCTTTCCATGCATGTATTTATTTTCTTCATAAATCGCTTAGTTTTCTTGGTATTTTTGCTGTCACAGGCCTTTGATAAGAAGAGTTGTATGTGGGGAAAGCTTATCTAAGCTACAAATAAGTAGTATTTTCATTATTTTAAATCTTAAATCCTACCGTCACCTTTGTCATCTTTCATTGCAATCCCTCTGGCCTATGAGAAATTGGTACATTGAAATTTATATGAAAATATTACTAAGAATTCTTTTCCTGAAGAAAAATACAACTTATTGAAGGAAATATGGAATTATTAATTTAGCCAAATTATTAGTTTTTCTTAATTACATAGTTCTTACAAGATATTGTCTACTTAGCATTTTTAATTTGAAGTGATATTTCTTGTCATCTAACTGTCAAGTCCATTATGATTTTTAAATGGCAGGCAACAGAGGATAAGGTAGTGTTGTGGCCTTTGAGTTATCTTCATGAGAATCACCTGGAATGCTTAATAGAAATAGATTCCTAGGCTCAGGACTTATTCAAATCAGAATCTCTGGGGACCAGGCCAGAAATGTTCATTGTTAATAGGGTTCCAAATGGTTCTTTCACATTAAAATCTGAAAACCGGTGTGTTGGCAATTGTGTTTCAGATTTGAAGTCCAACTAACCTGGTTCAAGTTTTGTATCTACCATTTACAAGTCGAATGACCTTTTTAGAGAAGGCTTTAACATCTGTAAACCTCTATCCTCATTGATAAGGAGGTAAAATAGTACCTACTCTGTGAAAGATTGTTTTAAAGATAAAATGCAATAGTGCAGGCCATCTGCATAGCACAAAACATAGTAAAAGTTGATAAAAGTTGTTATTTTTGATACATTATGGTTGGGGTATTTATAAATCATGATAAAACAAAGTATTAGTTTGAAATATTGCCAGTGAATTCTAAACATTTTCTGCATATGTACTGTTATTTGTCCAGAGTTTGTCTCTATTTCTCAAAAAAATGTTGCTGACTATGAATGGGTCAGTAGTTTTCAGTTTTATAAGATTTACAGTGGCATGAATGCCAGCGTAAAGTGTAAGCCCTACATCTTTTGCATGTTATACAAGTTATAGGTGATTTCTACTTGGTAAATAACTTATTTGCAGAATTATCAAATGAAAACTATTCTAATCAATTTTTTAGGCCCACAGTGAAAGATTCTCACAAATTGCTTTGCATTTTTAGTAAATTATACTTTATCAGACAAATACATGCCTCTCTCACATAGATGTCCTCTCTCCCTTCTCAGTAATAGTAGACAAATTGTGTCCACATGTTCTCTGCATTCTCCCACGCATAACTCCACTAACACTCATGGTAGGCTCCAGAGCTACAAAACCTGCTTTAGGTAAATGTATTTACTCAGTAAAGAATATGAGTTTCCGAAGACTGCAATAATAGACTGCTAACAGCAGACTAAACACTGCTTATGCACTCTGTCTCATGTTTTCATTAAGTTGAGGCTTCATCCTGAATGTCTATACTCTCAGGAAAATAAATCACATTCAAATGGACTTACACAACAAAATGACGAATAACAAATATTTTATTAAGATTACAAATAGTCATCACATAGACAGTTTGAAATCTAGTCTTTCCTATAGATTCTGATATAAGTGATGCTACTTCTATTCAGTTACGCTTCCAGGGTAAGTGGTGTAGGCTTTTCCTGAACAGTTATTTTCATATCAGTTAAGAATGCCTTTAACTGCAAGTAACAGAATACCTGACTAATAGTGACTTAAATAATAAAGGCATTCAATTATTTTCATACTATGCTATCTGGAGGAGATGGTTGCAGGTTTAATGAGCAGCTACCAAATCAGGGCATTCATAGTTATTTTTCAGTTTTCTTGGCTTTTCTCTTATGGTCACCAGAAGGCCGCAGCAGCACCAAGTTTCCCAGCAAGAAAAGGGAGAAGAGCAAAATTCTTTTTGAAGCCACCTTTCCAGGAAGGGCAGTGCCTTAGTAGATTTCTTATTCTGATTAACCAGACCTGCTCAGCCCTGAACCCCTCATGGTTGAAAGAGAATGGAGTCATCAGTATCATATCAGTATCATATTAGAGCGATCATAATTCATTCCCTGAAGCTGAACTGGGGGGCTTATCTTCTGCAGTATCAAGGGAATGCTACTTCCTGAGTAATCCAGTATTCTGTTAGTAGCTAAGAAGGGAAGTTACTGTTGGGTAGACAGTGAGCAATATGCAACATCTAACACTATACTGATAGTCCCCAAAGAGCTAGTCTAACAAAATTGTCCATTTTTAAAGTGGAGGTAGTAGGAATATATGCCTCATTGATCTCTCAGAGTTTGGGGAGGATGGATTATATACCTAATACACTAAAACATACTAATTCCTAATTTAGTCTTTCAATCTTCCACTGTATTCCTCTAGACTTCAAAGAGTTCGTTTTTGTTCAATAAAATCCTAAATATCAGGTAACTAATGTATTTCAGTAGACAAAAAATTTCCAGCATTTTTTCCTTGAAGTCAATGGTAAAAATACATATACATACATACATCATACATACATACATAAAACAAAATTTTACTTGGGCCTATAAGCCATTTGCTGCAAGCTATGTTTTGTCAAATAACTGACTCATGTACCTTGAGACAGGTACATACCAGTTTATACCATATTCTGTTCTAGTATGTTGATTAAAAACAAATTAGCTACGAAGCACTAATTCATTTTATTGGGGCAAAGTGCATTCATTATACTAAGACCTGGAGAGCATTTCTCGCAAAATAAAATATCAGTCATTCAGGACAAACATAGAGCCTTGTTGCTGAAATACATCTTTTTCCTATTTTGCTTCTTTCACTTGTTATGATTCTGTATGTACAAAGTACCTTGATTTGTTTAAATTACATGGATTCTAGGCTGCTTTGTAAATTTCAAGTCTGCATTATGCATGTTTTAATGAAGAATGAACTATGATTCCTGGGAAAAGCTGGTTTAGCCTCGTCGCACTTCCAGATGTGCACCCGGTCCTTTATTATGTCTCCCATAAAAAGCTGGTGGGTGTCTTTCCAACGGCACTTTGTTAATGAATCAAGATACAATAAGATGTATATATAAAAAAGTAGTATCGTAATTATGGTAATGTGGCAAAATAGCTTAAAAATGAAAAATAAACCGGGAGTCTAGCTGCTGAAATGTGAATATTGTGTTTCTCTTTAATTTGCTGTTGTCTTGGAACCTAGCTGTTTATGCAGTGCTTTCACCTTCTGTTGCTTGTCTAAGTGCCAGCTTCTTTCCCAAAGGTGTTCAGTGACTAATGCTTTGGTTACAAGCCAGAATATTTTATAAATGTCTATTTCTAGGCAGCCCTTCTACAAGTCTTAATTAAACTTTAATGTCAAGCTGAAGTTTACTTTTAGAAGCTCCTAGGTTCCTTTAGTTGTAACATGATAATAGAACAGTAGGGGGAATGTAGGACAGCCATGTTTCCACACATTTCTTCCCTGCCATTTAATACAGTGCCACCAAGCAGATGCATACTTATGTAACACAGAAGTTTACAACACAGGAATGAGCAAATTGCAGCCATTCCCTGAAATGTTCAGAGAAGTAATACACTGAGTCCATTTTTTCCACCCTGAAATAATAGCTGTGGTTTAAAATTACTGCTGTTAGTTATTATACATCCTTCCTGAAATGTCCAACTTCTCAAACCCAGGGATCAGGAGCTAGAGTAGCTATCTGTGGACATGGTCTTCATTCTGTTTTCCTTGGTGTCTCAAGTACCAACCAAAGGTTTATGAGGACTGGGGGATTATTTTCTCTAATTCTGCATCCCAAGCTGTTTGAAATGAGCCACTCTTGTCAGAATAGATTTTAAATATAGTAGTGTTATGGTGTATGCTTATTTTGAAACTAGTTATACTTTTCAATCAGATTGTTTTGTGGCGGAAGCTGGCAAACGTTTTTCAAGAAGGGACAGATAGCATTTGTTTTAGGTTTTGTGGGGTGGAGATTTCCATCTCGACTACTCGGCTCTTCCGGTGTCATACAAAAGCGGCTACAGATGAATGAACATGGCTGTATTCCAATAAGCCTTTATTTACAAAGTCAGGCAGAGGTCTGAATTTAGCCTTCAGACAGCAGTTTTTGAACTCCTACTCTATAGTACGCTTGCTTTTTATATGACAGTTCTGTAGTATGTCTTTATTTTTGGTTATTTAAATATAGTTCCTTATAGTATATTTCATTTAAATGTAGTTTGTTAGTATAATTTAAGCTGGTTGCTAAAATAAGGCAAGATTTAGAGATTTAAAGGAATTAATCCTGGGTTAAAAAGCCATAAAGATCTCATAGACAATCCTAACAGAATTACATATCTACGTTCACCGAAAGACTGTGATAGCTCCAAACTAGAAATCACCAATGATAGCTGAATGGATAAAATGTAAATAGGTAAATGTGGTATGTTTACAAAGTGGTATATGTATACCAATGAGAATAAACTATTTACAAATGTATGTACCAAAGAAGGTTAACCTTATAAACAAAATTTTGAGTAAAAGAAGCCTGATTACATTCATTTTGAGTAAAGAAAGATTACATATTCTGATTCCACTGATATGAAATATAAAACTAGGCAAAGCCAGTCTGTACTGGGAAGAGTAACTGAAGGAATGGGATGTAAGGATATTTCTGCGGTGCCGGTATATTTTTCTTGGGCTGGGAGCTGGTTTCATGTGTGTATTTCAGTTTGTAAAAATTCACTGAGCTCTACACTTAGGATAGGTGCATTTTTCTATGTGTGTTCTACCTTGATAAATAAATTTATAAAAGAAAATCAAGATAAGAGGGGAAGAACTTTTAGGTGTTAGGTGAACTGTCCAATTTCTTAGTTATATTACAAAAGTATAAAAATGGGGACAAAATTATAATTTTGTTTTCACATTCTGAGGTTCATAAGAATAATTTACTTCTCAAAAACTATTCTCTTTCCAGTATGGATGCTGCCATTAATTCATTGGTCAACTCAAATTGTATTGCCACTAAAATGTTAGGCTGTATAGATGGAGTACAGATCCCACGAATGCTTACTTAATGAAACGTGGAATTTGTGTAACACTGAGAACAGATAAACATGGCTATAATTTGATAGAATTTATAATGATGAGTCCATGAACTTTTAACTATCACTTATCCAATAATTTCCCCAATTTTTCTGCTTTGTTCCTTTAGTACTACCCAGTCCTTTTTAATGTTTTAATGTAGATAGCACATCCATACCACCTATTTTTTTTTTTTAACACTATGTTGTTAGGGTCTGAGAAAATAGTGATAATCATGATCCAACATCTTCTCTCCAGAACTTAAATCTAGTGGTAAGAAAAACCAGACAGTGTTAAAATATTGCATGATAAGGGTGCCCAGAGTGCTTTGCGAGAGGGTAGAAGCCACACCTCACTTTCGTTAGCGGGAGTGCAATGCTGGGTGAAGGGTGTTAGCAATGAGTACTGGCTAGAAGAACTTCTAAGACTTGAAGTTAGCCAGGTGCATGAAGAGAGATGTCAACCGCAGAGGGATAGCTTGAATATACAAAATACCATGGTGTGTTTGGACACCTCTTTGTAAATAAGTATGGCTAAAACAAAGGAATGAATAGTGCAATGCAAAGTGAGGCAGGGACAGTTCGTAAAGGCCTCATATGCCATGCTAATGAATTAGAACTCTATATTAATTCACAACGATTAACTATTAAATGAATTAAGTATTCTGGAAATAGTTTATTCAAACACTAATCTATATGGAGGTTGATTTGAATGGTACAATGTAAACATTATTGAAGAGACTTTCTAAACTTGAAAGTGCTAGGTGAATGTTTACCTTTCTTATGATTATCCTTACCTGATATTTTGCTTTGGGTCACATCCTTCTCTGGTAGAACTACTTTTTCTAAATTCTAAATTATTGGATATCTATGAATGTCTGTCTCTGAGGAAAGCTTATAGAATCATGCTGTAACTGATGTTTTCTTTAGCATTCAACTCTTAACTCTCATTTGGTAAAGAGAATGGGCTGCGTAGGTGAGAAGATTCACATTTGCTTGAGACTTTAAAAATTCTAGCCCTGAGACTTTAAGTTCCTTAAGCCTCAGATTCCTCATGTATAATAAAAGTGTTGTTCTGAGGACTTCATGGACTGTGCATGGCCCAAATCTTCATTGAATAGTAGTTATTATTACAGATGAGGCAACCGAGGCTTAATGATGTTAAATGGCACTCCCACAGAAGAACTACGGCCACACCTAGAACTCTGATATGTCTGGATTTGCAGCAGTCTCCTCTTTCTAATTCACAGGATGGTGAAGCATTTCTGCAGTTCTGTTTTTAATCTGGTTTAGTTATTGGTAGAGGTGACCAGGCTTCTTAAGAAATTCTAGTCTAACAGGTTGTAGTTGTACTCACTTGCTAGGCAAAGCAGTCTTTTCTCATGGCCTATTCACTTCCACCAAAATATCTTCTATATTTGTGAAAATACTCTCTCTAGTCATCTTTTCTCCCAGTTTCTCTCATTTCCCCCTTTGGTTTGGGCAGAAGCTAGCTCAATGTCCATTCAAGGATAAAGAAAAAAATGCTTTGCTTTTAGAAAAATACTGCAAGACAATGAAGAAAATATGTTAAAATTGTAGAAGCAAGAAGTTAAACAGAAAAGTAAAACAGAAAGCAGACTAGTTTAATTATAACTAATTAAAAAGACAAACTTGGGTAATAGCTGACTGAATTTATCTGAAACATGGGAAATTGTGTTTTTTAACATAGATTTGCATCTACTTACACGGGGTCATTTTCCCCTAGCTGTTTTTCCAAATTAATATTTTATATCAGGCATAAATAAATGAGAAGATGGGATTTTTATTTCCCAAATGAGAACTAAATAATATTACTTAATTTTAGGCCACATGAAAATAAAACCTATCTTGCTGTTGGAAGTGCGAAGACATTAATGTTGAACGTGTCCTTGTTTAATGCTGGAGATGACGCATATGAAACAACTCTGCATATCAAACTACCCACTGGTCTTTACTTCATTAAGATTTTAGATCTGGTAAGTATCAAACAACTAGCATGATATACTACATGACATTTTACTTAATTTTTTTTAAAAATGGTACAATTCACTTCATCAATTTGAGGTCTAAATATCTGGGGTTTACTCAAACTTATAACTCCAGCTTCCAGTGATTTTGAGTCTTCCTCCATGCCCCTGATCAAAATGACAAATACCTTTGGATCTGGCCAAGATCAAGAGAGTAAGTTTTCTGCTTCCAAATGCTACTACGAGAAACAGTTGTCCAGTTATCCAAGCAATCTGCTCAGTTGCCATTGCTTTTCTCACCGGTACATCTTCATCTGCTGCTGCTTAACTGGGTTCCTGCACAGTAATATTGGTCCTCATGCTGGGCTTCCAGAGTTACCACTCTGCATCTGAAGTTCACACTCAGTCTTGTTCCCAAAGGACTTCCAACATGCTAGAATAGCAATCCTCCATAAATTCCAAAATCCTAGTGTCAACCAGATTGTAAGCAAGTTTCTTTTCCTAAAGGGGTACAAAGCACCTAGGGACCTTTTTTTTTTTTTTTTTTTTTTAAACCCTGTTCCTCAGTTGTGAGCACTTAAATCCACCAGCGAGGTATTAATAAGGTTGAATTTCAAAGACAAAACCTCAACTGCTTTCTCTTTGGATTCTTCTCTATCCCTTAGCAAACTTACCCATCTCTCATCCAGAGACCAATTCTTCACACCAAGGACATTTAGAGAGGCCTTTGATAGATGCCTTTGATCTCTCACAAATATTTATTACCTCCTTTCTCTGGAGTGTTAAGAGCCTATTTGCAATAGTAAGAGGGAAAGCTCAAATATTCAGGGAAATATGTATCTATACATATACAAATACATAGAGATGTATATTTCCCTTAAATATTTCAATATACATGTATGGATATACACGCTATTGTGATTACAGTTATCGCAATTAAATATCTTAAACACATTCTTCGGGGATGATTTTTCCCCCAAAAAACCATCCTTAAACATGTTACAAACCCTTCCTACCTAAACCAATTATTATTATTTTTTTTTTTAGGAAGAGAAGCAAATAAATTGTGAAGTAACAGACAGCTCTGGCATAGTAAAACTTGACTGCAGTGTTGGCTATATATATGTAGATCATCTCTCAAGGGTAAGCGTTTAGCATTTATAAATTTTGTTTACCAACATAGAATTTTTTCTATTTTTCCTGTGTTTACATACAAATATATAATTTATTATTATCAAATCCAACTGGGCTTGAGATCTTTATTTAAGACTGTGTTTATATTCTTGGCAATGTTCACTGTTAAAAAAAGGGGGGGAAGGAACACATATTTATGTCAAGATGGGCATGTGAATGTGTCAATCAGAATTATGCTCCCGTCTCACTCTTCTCCAACACTCCCCCCACCCCAGGTGGTCCTATCTGCCAGGCATGTTACCTCTGCTATACAAAAAGGTGTTTCTGGCAAGAGTCCTCACTCAAGTTGTTGAAGCATCTCTAATTTTGTCAGTCTAGACCTGCCTGTCTTTACATTCAGAGGCTTTGTCTCTGAATGTCACTTGTGGAAATGCTGATGCTTTAAAATTGCCACAAACCCAACTGCTTCCTTATAGCTCAGTGCCCAAATGAGGGGTAGCCTATACTCTAGAATATAATTACAAATCTGCATTCCACAGAAAAACTAAGAAAAATTTAAATTCAGATGATAAAAAAAATATATTTTTTAGATTATTTTTAAAATGAGCTTTCCTTCTCTGTGTTTTACAGATAGATGTTAGCTTTCTCCTGGATGCGAGCTCACTCAGCAGAGCAGAAGAGGATCTCAACATCACAGTGCATGCCGCCTGGTATATTTCACTGTGAAAAAATAATTGTACTAAGGGAAATGGACCCCTGATTTTGGGGGGGATGGAGGTCGAGAGACCTTAGTGGAACCATGGAGCTGTGTTCTATTACCTGGAGTAAACTTCTCTTCTGTGATCAAAGAAACAAACAAAAAACCCTCTAACCAGCATAGAAGCAAATAACAGTATAAATAATGAGAGCAAATTTTTGCAAACCCTGTCATAAAAATTTCTTCCTATCACTTCCACTTTCATGACCACTCCCCTAAAAGCATAATTTAAACCAACCTCCAAGTATATTAGTTATACATAGCATGTAATTAGTTCTCTCCAAAGATGATTTTTTGTGCTGGATGGATTCTGACAGGGCGTTTTCTATTTGCTTCTGTAGTGAAAACGAAGGGGTCACAGACAATCTGAAGCGTAACAAAGTGACTGTAGTGGTACCCCTGAAGTATGAAGTCATGCTAGCTGTTCACGGGTAAGTAGACACTGAGGCCTCCTCTAAAGTTGAGAGCTGATTTTAAATTCTATTACTGGTCTACTATTGCTCAAACCTATATTTAAAGGTTTTTTTTATAAAAAGATCCTGTGCTGTTTCTTGTTTCTGTCTCTTAACGATTACTTTGGCATTGCAGTCCCCTGCCTAGCTGTTCGATATTTTAATGCACTCTCATCATCACTGAGACCACATCAAATTAGTGCCCAGCTGGAGATTTCTTACTAGAAGAACCTGATAAGCCTCTAGTGGGCCACATGCAGCCTTTTAGTTGTATGTAGCACAGGCCAGTTGCCCCGGGAGTTGAGTAGTGCTCAGTTTGCATTCTATTTGGTGGCCATGGCCAGTGTGAAATTTAAAGAAGTATAAGCTCGACCAAATCATTACTCTCTAGAACCCATGTCTACCTAAGTGGCAGATAGATTGAGATATGAGAGCGCTGGCTACACGGTATCCCTTATCCACTCTTTATACCTATGAATACCATGGCCCCAGGGCCAGTATTCACTGATTCCTCATAATTTTAGTAATTGTTTAAGTAGTTCTGACTGTGATTCAAGGAGGAAATGTATAGAGAAAGAATGAAAAGAGTATTAAGAAAACCTTTAATGACTTTTTGGGAAATTAGTTAGGCTATTAATCTTTGTTTAAAAACACATTTTTAAAACAATTGAATACAGATAAGCTTTCCTCATTGCTCTAAATGTAAACCATCCCCAATCATTTAACCACCAATAAAGGTGGTATCTAATTATCTAAAATATCAGTGTCTAAAACTGATGGAACCGAGTAGCAAATTTGTGAGATTAAACATGCAGGGTGATAAAGGCAGATGACCTAGAATGTCAGTGGGAAGCAAAGAAAAGCTGATTGCATGTTTCCTGGTTTTGAATGTTGTCTTACCTGCCCTCCTTGATTTTCCTATAATGAGTGTCCTCCTGTTTTCTTCATTATCTGTATCTGGTTATATTGAGCAAGGAAAGTTCTGCAACTATTAAACTGCTTAAATCTACCTCTGAATATTTCTAATTTCTTTCTTGTGTATTGGGTCCCTAATTTGTATTACCTCATATTAGCTGAACAACTTGAAGAGTCAAGATTTCCCTAGAGAAGTATTTCTTCAGGTTCATTATTGACCATACCTGTCTAGTCACAGGTCAAAGAGCGATAACCTTGCATGCTAACAAAAAATTTACCATATATATTGGTGTTTGAATTGTTTCTCAGAC
>NW_006442484.1:49989729-50006710 GCF_000325575.1 Pteropus alecto
ATTAGGGAGTGAGAAGAAATAACTCAAAAATAGGTAAGATAGATTGAGGTAGAGAATGATATTGGAGCCCTAGGGAAAAGCTAAGAATTTATCTCATTTGTCAAATTTGCGTGAATCATTTCAATAGAATGAGCCAAGCAGTGCTGGGAAGGCAAACAAAGGATATTAGTGGAAAGGGAGATTGTCACCCAAGTCAGAGCACATGGCTTTCTAATTTCATTACATTTTTACTAAAATTCTTAACAAGAAATCAAAAGTATTCCATGGTGCTTAGGAATCACGTATAGTCTGGATTATAACATATTTAAGGAGTATGCTTTAATCCAGACTACAAAGACTGTTTATCTCATAAAAAAAAAAAAGACAGTTAACCAAGTTCAAGTAGACTGTACAAATCTTGAGTGGGGCAATGTGTCTTATGAATATTGGCATCCTTGCACCCAACACAGCCTGTTATCTAACACACACCCAATACATACTTTGTGAGACTGTCACACTTAAAAAAAAAAATTTGTTTCTATCAGGTTTGTAAACCCAACTTCATTTGTGTATGGACCAGAGGAGGACAGTGAGCCTGAAACATGCATGGCAGAGAAAATGAACTTCACTTTCCACGTAAGAAAAGATGATTGTGTTGATATCTGTAATAAACCAAAAGAATGTTACTGATACATGGCTCTAGAGGACATCATATACTCGTGATGTCCCTCAGCCCACGGGCCACCACAGCTGACTAAGGGTGAGGAACGAGCTGCTGCATGGGAACTCAAGCCCTTTCCTCTCAGGCTCCTGCTGCTTTTTTCCTATTTGTCTTTCCCTGTTCCTCAAACCCACACCTCCTTACAGTACAGGTGAAAATGAGCAAGTAGAAACGGAGGTAATGCCTGAAACTGGCAAAGTTAGATAAGGAAGTGAATCCACTAGAGGTTCATACTAAAAACAGGATAGGCCAAGGGAAGGCATCTTTGGGTGGAAATCAGTTAAATCTCTTCTTGGTTCAGGTTTTATAAAAGCCCAAAAATTATGAAGTAAAGGAAGCTTTTACCTCCTATATCTCCGTTTAAGGTCTACTTGGTCATATCTACTTTTAGGCCATAGGTATATGACCTGTGACAAGTGATGTATCATTTATTCAATAACCTTTTTAAAAAGTAAAGAGTACTATCATTATCTAGAAGTATTAATATACTAATATAAAGATATTTTTGGTGCACCATGGATGTTTTTGATGAATTGGAGATAGTCCACAGAAATATTTTTTGAACTGAAAGTACTGTCCAAATATTCTTAGAGCTCTATAACCATGTATAGAATCTAAGTCTAGATTAGCTATATTTTGTAAGGCAATGCTTTTCAAAATATGTATCAGGCACTTGGAGTACTTATCCAAAATGCAAATTCCTGGGCTCTCCCCCAGATCTTGGAATGATCTTGAAATCCTATCAAGTCTATGTATACTCAAGTTTTTGTTAACACAATAGTGTTGAAAATATTTAGCTATATTTTAAAGTCCCAATAAATGGTCCTGTCAGAGCCCAGTGAGGTTTTTGCTTTGATAACAAAAAACAAAAACCGAGCTGGACTCTACAAGACCCATTTATTTATAATTGACAGTTAACCAGTATTTTCATTTATTTATAATTGACAGTTAACCAGTATTGTAATTTATTGTAGTTAAATTACAATAGAGTGACTGGAACTGTACATACTTTCAACCTGTAGGTTTGGTGAGTCTGTCCAAGTATGAAGATGTTTTTGGAGGTCTAAATGTTATTAGGCAAACAAGGATAAAAAACACTGTAGGTCAGAATGATTATTTGCTGGCATCAGGAAGATCCTGTCTAAAGATCTAGGCACTGCTGGTTTGGTTACCCACTGCTGACACTGCCTTTGAAACTGTCTTGTCCTTGCATGGCCTAGCAATTACCACCTGTCTCAAATCCAAGACCATGTTTTCTTTATGTCATATACATTCAAAATATTGCAAGTCTGTGAGGCAGGCTATTTTGTTCAGATATTGTGGTACATCTCTTTTCTGACTTATTGTATTGGTTTTTTAGTTAAGTTCTCAGGAGGCAATATTTTGGCCCAATTTCCTTTACAAGGATCTGCAATCCCCAAATTTATCAACAGTAATGAAATATTCCTGTATATATTCTTTAAAAACCTGTTCAATTATTCTAAAACCAATAACTTACCCCTTCTTTATTTCTGAGTGTATCACCATTATAATTACCCTGAAATAATGGATTTTTATTCACTTACTGCTGATGAGTGTCCCCTCAGCAGAGTGATTTTATGAAAACGTCATAGGATTTAGAATTAGAACATCTGAGTTTTGGTCCTAGTTCTTGTCACTTTTTAACTTTCATCTTGGACACACCATTAACTAACACCTCTTAGCATTTTCCTGAACTGGCAAATAAATGTCGGCCTACCTCATAGGTGAGTTATGAGGACCAACTGATCATGGTTTTTTAGACGCATCACGTGCCATACAAACACATTATGTTAGTCTCTTTCTTTAGACTATTTCTACAATAGAACATCAGCTTGGACATTTTGGCCTAATAAATACCAAGGAGAGGGCTGGGAATAATGACTAGAGGTTGCAATTATTAACAAACTTTAAAATTCTCACTATGGATAGTTTGTCTCCCTTTGCTGTGCAGCTGCCAACTACAAACCTCCAATATAAATGTTGCATGAAACATGAGTTCACTTAAAAGCTCTTTAATATCTATGCTTACATTTATGAAAAATATTTAAAAATTGTTTAAAAATTTTTTCTTATTAGGTTATCAATACCGGCCATAGCGTGGCTCCAAATGTTAGTGTGGAGATAATGGTACCGAATTCTTTTATCCCCCAAACCGATAAGTTGTTCAATATTTTGGATGTCCAGGTAACAGTGTGTTCCTTCCTTTATTGTTAGTAATATTGCTAAAATAAAGATTTGTTAATATATTTCAGTCACACTTACTCTTAGCTGTAAATTCACCATGCATCTGAGTACACTTTGATATACATTGCATTAGAACTCTAGGATTATAGTGGAATCTCTGAATTTGACTTATGTTCTACCATCTTAGTACAATTTCGTGTGTGTATGTGTGTGATATAGACCTGTGAAAATCATTTAATTAGTAGAATTCTCTATAAAACTTAAGAACACTGTTGAAAAACCAGTAATTTAGCCTTTTTCTTTAAAAGAATATTCAGATCACTACTCAAGAATCAATGTTCTTATGTTGATTTCATCAGAATTGCTTTTACTCTCCTAGTTTCAAGACAAACAATAAATAATTCTAATTTTTTAGAATCCTGATTTCCAGATTTAGATGACAGGACATGCTGCTATTAACACATTATTGCTTTGTAAATATTTAATTTCATGCTAACATCTATTTTTCACATTGTACTAATTTCTGAAGATTAAGGTCATTTGAGTAGTTTAGGATCTACATATCCAACCCTCTAAATTTTCGCTGGGTTTTTGCTTCAGAGATTTAATCTCTCCCAAATAAATCTGTCAAAAAATATTTTAACAATTTTACAAGTACTTGATGTACTTTAGAACTTTTTAAAGCATGTAGTTTTTGTTCTATTGATAAGATTTTTCTCACTTTCTATTTTTATAGACTACTACTGGAGAATGCCATTTTAAAAATTACGAAAGAAAGTGTTCATCAGAGCAGCAGAAAAGTGCAATGGACACCTTGAAAGACATCTTCAGAGTCTTGTCGAAGACTGATAAGAGGCTTTTGGTAAGTTTCAGTTTTTCACATCTCAGTGCTCTCCATCATATACAACTGAAACACTAAAAACCAAGAATCAATGGGTTTGAGCTGTCAGCTGAGTGTGGGAAAGAAATAAGTTCAGGTAATATTCTTGCATATGAGGAACAGGCATGATTGAGAAGTTTAGATCCAGGGTTAAATATATACTATATAGTTATATAGTGTATATATATATACAGTTTCCTTATTTAACAAATGCCCATTTTGTGCCAGCCAGCTATTGTTCCAGACCCTTCAGCAGACCCTGTGGCATGAAATTTTCACTCTTTTCTTAATTTATTGCAGGGGGGTGGCGGGGGACGAGAAAGCAATCTTACTCTTCAAATGATTCAAGTTTTACAATGGACATACAGCATTTAATTTAACAAGATTCTGATTAGGAGCTTTCTTTTAAGTCTATCCCAGAAGATTAAGTTCATAAGAATAATGAGAACACACGGTCCAGTTCAAATACTTTGATTTTTTTTACAATTTATAAAATGAACTATGTTTTAAGACATTTTTTAAATGCCACTAATGAAAGCAGATATAAAATATTTTAGCCATCTTTTTAAAAAATGTTGAAATTTTAATGTAGTTCTTTTACATTCTTTTCAAGTACTGCATAAAAGCTGATCCATATTGTTTAAACTTCTTATGCAATTTTGGGAAAATGGAAAGTGGAAAAGAAGTGAGTGTTCACATTCAGTTAGAGGGCCGGCCATCCGTTTTAGAAATGGTAAGTCTAATATACAGTGACAACTTTGTGGATAAGTTCATACAGATATCTGCAAACTCAACCATCTTATATAAACAGCATGGCATGTAAGGAGGCATTCAACAAATTAAGAAGGAATTGAAGTAAAACTCAAACTATTTCAATTATTTCAGCTGAATACACTGTCTAAATGGCATGGCTTTAGTAATTAAGCAGATAATGAAGAAGTTTATTTTAGAAAGCACGTCCAACTGCTTAAATCAAAGAAATTCACTAACTTAACATTTCATATAACCTTAAAGTGCTTTTCAAACTATTTTAAATTATGCTTAAAAATATAATAAATCTAAGAAGTAAAATTAGGTTTCTTAAAATCAAACCAAAACATCAAAATTTATCAACAATAAAACACAAATGTACAATAACAACAACACTTAAATACTCCTTGGGCTTCTTCCTATAAAGGAATATACATATTTATGAGAAGTACTTAGAGATAAAATCAGTTCTTATCTAGAGTTCTGTTCTTGAGTTTCCTGATCGGATAAATACGGGTAATATCTCTTTTGCAGGGGTGTTACAGATCAAATGAGATGAATTTTATAAAGCACTTGGTACAAGCATAGCTGTTTTACTGTGCTTTGCAGATTTTTTTTTTTTTCTTTACAAATTGAAGGTTAAACAACACTGTTGAGCAAGTCTAATGGTGCCATTTTTCCAACAGGCTCAGATGATGGTTAGCATTTTTTTTAAACATTATGCTACTGCACACATGATTATTGCATAGTGCAAACTTATATGCACTGGAAAACCAAAGAATTTGTGCGACTTGCCAAATAAAGTGAGTTTTAAGAAAGGTTTATCAGGTGAAAAACAGTCTTATTTGGGGATAAAAATGAAATATCCAGGGAAAATTTCATTGATAACTAGCAAGTAATTTGCTTTAAATATTTAAATATATGCAAAATATCCATTTTAATAAAAGAATTTCAACAAAAATTATGCCATATAAATTTATACAAAGACCATACCTTGAGAACCAAAGGAAGCACTGCACTTAACTACAAATGGTGAGATAAATTGTGAAAGCCTCTAGATTGTAATGATCATGAGACATTACCTCTATTAATGTTTTCATGAACTAAAACTATGAATTAGGCTACAGTGATGTTTCTTTTGTTAAACAGGATGAGACTTCAGCACTCAAGTTTGAAATAAGAGCAACAGCTTTTCCAGAACCAAATCCAAAAGTTATTGAACTAAACAAGGATGAGAACATTGCACATGTAAGATTACCTTTAACTGAAACACGAAGATTGGAGGGAAAAAATATTGCTAAGGTGTTTAGTCAGGAAAATAGATTTTGACTAGATCATGGAGGGCTTTCAATACTTAGAGTTGGCATTTTCTACAACTGTAAGGAGAGAATGATACAGACAGCTTTTAGGAGGTGGTAGGATGAGAGGAAGAACCATGAATAAAGTCCAAAATACTTACTGTTCTGCTAAACAGTTACCATTGTTTCGTAGAGTTGTGTTAGAACCAGCAAGGGAATGGGATGGGTGGTTCTAAACGTTATTGAAGATCATGGGGGGACTTCAAGGGAAATCACAGTAAGTTTTTAAACTGCTGGGTCTTTATTTTGGCTGATTTATGTAGGTTCTGCTTGAAGGACTACATCATCAAAGACCCAAACGTCTTTTCACCGTAGTGATTATTTCAAGCAGCTTGCTCCTTGGACTGGTTTTACTTTTATTGATTTCATATGTTATGTGGAAGGTAAGCCTTTCTTTAATAATTATCAGTGTTAAACCATTCAGAATGCCATTTCTGATTTTCTCAAAGCCAATTTGTGACTCCCAAGTTATTAGATTTTCAATATTTTTATTGTTCATTTTTAAAATTCATAAGCGAATATACACTACTGATCTCATATTTCTAACTTCAGTACCAAAGTCCTTCTAGAAAAATATATTTTCTTAAAGATAAGTTATTTGCAACACTTGTTTGAACTATGTAACACTAGTTTTGAAAGATATTTTTTAAAAAAGCATTTGAGAAACTATACATTCTCAAATGTCAGTTTTGAAGAGCATGTATTACTGAGAAGTCCTTCAGGAATCCAAAAAAAAATGCTAACTCAATATTTCCAAAACTAATTTTACTCACTACACGGGACACAGGCTTAATATCTCAAGTCCTCAGCATCAGGAACTTAACTCTTGTTTATGTTAATTAGCCATGGTAAAATCAGTTTTGTTATATATTTCACATAAAGTCATAGAACTTATCCACATTGAGGACTTTACTATATTGGCATGACTGTTTAGATATTATACTCATAAAATATCTACACACTAGTGATTATGCAATGCTATTTACAGGTTGGCTTCTTTAAAAGACAGTACAAATCCATCCGACAAGAAGAAAACAGAAGAGAGAGTTGGAGTTACATTAACAGTAAAAGCGATGATGATGATTAAAGACTTCTTTCAGAGAACTAATAAGACTCAGGTATAAAAAATTTAAGATACTGTTTACAAAAAACCACAAACTCTGAGCAGAGTTCATTCATGTACTTTTACTCATAATGCAAATGAACAATCCAAATGTTGATTGCTCTTTGAGCGAAAATAATTGCAAAGGTAATATTTAATATATCGAGATATTCTTTCGGTTCTTAAATGGATAAACACTAAAGCATTCAGTTTATTCAATGAGTAATCCCTTGAAGCTACCTTGAAATGAAAGTGCATCTGAATTAAGCAACTCAATTGGAAGTCTTGGACTTGAAGTCCTTTAAAGGAAATATTAACCACAGGCGCTTGCTTCGGTAAAATAAATTTCACTGAATAATTCATTCAGGTAATAATTCATTTCCAATAGCTCTTTGAGACTTGTTTGAAATACATTCTTTGAAAAATTCTGCTAAATACTTTTAAAGAACTGGTCCATTAAAGTGACCATTGTCACTTTAAGATCTTTACTAGTATACATTTTCAATGGGCTTTGGTCAACAATCATTTATTCAGCAGTCTATGAATATTATAGGCCTGAAGAGCAACCTTCAGCCTGAACTTATACACTGGTTTGAGCTTAATGGGATGACTTCTGGATAACTGTTTATACAGCTATGGATTTTTTTTCTTCATTCTGTATATATACATACCTAACTTTTTAAAAGAATACATTTATATAGGTATAAATCCATGAATCCTCCTATAACACAATTTTATCTAGGGTACCCAGGAGTAAATTTTAAAAATCTATCATTAGTCAAAAATTTTTTTTATAAAAACAGTACTTAATTCTAATTTATATTCTGGGACAGATTATGAATGTTGCACTTTAGCTGATAGTTGAAGTATAAATACACTGATAGATGTAAAATATCAAAACTATACCTAATTTTTAAAAACCAAAGCTCTACCAAGACAGGAGGCAATAATTCATACAAATTTAGATCTCTGTAAAACATTGTCAAATTAAGCAATATACAAATATTTGTTTGGATGTGTTACTCTTCTATTCAAATATAAAAGCATCCTCTTCTGCATAAAAATGAAGAAATAAAATTCAAATATTTAACTGTAAATGCAAAATACAGATTTAGTTTACATCCAATGAACATAAATGTGACATCAAAATTTCCATGATATGTTTTAGTGATAGTTTTTTGTTAATGGTAACTTAGATTCCTTTTTATAATGTAGTTTCTGGATTTTAAATAATTATCTTTAAATGCCTTTACATTTACAAATGCAACTTTTTTTGTAATATTTATTCATCCACATGAACTAGATGCTGATTGTAGAATATATTTTCATCTAAACTGTGCTAAATCTGTTATAGGAAGTGATCAAAAGATGAATTAGAGGGCAGTCTTTACTGTTATGGAAATATTTCTTTATATGAAGTCCCTACCAACAGCTGTCTTCCTCAGACTGCCTAATCCCTATAAATTATCCATTCACAAGCCTGTAGTCTGTGATTTGTGGCTGAAGACTACGTGGAGATTTTTGTAAAGGCATTTGAGCATTGAAACCCAACCACCAGGAACATGAAACCTCCTGAACTCTGTATGTGCCAATAAAAATCATAATTTAAAGTACACATTTTTTTTTTTTTTTAAATAAAAAGCTAAGTAGTTCAGGAGAATGTCTAGAATCACTGGTGCAAAAATCAAGCCCAAATTTAGAACTGTTTTCTCAGGATGATCCCTGAGGAAATTTAGATTCTTTCCTATTCAGGAATGACAGCATTTCAGGTATTACTGAATACACTGAAACAATGTGCTATGATTGCAGGATGACGTGGCTTCCAGGAGCAAGAGAAATAGCACAGCTCAAAATTTTTTATAAACTTCTTCAATATTACCTGTATTATAAATTTTAAAACCCTACCACTTTAAGAAAATGAGTTTTCAAATTTAAAAAAAAAAGAGGTTTGTTTTGGCAAGTCTTGGGGAGATTTTGAAATTTAACCTCGCTGGATTAGGTACCTCGTTAGGAAAAATCACGGCATTCTTACGTGAGCTCTGTGGTCTGTTTGTACCAGGCTATAGGAGATTTAACATCAGAATTGGACTCAAATCCTGAAACATGAAAGGATCCAAATTATTTCACTTTGGAATTATCTAGGTTAAATATAGATATAGCATGATGTTTAAATTTTAAGTATATGAAATGTTCACTTTCTGTTCCAATACTTTCCCAAAACTAGAATTTAAATAGATTTTGATATATTTCATATTGGTTTTTTTAAAGCCCTAGAAGCTAATTTTTAGCAACATCAAAAATAGCAATTTTAATTTCCTTAATTTTCCTGTTCAGATATCTGCTCAAAGCATGACCATATACCTTCATATTAAAATTCTAGTTTGTACATTTCTGTTACAAACAATCACATGTTACTTTGGAATCATTCATTTCTTCCATGCTTCCTCCATAAAGATTGATAAGTTTAGGGTGCAATCTGTAAATAATAAAATATGTATAATTATTTCATCAACCTATCATTGTTACTTTTCACATATACATGCATCTACCAGTTGAGTATGGTACATAATACAAATCTAATGATAGTCAACAAACATACTTTTATGGCACAGCTACAATCCAGAAAAACTGAATTAACTTCCTTTATTGACCAATGCTCTCCATTTCCTCTGTAAAACTCAGTCAATTGTGCCTACAGAAAGCTCATATCTAGTGGGCTACCCAGGGTGCCCCTGCCTACTTCTGTCCATTGGAGTCATAAAGCTTACCAAGAATGACTTTCCATGGTCCAAACATATATATACCAGTTGCTCTTGTTATTTAATAATATGTAAAACTGTTCCTATGTAAAGTAAGTTGAGTGCTTTGAAAAAGACTTGATAAAAGTGAACTGCTGAATACAGTGTTATAGTATTAACTAGGGGTGAAAAAAAATTTAAAAGACTGAAGGATTACATTGTAACAGTCTGCTACTCAGATGGCTTTGCAAGGTTTAAAATTTTGATCCATTTTTTAAAAATCAAAATGGAAATTGTAGACATGCATTATCTGTATTGTTTCTGAAGAATGATTCAAAATGCCAGTATAGACTCATACCCAAAGAAAATGCTTTGACTCCATAACAATTGATAATGTAAAGTCATACTTTATTAAAATTGTACTTCTTTTTATCCTTCGTGGATTTACTGATTAAAATTACATATATATAGCCAACTGCCTGTGTTGATACTTATCATAAGAAATCTTCCATGATACTATTAGTTTTGTGTCTACTGGTGAACATATAAGGCCATGAAATAATTAGACTTACTTGACGTGGACCTCTGATGCAACTTCCATTAAATCACCATCTACATTCCAAGGGAAACTCTTTTCTGAAGCAGTTTCGTGTTGTTGATCTTCTGGATTGTGTCCACTGGTTTTATTCCTTGGGTAAACTTTTACTTCTTCAACAGTATAAGTCTCAACGAATGGAAAACTGAACTAAATAAAACAAGTGCAAATAATCATAGTACTTCCTTTATTCCTGTGTTCTCTTGCATGCTGACATTTTTATAGCTTTGAATCTTGAATTATGACCAGGGATCCCCCACTTGCTCTGGAAGAAGGAACCCCTTTTCTAAAGCTGCCTTATCTCATTTAGATCTAGCAGCTAGCAAACCTGTTTTTTAACAAACAGTAAATGTCTATAAAACTGTATACAATAATGATATTATTGTAGGATTTCCAATTAAAGACAATCTTTAATACTGGTCGGTAGATCCAGAGATTTATGTAATCTACTGGCTTGATTATTTACTTGTCAACTAGTTTAACTGATGTAAGGCAAACTCTAATGTAAGTTGCACACTTGAAATTTAATAGGAAGAACATAGGTCTAAACTTATGAAGGTGAAAATAAAAGTCAATCAAATATAATCTCTATAGGTGTTTGCCTGTCTCAAACCCGCTCTAAAGATGGACACAAGTTGCGAGATAAATGTATTTGTTTAC
Source organism: Pteropus alecto (assembly GCF_000325575.1). Classification (NCBI taxonomy): domain Eukaryota; kingdom Metazoa; phylum Chordata; class Mammalia; order Chiroptera; family Pteropodidae; genus Pteropus; species Pteropus alecto. The sequence goes on from NW_006442484.1 coordinate 50,000,718, forward strand.
TGAGCCCTCTAGAATGGTGCCAAGTAACTTTCAAATTTCAATTTTGCTTGTTTGCCTAAGGAAACCATAGTGAACAATATAATATTTTCTGAAATAACCAAGAAAAGATAGCCAAGTAACTTTTTCAGTAGAAATGCACAGGAACTACTTATTTCAGTTTTCAGATAAATTGTATGAGGTTTATTCCTAGTATCTACGTGTTCCCCCGCCCCTTTCCACATATAAACCTCAATGAAGCACAGAATTTTAAAATTGACGGAAAATTAATATTTTCCCTAACACTCTTATTTTGCCTATGTAGAGAACAAGATCCAGCAGATTCTACAGTTTATACTATATAATCCACTGGGTTACCTAGTGGATTATAGTGGGGTTATATGGTGGCATCAACTGTTCTGATTAGAGAGCCTCAAGCAGCTATCTGTGAAAATGCTTAATCTCTGGATTAGACTACCCATCTCAGGTTTAAAGCCATGGAGACATCCTTCATATTGTGTATTTATAAAAATTTCTATATAATCAGTCATTGTATACATAATCATTCATTGCAAAAATAAATGAGTCATTAATAACTGGCCATAATGGGTTAAATTATGTCCTCCATAAAAACATCTAGAAGTCATAACTTTTAGTACCTGTGAATGTCATCTTTGGAAATAAGGTCTTTGCAAATGCAATTAAGTTAAGATGAGGTCATGAGGGTGGACCCTAATCCAATATGACTGGTGCCCTTAGAAGAGAATGCCATGTGAAGACAGAAACACACAGGAAGAATGCTATGTAATAAAAGTCAGATACTGGAATGATGCAGCAGCAAGCCAATGAATGTTAACAACTGATGGCCATCACCAGTAAGCCTGTTATCTTAAATCATCACAAAATGAAACTCCATCCACCCCTGTAAAGTTATTACCTGTGAAGCCACAGACATTGTTAGATGCTACTTTAGTGAACCAATAGCTTAATATAATGTGTGAGGGTATGTTTGAGGCATGAGGAAGAAAAATGAACAGTTACAATTGTGATTCATTTAAGTGCCATGATGGTGTATACAGAGTTAAATGAGATATAGGAGAGGAGGTAAAGAGGCTCAGGATGCTGGGGGAGCTTCCCAGTTGAGCAGAGTCTTAAAGAACACAGAAGAATTAGCCTGGAGGAGAAGGGAAGAAGTTCTGGAAAGAAACAAAAGTTGCAAAAGTACAGAACTATGTCATGGACAAGCAAACAAAAAAATTTAGCATACTGTGATATTGATCGCGATACTGGTATTTTGGCATTTATTTTGCAGAATATATAAATGCTCGTACTTAATTTTTTAAAACAGACAATGTTATAGGCTGAATTGTGTCTTCCCCCACCCCCCCCCCAAAATTCATATTTTGAAGTCTTAACCTCTAGAATGTAACTGTGTTTGCAGATAGTGTTTAAAGATGTGGTTAAGTTAGAACGAAGTCTTTAGGACAGGCCCCAATTCAATATGACTAGTGTCATTATAAGAGGAGGAAACTGGGACACAGAGATACCAGGGATGTGCATGCACAGATGAAAGACCATATGAGGACAGAGCCAGAAGACAGCTATCTGCAAGCCAAGAAGAGAGACTCAGGAGAAACTACACCCTTAAAACCTTTTTGGACTTCGAGCATTCAGAATTGTGAAAGGATGAATTTCTGCGTTTAAGCCACCTGGTCTGTAATGTTTGTTATGGCAGCTCTAGAAAACCAATACAAAAACAAAACACAGGAAATCTGGTAGAGGATGGCAAGAGGTGAGGCTGGAATAGGCAAGGGCCAGAATACAAAGGGCCATACAATACATGTAGAGGAAAACAGTTATTATCCTAATGACAATGAAAAAGATATTGAACAATTAAGGAGAAATCAGATGTGTATTTTAGAAAAATCCCTTTAGAAAGAAGTGTGGAAGACAAGACCAGAGCAAAAGGAAGACCTGAAGGAAACTACTGGAGAAATTAAGAAGAAATTAAGATCTGAATCAAAGTGAGGGAGAAATTCAAGAAACATTTAAGAGGAGAACCAGTAGAACTGCTTGGTGGACAGGTTGTGAGGAATGAGGGAGGGAGAGGAATCCAGAGTAAATCCAGGATGGGTCGAGTGGTGCCACTGACCAATGTAGGAAACATGAAAGGGGCTCCTCTAGGGAAAAAGACAATAAGGTCAGCTACAGACATGCTAGACTCAAGATGTGTGTGAGTTTTATAACCTCAGCACACAAGAAGACACAACAGTCCCGCAGGTCAGAAGAGAAAGTGGAACTTTTGTAGGTATGCAGCACTCAGTTCAAACACCAGGGTCCATGAGATTCCCAGGAGAAGGTGTCATGAGACAAGAGGGCTGCAAACCAATCTCCGGGGAAACACATTTAAAAGTTTCAAGCTCCCTACCAAAAATGATGGTTGAAGCGAATGAAGAAATGTGTGGACAGTGATAAGAGGCCAGATATAGGATGGAGTTGAAAGGACTTAAAGGGTAATGTTTACTTTCTATATATTTCACACAGAGGGGGAAGGAAAGATGAGTCACGCCACAAATGACAGTTTTCAATACATCCTACAATTGTTAATACATATGAACATTCAGTTTGTCGTGGTAAAGAATGGTTCAGGGACCTAGACTGTTGGTCTCCTTAGGCTGAAGTGCTGCATTTTCCTTCCTGGATACCAGAACTGCTACTAATTAGGTATTAGATAATATAATCTTACATTTATCTGGTCTTTATAATATTACTTAATGTATATAAATTTATATTTTTGAAAATGTCATGAAAGAAAAAGACTACACACACGTGTATATGTGTGTCTATAATTTTTTTTAACAAATGTATCAAATTAACTTTGCTTGAAAGTAGTCACCTTGGGAATCAATCTAATTATTCTTAATATACAACATTATGCAAAACATTTGAGAATTCACAAAAAATTACAGAGCAGTAACATGGACTTTAATTTTTGGAAAGAGCTAAGTCAAAGTTAAGCTTAATGAATCACACATACACACACAGCCAATGCTTTCTTGCATCAAAAACAAGATATAACTGGTAGAGTACATAAGAAAAATACACCTTGCATAACACGATCTCATTTTAAAAACAATTATTTTCCTATATAGAATTACATTCACTATGTTCTTATCCTCATTTTACAGTAAGCATCTTTTACTTTTAAATTCATATTGAAAAAAGGATGTCTACAAAAATTGTCTTAGAAATTTGCCCCTTGGGCAATTCTAAAAAAGACCTTCCATAAGTAACTTGTGCAATAGATGCCTCTCTAAAATAAAGCTTCTAGGGGTAGGTACATTAAGGTTAATATTTAAGTTCTCTCTTTAATAGAAAATGATTAGAAAACATTTATACCTAATAATGACGCTCTTGGAATATGGAATTTTTAATGCTTTTTATATTGTTTTCCTGTTTCTATTTTCTGACAAACAAAAACAACCAGACATGTAGCACTACTTTTGGATTAAGAAAAATAACAAAGTTGGTTTTAACGTTTATAAGTTGAGTAACACCTAAAAGGCATTCATTCCTATAAAATCAATAAATCACTGTATTTCCCAAAACATACATACATAAAGTTATTACTTAGGCTCACAACTACTTTATATTTGCTTTTGTCTACTTTGTCACCTTAGAGATTTATATTTAAGAAAAGTGGGACTATATCTAATTTTTATGACAATTTCCTAAACATTGCAATTGGTTGTTCAATACATATTGATCAAATAATGTAGTAGGCAGAAGAGAACTGAAATTTCATGAGGACCACCTGAAAAAGTTTAAAATTATAAAGAGGCAAAAGTGGGACCCTTGTAATGGCTATCTATGTAAACGAGATTCAGCCGCTAGTCATTGGCTGGATTTACTCTCCTCCTCCTCCCATGTGCTCTCTCCCAACTATATCCAGGCACAATTTTATACCTTTAAGAAGGTGTGAGATGTTAGGGTTTTACAACCATGACCACTGTACTTCAAGGCTCACAATTTCAGAAATACACATATTTCCAAGATCGGTTTCATAATGGGGTTAAAATGTGTCTGCCAAAAGAATATGGCTTGTGATAGTTACCGCTTCTCTTTAAAACAAATCCTTTCAGTGGAAATATCATTTTATCTACCTATCTATCTACATTCTGTCTATATCCACAAACATCACACATTTTAGTTTTGAATAAAATAATGTCTGTATAAAACTGGTATATTTTAAAATATTTATCTGCAAATCTATCAATGAAGGTAAGTAGATCTCTAAACAAATAGCAGGAAATTCTAAGGTCATAACTTTAGAGAAAGTCTGCTGCCATAACATTAAGAAGGCTAAAAATCTAAGATTTCACTACTTTTCATTCTGAAGAACAGCTCAATTATGTAATTTTATCCTTAATTTATTTCTTATTTCAATATAACACTAAATTTTCTATCTTCTCTTTGTGCAAAAAACACATATAACTACTAACCCATAGCTCAAAACAGGCTAATCTATATTAGTACTTTTGGATGCTTTTCACAATTTATAGGAAGTACAAATTGAAAGAAAAAAGATTAATATATTCAGAAGAAAATAAAGCCTTACGAGGCAGGACTTGATGTCAACTCCTGCAGCATATCTCTGTCCATCTTTGCACACAAGTAACAAAAAGGATTTACCATACCTGATTTTTAACACCAGCGTATCTTTTCAGGTGTTTTATAAATTCTGGTCGAGAAGTGTTTCGTGCGATTATAAGAGCCATACTTCCATTATTTAATCTGAAATTAAACATTTGTATTTGCCATTAAGTTCATTAAGAGATTACATCACAAATGACTATCAATCCTTCTAACAAATATAATGTTTACTAGAAGTTTTAGCAAGATAGATAAATCATCATATTAAATTTATTTAAATTTCTTAAATCATATCTTGCTGAGTTATTTTTAAATGATGAAGCCTTTCAAACTGGCTTTACTAAACAATTGGCTTCCTTCTCAGCAAGCTCTTATGCTAAGGGCTTTTTATAAAATGAACCATCATGCGTCCTATTCCTATATCAAGACATAATTTAAAATCCAATGTACTAACTTAAGGACTCTAAATGTGAAGCCACGTATTTTTTTTAAAGATATATTGTAAAATAGTTAATATGTATGAACGGTATAAGAGAGAGTGCAACACTTTCTAAAATCTAAAGTTGATTTAAATATTTATGGGCAGGTCTAAGTGACACAAGAAACTAAATCAAAGTGGCCCTTGGATGGACGACATGAAATGAACAACTGCTGCCACACATGTTCAGTTAAATGACCGAGCATTTTAATCTTGCATAACTGTTCGGTTTGATATAAGAGACTGCAAATTTAGAGTGTATGATTTAGTGCCAAAAAAAGCCACTCACAAATGTATCTAGCTTTAGAAGGCACTTTGCAGAAATACGTGCAAATGACTTCTAGCTCTATTTCGGTGCAGATATAAAGTTATTCCAATAATAACATCAACGAAATAAAAAGGAGCTCTTTAAATCTAATGGAAGCACAAGTTAGAGCTGTAAGGGACCTTGAAGATTATCCATCATTCACTCAGTTTATGTAGTAGATAAAGGAGACCCCAAGTTAAGTGATCTGTTCAAATGCAGAGCAAAAATGATCACTGGAACCAGAGCTCCTAGTTCTGAGTTCACTGCTCCTCTGACCTATCACGCCATGTTTTCACAACTGAAATAAACAGCACCAAAATGTTCATAGTGTTTTGTGCATCCTTTATTTTTCTAAATTGCTTCATTTTTACTCATAAACATGAAAAGCATTTGTATTTGACTTTTCAATACTTACTAATGTAATTAGAACACACCCTATGTGCCTGGCATAAATATAATAAAAGTATCTTTTCTTCTCTAACTTCATATATTTACCTGTTTATTACCTTCATATCAATTGCCAAGGAAAAAATTAAGATCAATCCCTTTTGCTAGATGTTAATCATTCTGGTTACATGT
>NW_006442484.1:50006771-50015463 GCF_000325575.1 Pteropus alecto
CATTCTGGTTATGGTCAGCAGGGAAGTTAAAACTAGTCATTAAAATAATGTTATAAATGACCAAAGTACGTAAGTCATTCTTTTATTCCACCTCCAGGGAAAATCTAGATTTGACTGTATTACACAACATTCACAATTCTTTTACATTCCACAGGAATGGGAGAGACATATTTTCAGATCAATATTGGACATGTACTTGAAAAAAATGTGCAAGAGATGGAATATATCTTACAGATAAAACAATATATAAAATACCTTAAGATCGTTTATAAAAAATGTTGGCAGTAGATTCAAATGTACCACTACTCACTAAGTACAACTGAATGTTTTTTTTTTATTAAAAGTTTCAAACAGGCACACATACGTGCTTTTCATGCTAAGGACATTTGTGTATGCACTAAAATTGGAAAGCAGAGACATTCGTAAGAAATACCAGAATTAAATACAATGTCTCAACAACTGGCAAGTAAACATAAATAAAGCAAGCAAAGGACACATAAAATAATAAAATCATGAATAAAACCCAAGGAATATTATTTTGGCCTCAGTGATATTAAAAAATCAGAGTGATTGACAATTTTTCCAGTTAACAGTTGTTCTGAACCTACTCGGATGACAAAACCCTTAAAATCTCTAATAGCATACAGTCAAGGAGAGAATACCTCTTCACAATATTCTAGCTGGCCAAGAGTTAGGGGAAGTATCCTGAAAGAAAATTTTAGTTTATAGAAAAGTATTGATGATTCAATTAAAACACTAACCTGGTATTAGGTGCTAAGCCTCTAGGTGCCACTGAACAGAGGCAAGGAATTGCCATAATGCTGACATTCAAAAATTGACCCTGGATCATTTGCCACTGATCATTACAGTCTAAAGGTAATAGAAGAGATAGGTTATTTTCCCTCACCAGAGCAAAATGTCAGTAGAACCTGGCTCAGTTCTCAATCAAGGAGGTACTTTTAGACTCACCAGATTTAGGAGATCTCTGCGCCTCCCTAAAAGAAGACAAAACAAAACAAAAAAAATCACACAAAAATAGCATCTATTAAGTATAAGGAAATTACAAAATCCAACGTTACATATTTTCTTAGACAGTAAAAATACGTGAACAGTTCCATTACTACATTATATTGTACTGATCTATTTAAAGTTAGTATCATCAGTAAAAAAAATGATCTTCACTTTTTAGACTGGAGCACTTCCTTTGTGTGACTTTGATTATATTTGTTTTCCACACTAGTCTGAAACTCTCATGGTAGAAACAAAAGGTTTTGTTTTTTTGTCTCACTGTATCCAAAGTGTGTGGTTTAGAATGGCACTCAATAAACAGCTGTTGAATGAATGGAATAAATGGTTATTTCTGAAGACAGAAACCAAACTACATGGTTTACTAGAATCTGCAGGATTCTGTATTCTTCACTAGTATGTTAGAAAAACAACCAAAGGGTGCAAGTCTAATAAATTGTTTATGTCAAACTGTTTTATGCTTTAAAGAAAGAGCTAGGTGTAGATATTACTTTGGGCTTTTTACCTACCTTTGTTGTAAATCTGGAGAACTGTTAAATGGTAAAAATGATATTTCACAGTCCTCTGGCCTAAAATTTAATGAAATTTGTCATTAATAGTCACTGACTCTGAGATACGTAATTCTTGGTTTAAAAAAAAAAAAAAAAGGTTTACTTAAGATGTGCCAGTGCCTTAATTACAGCAAAATCCCTCCGTTGGTTAGGAGACATCCATCGATGTCTTTCCGCCAGAGCCAAAGTTCTTCCACCAAAACCAAACATGGCTGAAAACCCAAAGCGAAGAAGCTTGCCAGTGGTGCTGAAGGTGCAGACATCAACTGGTTGTAGGTGCCCTGGAATATTATATTGAATATTAAAATGAGTCAATCAGTGAGTGCAGTAGGGCCAGCTGTCAAATGGCAAACATAGAAAAGAATATTTATTTACTTATAGATCTCAAGCTACTTTATATCATAATAAATATCCTTGCTTTATTTACATCTCTTTTTACCTACAACTACTGCATTTGCCATTTGCAACTTTTTCAGGTCCTAGGGGAAGAAACACAAAGTGGTAAATTTTGTAGCTTGCTGTTATTTCATATAAAGCATGGTTAAGGAAGTGAAGTACATGTGCAAAGTAAATTTAGATTCAACAGTCTGGCATTGCATTTATCTGAGTTTATATGCTTTCCATCAGTATGGAAAATAAAGGGTCTAGTGGATGAGCACTGACTGAAAATGTTATCATGCGTTTTTTCTTTTAATAACATAGTTCTACCCCTACAGTCTTGGTACAAACAACAGTATCCAATATACTTAAATAGCATGCGTGGACTGTCTTATAGCATGCGTGGATTGTCTTAATCTGGTTATAAAACTGTGATCTTAAACATCATTACAATAATTTTTTTTTCTATCAAGATTATAGCAAAACTTCATTTATTGCTCTTTATAGTACCTGCATTCTGAAAAGATAGGCAGCTCAAATAGTTAAGCTTTGCCTGAGTTTTGGGTTTTGGTCAAACATTTGTCTGCTTTGGGAGACAAAAAATCTGTCTTTCCTCAAGCAAGTAAGTCTGACAGAAATAAAACAGCCTTATATAAATATAAAAAATTCCTTATGTGATGTGAACTTCTTCGAAAGAATTCTTACCCATTATAATGTGCAAAGTTGCAGTTACCACGTGAGAGATTCCATGAAGAGAATGTGCCAATACGTTGGTAGTGCCTGCCAAATCAATTTTAAAACATACAATTGATGTAGAATATGTTTTAAATAAAACCATTTGATCGACTTTATAGAGATGTCACTATGTAATGTTTAAATGAAAAATTAATGGAAATTGATAAGTTTTCATTCACAGCATGCACATCAAATGGTTACTAAATTGTTTAATCTTTAAACTTAAAAATTAAAAAATAGTTTATAGTATCTCCTTGTTCACAGCTTTTAAATCATGAATTTTTACCAAAAAACACTAGCTATATCAAAGTCTACTCCATCCAATTTTAATAAGTGGGCTTCCAACTTCTATACCGCAGTGAGCAGAAACAGCAGAAGGGTGTCTCTGGAGAGCAGAGACAAATGCATAAATATATAAATAATAAAAATTCAAATAGTAACTAAGAAGAAATACAAAAATCACTACAACGTACAAAAGACATATTTTAAATACACTTAATGAATCTAAGAGATAAGCTCTCACCCAAATGGGGATTCTCCTCGATAATCTATCTGCCATGGCATGAAAATCTATATTGAGACACTGTAGATTTCTGATTTACATAATCATTAGGATAATTTAAGATCTACATGAAATTTTCCCACCTACAGAAGAAACAGGCTCTCTCTCAAGTCAGGCTCCTATAACATTTATGACTTTGAAATCTTGTGGTACAGGGGAGAATATCAGCTGGCCCCTGCCATTCACAGGAGGTAAGCAGAGTTTGAAATTAAGAAGCTCCAATTTTTCTTGAATTAAAGAACATGAGAAAGAAATCTAGTAACAGCCGAGGGCTATGACAACATGGATGTGTTATATACCACAGCTATCGAGGCAAAGGCTAGTTCCCTGAATTTGTTAATCAGGAACAGTCCTGATATGTTAATCTCTTCAATTTGTGTCACTTTGAAGAGATGTGTGCTTGGGTTGCTCAATTGGAGAAGCTGAGGCAACTCAGACACTATCAACCAAGGCTGTCATTAAAATAATCATTAGGAACCTATCTAAGCATTAATGATTTCCAGGCCTCTAGTAATACCAATGCAAAGAAAAGGCCACCTTAATCAACTGGTAAAATGGTTCCAACTGATTTATCAAATGGCCAGTATGCTCTGACCCTTGTAACTCAGGATATGGTTCACAGTCCAGTAGCAATGACAATACCTGGATTCTTATTATGATTTTGACTCTTAAGCCCCACTTCAGACCAAGTCAGAGTTACGGCAAGCACAGTAACTTAGAGAAGTACTCTTCCAGAACATATAGTCCAGTGATCAGCAGCATCAACATTACCTGGGAGCTTGTTAAAAAGGCAAATTTCTGTGTTCCACCTACAACCCATGATATCGGAATGTCTGGGAGTAAGGCCCAGGTGTCCATGTTTTGGCAAATTCTCAAGGTGATTCATAAGTACCCTAAGATTTGAGAACAAATGGTCCAGAAACCTGTTACTCAGTGGATCTTTACCCAGGAGTCAAATATCTAGGCCTTTTAAATACTTTGACCCTCTATAGCCTGCCCTTTGGCCATCTAATTGCTAATTAATCTGAAATGGAGGGTAGGGGAGAGAGGAAACAAATCAATTTTGCTTCTCAGATTTATGGTAAAGGTTTTGGAGGGGGCCACATAATTAGAGTGAGATATTTAGGATTATCAATGGATTACAGTACTCCACAAAACATATTTCCTCCATTACCATGGTTAATTAGGAGTGGCCGTAAAAGCATTCCTCTAGAAAGACTATTAAAAAGCATAATGTAATGTCATGTGCGATAGAGAATGACACATATCATGACTCAAGAAAATAAAGACTGTTTATTCCCTGTGAGTTTGAAGTATGCTAAGCATGCCCAAGCACAAATGCTTTCAGAATGCTAGAGATCATTTTTTAATTTTATGTCTTCTCAGGCTTTGCAACTTTTCCTTAATTCTGTAGAACTTGGCAGTGATGACAGGCACGACCAGAAGTCAGAAAATTAGTCATCTGCTTAACCTGTACCTTAGTCTTTAAGGACGTTTTTTTATACTTTGAATTAAAAAGAAAACTTCATGAGGAAGTAGATGTAAAATTGTAAAACTATAGATTGTTCTATATTTTTATTTGGATAATCTAAAAGATAGAGTACAATTTCCTGAAACAAAATATGATCCATTTGAAAAAAATGTCTGTATGCCAAAAGAACATGCTGCTCACATAAATAACTACATAATTTTAGCATTCTCACAAAAGCTATAAATGTTCTGCCTCAAGGTAAACAATTTAATTAGCCTGAAGACTTATTTTTCTTAATACTATCAGTAACTTTGCTCACCACCACCTCCCCAGAGCTGTTAAAAAGTGCCAAATACCGAAATACGGAGTAAGGAGGGAAGTAGCAGTTCATGTAAAGAATGACTGATGGAAGTACAAGGCAAACTATGGAGGCAAAAAGAAAAAAAGAAAAAAAATTGCCCTTGGAAGTGCACTTCTGCAGAACAATTAACTTAATTAACCAGACACCATGAATATTCATAAGGCCGTTAATGTCTCCCACATCTAAACAGATAAATGTGATGTAATGACTTCCTAGTCAAGCATATCTAAAATTCTCATGAAAACTGCACCTACATTTTGGTTCTTTGCCTGAAATATCATAGAAATTAACAGTCTCTTGGCAATACTTTATTTTCCTCAAATTAATTGGAAAGTATGAATTTATTTATGTGAACTCTATAGAAATATATGGTTTGTAGCCATCAGTATGTGGATTGAGCCTTGTTTTACAACAACTGGATTGCTTTTTATTTTTATGTCCTCTCAGGCTTTTTCTCTATCCTCCCCACGCCCCCCACCCACATACACACTTTAATCAGAATCTCTCTGTATAGTTCCTTAGCACCAGTTCCCATAGCAACAAACACCATTGCTAATGGCCAGCAGTTCAAATATAGGCTTTTGCACATCTGATCCATTTGAGTCTGACCATAATTCAGCAGCTTAGTCTGTTGGCTCAGTGTAGTAATTTACTAAATACTCTCCCTCTGGGTGTCTCTCTCCAGGAGGCAAATGGCTTCAAAGGCAGATTGTCTTCTGCGTTCAGCTTGGAAACTTCCTGCCTAGCTCTTCTCATTCTCTGTCAAAACCCTGAGTAGGCATAGAGTCTTTACATTAAATACAACCTGCACATGACTTCCTTTTATTAGGTAGAATCTATAAGCTGAAACTCCTATGCAATGACCAGAGTTCTGGCAATAGTCTGTATCTTCTAAACAAAAAGTATTCAAATGGCATCTCTATATATAGGAAATGCTTTCAAAATCAGAGATGTTCTAAAAAGTATAATAATGTTAAAACAATGCTATTCCTTTAGAAAATCTGGGTTACATACTTAAAAGCTAAGTATAGCCACCAGTTTTTCTAGGTAACTATTCGCTTTATGTCAAATGCATACCTATGGGGACACCTGTCTTTCCCCTTCTGATGCACCGCAGTTAATGAGTGACCTCAGGAGTGTTAAGTACTAACGAAGAGAAATGGTGACCCAAGCACATCCACTTTGCATGAAGGGAAATGCTGAAAAAGTTCCACCATTATAGACAAGGATACTAAAATGACACAAAAAGGTCAAAGTGGTTTGCCCTACATGCATCTTTTATCTTTCTGAATTGAGGTAATTTTGTTCTATTTTACTTAAAGAACAGCACAGGTTTTTCTCTATGAGCTTTACAATTATCAAAATATGTTTGAATGTCCCTCTCCTTTTAAATTCTTGTTTGTATAAAAGACTTTATACTCAAAAGGACATTTGTATATCTTTTGTTTTTTGTTAATTAACAATATTACATACACTGAAATCCATACTAAATGAATGTGGTTATTAAATGGATAGACTTGAATTTTTTCAAGCACGTGCATTTTCTATTTTCATAGGAAAGAATAATTGTTTCTGCTTCTCTTGTAGAGATAATGTGTGATGTTTTTAAAATGAAAAGAAATAATCCCTTTCCTTCATTATTGTCTGTTTAAATAATAATTTGGGAGGAATGACTCATATAACATCATAAATTTGCAAAAGATGTTTTCCTCTTTTCTGGACCCCAGTGTTGCTCTAGCCGCGCTCCCTGCCTCTGACCTCCAAATCCTCCTGCTCCCTTCCCTTAATCACGAATATGCCTAGAACAAGCTCCTAGCAAGTTGCTCCCTTGCTCTAAACTTCCTATTGTTCCCTACTGTTTATCAAATACTATTCAGACATCTTCCTGTGGCATCCAGGAGCCACCAAAGTTTGGGCCTATTTTGACATCATTCAACAAATGGTTCATTTTCTATTCTTCCACACTCCTGGGTTTCGTCTTGACATTTATTATTTTTGCAGCCAAGAAAACAATTCATTCTCATTTTTTCTTCAGGCCAGATCCTACCCAACCCATTTTCGTTTTTAGGCCGAATTCAAGTGTCACTTACTCTATGACATCTTCTTTATATTCATTCACTTAATAAACTTAATTATTGAGTGTTCATTATGTCACATTCTGTTCTATCCTAGTTGCTACACATACAGCAGTCAGAATAAATCCTTTTGGAGTTTTCAAGGTTATCTGTTTAAACTATGATTATGGGGATTACCATCTTTTACCTCATAAGAAATTATAAGCAGTGTGACTGGAGTGCCCTGTTTTGAAATTTCAGATCTGCGATTGTGTGATCATTAGACCTTTATATGGGAAGGTAGAATAATAATCCTATTTATTGATTGGTTCACTATGTTTTAAACCTTCCATATATACCATCTAATTTAATATTACAATAACCTTGTAAGGAAGTGAATACTATATGTGTTATCTCTCTTGTATGGATTAGAAAAATGAGGCTCAAAGAAATTAATTTTTTTGATGATGGAGATGCCAAGCTTGGGTCTTTCAGATTCAAAATCTGTACATTTAACTCTATGTTACACTGTCTAGGTTAGGTAGAACAGGGAAAGACAGAAAGATAGGAGAGGTTCTTTTTAGCAAATTCATGGCCACTTCCTTGCCTGCTGGTATGACACCAAGGGGAAGCTGTGCATGGGCAGGAGTCAGGATGCTGTCTGTTTTCAGGCCAGCATTCTTCTGGGCCCTAAGAAGCAAAGCATGGGCTACTTCACTGGCAGATCCATCTCCACCGACACAGACAACACTAGAAAACAAGAAATTAAGTAAAAGAATGCAAAACTTCAAAATAATTGGTGATAATTTATGAAACTTAGACTTCAAAATATTAATTATATATCTTCTTTGTGCACGATTACTCACACACGCCTTCAAACATTTTTGTATGGGTCAATGAGGAAGACACTAGTACTGCATTAGTAAAGTTTACTTCATGAATATAATACCTAGATTATACTCCATAGACAAAATATTTTTAAATGGGTTAGGAGGCATTAAAATATTAGAAGATGTGAATTCACATCTGACCTGCATTTTGCTCTGTTAATATCTAAAAGCATATTATTCTCATTTTGTTTATGTTAATAGTCATGAGCAATTCATTTCACTAACAGAAAACAAAGTAATAAAATCTTGCTAATTTTCAATATAACTCAGAAGACAGCAATAAAAATCATGTAAAATATGAAGCTGTAAGGAACTGCTAATTATCATTAGTATATGAACGTAGTAACTGCAGACCTAAACTGGTTTTCATCTCCTATACATTATTGCTATATGGCACTTTTAAAATTAGTGTTACTATCCTTTGACCCTAATCAATACTGCTAAACTTTTTAATGCCTCATGATAAGCAGACTACAGAGGGGTGGAGGTGGGATTCCGTGAAAGTAAAATATAAGATATTAGACATTTATTTCATAATCACTTGTATTTAAAAGATATAAAATAATCTTAAGTAGCAAAATCACCTCAATTTTCCCAAGAGGAGGAAGATTTTGTGTTATTGAAAGCAGATGTCACAACTCAAGGCCTGCCAGAGCCCAGCAGG
>NW_006442484.1:50015484-50020645 GCF_000325575.1 Pteropus alecto
TCAGTTTAAAGGAGAGGCACTCCTTAGCCCCCACCCACTCATCACATGGGAGGCAGGCCTGGAGGACCACATCTTATGATTTTTCTTAGAGAAGACACAGATCCTGATTTGGGGGTGAGTCTCTTTATTTGTAAATACTAGTAACTAGCATTCTATATATCTATGTGCCAAACAAAACAGCCTACGGGCCATAATCAACAGGAGTTACTGGTGCCCTAAGTTCAGGAAGCTCTGCAGGTTGGTGAATTCAGAGGCTGAGGGAACTTTTTCCAACGATTCCTTCCACCTTGCTTTCAGCCTGCCCCACTGCTCGCCCGCCTCCTCTCGCCCCGGCCAACCCCAACCCCTTGCATCTAGCTGAGGTTTAGCTCTATGGCTATACATATCCTGGGCTATCCAGGTCCACCCTAGTTAGAAGAGACTCCAGGACATGCAATATGACCCAGATCATTTGGGGGCTAGGAGTATTATTTTATTCCTGAACTGATTCCAAGGATTCACATTGTGGCCTCTGATTCAGAGAAAAGTGATTATATCTACTGAGGGGCAATTTTATGTCAGATGATACATTGGCTCTCTTCTATTAAACCCTCAGACTTCTATAAAGTAGGCATTAGCCTCATCTCTATGAATGGCAAGTCAAGGTTTGATCTGAACCTTATCTGCATGATTTTTAAAGATCTCTCTGAGAGCCCCAAACATTCTGTAAACTTAAATTATAACTTCCGGATCCATGTCTGTCTACCTGCTGAGGTGTGTGGCCTAAAAGGAGCACTGAAGTCATCCAACAAAGCATCTAACTTGGCACCAAAGAACTCAACTCTTCCACACAGTATGGCAACATCTGACTCCTAGAATCCTGCATCCAGTTATAGTATCGTATACATGTTAACTCACTTCTAGAGTTAATAGAGATGGCCTTTCTATGAACATGCTCTGCTAGAAAACCTCTGAAATTTTATCGTTAACGCATGCAGTGTTAAATATTTTGAAACTGTAATAAATTATGCTAATTACAATGATAAAGTAACACACAATGAGTAATTACTATGTACTGGGCACTGTTCTCAGCACTCTCCATGTCTTAACTCATTTAATATGAACAATAACTGTGTGCAATAGATACTTTTACTGTCAATTTACAGATTAGGAAACTAAGGCATATAAAGATTAAGTAACTTTTCCAAAATCATATCATAGTAAGTGATAGAATGAAGACTTGAAACAAGACAATTTGGCCTTAGACACTGCACTACTATTCAAAATATTATATTCCTTTCCTGTATATAAAATTTAATGAAAATAGCCATATGAGACTTTTATTATTTTGAAAATCAGTTTACCATTATAACTAATATGGAATTAAATGAGTTAAGATGAAATATATTTACTTTTGTTGACAACTGCTAGATCATTAAGAGCATCTCCAGGTATGACTCGACCTAGGGAAAATACTTAATACAAATATATCACAAGAGTCTAGATACAAGAAAATGAGGGAAAAAATCCCAACCTGTTATAATGAGTTAATTTAATCACACTTAAAGGTTACTTTAAAACATAAACCTTAGAACAACTAATCTTTTGCATGTGGTACATCTTATGTTTTCAGAATGAGTAGACCCCTTCTTGCCATGACCCCAAGTAGAATAATCCTGTCTTGAAAAGTGCAACTAGGGGCTAATATCTTATTTCTCTTTATAAAAAGTAAAAAGAAAAAATTTAAATGGGTACTGCTGTATTTGTCTATCAACCAATATCATCTTTGAAATGTTTTATATATTACTGGATTTTTGATTTAAACGTTCATTTGGAAAAGAGATGCCTTTTTTTTTTTTAAACTTTACCTAGTTACACAGATATCATGGTCAATGTGATAAAATATCAATGTTAGCCAAATAATGTCTAAATTATTGAGAGTCTAGTTAATGGTGAAATTAAAAGAAGAAAAAAAATTTAAAAACACTGAAACAAATAGGAAAATATTGGCATATTTATAATTGCACGAGAGCTATAGATTAGTTTAACTATATTAACACTTATAAATTCAACTGTTACTGCTTCAAGTCTATGCATCTGGTACTACTCTTCTCTTTGCTTTTAAAAAACTTCCTATTCATGCACAGTATAAATAGGGGGCAATATGGAAACTGACACTCCTACAATTTTAGCAATGGATCTGAGTGTTTTCTAGAACATACTGGAGTTGCACACCAGCTGTCATTAGTACTGATCCACTGTTCCTGTTGGCTGTAGAAATATGTCACAATGTGTCTTCATAGAAACATGTAACTCATTAATCTTAGCAAATAAAATTTATTAAACATTATTTACCAAATCATTTTGCTTTACTAAATAATGTATATAGAATCTTCCTTGGATCTTAACCTCTTTATGTCTAAAAACCTAAACCATTTTATTAATATAGTTATCCCAACCACCGTATCATTTCACAATGGAAAAATTGGGCCCTTGGAAATAAATGAGATATTTAAAGGATTGTAGGAAATAGATGACTTGATAGAATTTTAAAATTATTATAAGTCCTAAATAAATCAGCATGCTGTAAAGTTAAAAACAGTTAATTAATAGAACTCAATTCATAATAATGATTAGGTCAAACTATGTGCTTAAAAAAATGTAGGTAATAACTAAAGGATCTATCTCTCTTTTTAGTGCTGCACCACAAAATAACATCTGACATGTGAAATAAACAAGAATTAAATGTTCAGATAAAGAAAAATATTACTGTACTGCACTTAAAAAATAGTCTTCCATCACTCTGCAAAGTTCTTCTTGGTCCTTGAATAGTATAGATACCACATTTAGCAGAACACTTAATAATACTGATGGGCAAGACCAGGTTTAGTATCTATGATATTTGTTCTTTTCATTATTTATATAATCATGTTTCATGTTTTGAAGCGAGAATGTATTTGAAATGCAGCCACACTTATACATACTCACAAGCTGCTTTTCAGTACTATGCACCATATTAAGGCAGTGGGCATGATTCCTCCAATTGCTTTTCTTAAATTATATACTTGCAAGATAATTTCCTAAATCTAGCCTATTAATCAATCTGTCTAGCTCTAAGTATAAACATTTGAAGGAATCCCCTACCTCATACTCATCCTCAATATTTATATAATATTGCTATCTAGATTTACTCCTTTCTATTAAATTGCTTTTTGAAAAAAGTCATTTTATTTATCAAACTTTATTCTTCATCTAATGTTTTTTTCTCACCAAATATATTGTTTCTGAAAAACAACCCTGTTAACGCTCCATTTTAATTACATCACTTTCCTCCCTAAAACATTCTAGTTCTTTGGGAAGAGTGAAGTCTTTCATTTTGGTTGAAAAACTCAACTGCCCTTCCTGATATTCTGAGTCTTTTGTTGCCCCCTGCCCATCACCATATGACAAATAGTTCACATACTTGCCACCTTTTAAAACTCGATAATATCTACTCTTGAAAGAAAAATCTTCCCTGAAAGAATATATTTTTGTGTTAAACATCAATCCAGCACTTTAGCAAATTGATTCACCTAATTTAAAAAAAAAATGGCTATTAAAGTATATGTCACTTGCCATGTTTCTAATATTTGCATTTCAGTGAGAAATTTCTACATACAATGATGTATTGCACACAACAGTTACCAATGCCTACTGTGAATGACACATATATTGGGTAGCCACTAAGTTATAGAGATAATTAAAATTAACATCTTTTGCTCAATCTGAAAATAATATTTGTTTTTATATTTACCCTCAATCAATCACAGCCAAATAACCAATGGGTAACCATTAACACTCTCAATAAATTTGCAAAAGAGGATATAGTAGAGTTATACCATATGACCAATATAATATCTTCCATCAGTGCTTTTCTAGATATTCACATGATTTAAGAATTAAGAACTACAGATGCAAATGTATACATATTAGGTAAGTATAATATGGTATACTGGATTTCCCAGTGTAGATAAGTAGATTTCTCCTTTTGCTTTCCTATGCTCGATCTTCAGAGGTGGATGGCCATGCTGTACCATTATTTTTATTAATTGTTATTACACAGATATGAAAGAAAGCCTAATTACATACATCACAAATATTTAAAAATTAAAAGTTCCAAATATATGGCTAGAAACTAATGAAAACATTTAATAACATAAGCTATATGATATATAGATTAATAATATAACCTACCCATCAAATTCCTCTAGTTCACATTCCTTCAGCAGTGACAGAGCATGTCCTTCATATTCTGTTACTATTTAAAAAAAACACACACACACACACAAAGTGAAAGTCTTAAACAATGATCTACACTTTAACTTGGTTTGGCAGGAAAATATGATAAACATATGGTCAAGTCATAAAACGACATTTATTCTTGAATATTTATATTTTAATCACGGGAAAGAGGATTCAGTGTTACTTGCCTGATGTGTTTTATAGCTTTATGTAAAAGAGGGTCATATATTTGTTCCAACTACATAAGTCATTTGGGGATATCCCACACAGAGCAGTTGGTTAATTTATCTTGGTGCCTGTCTGTTTAGTGTTCCCTAAATAAGACACACTTTCTTTAAATCAGAAGCCTAAGAACAGTAGTATTTTGAAAATAAGGCATATTAGCTGGCATCAAACGATGTTAATTCACTTTGGCAACCTTACACGAATAAATTAGTTGAAAGGTTAGTGTAAGATTTACATACTAGAACTGTATCTGGAACTGCTAGACTAAAAGGAGGAGTTGGATGTGAAAATATAAAGCAAAGCCAATACCAATGATAACAGACCCAAAGCCAAGGAGGAGGGTGGCACAGACTCACCAGAGCTGGATCCTCCGAGGAAATGAATCTGTCACTCCCTATCGTCTCTACAGTCATGATGCTCTATGCAGTATTGTAAATGCCAGCGAAGACAGGATAAACTGGCACACTGCAGATGGCACCAAGCATCTCAACCACAGTTAGCATTTTCTAGGGCATCTCTGCCAGAAGAGACAGCCCAGCTGTATCCACCCATCAAAGATTTCTGCTGACTGACATGACATTGCAGATGGATTTTCTGTGTAAGAATGTGCATCATTGTATGCAAGATTACATTAATCTTTCATGCCTGTCTGTCCCTGGTGCCAGCATGGTTCAAG
>NW_006442484.1:50020667-50067577 GCF_000325575.1 Pteropus alecto
AAAATTATTAGTCTTGGTGTCTAAAGGAATCATTCTGTATCCAGCAGCATTACATTGTAATTCTCCCACGGTTCATTCAAATGCTGTTATATTCACATGAATAAAACCTCTCTATATAAAATTCTAATCTGAAGAAAGCTACAAGCTTGGAAGTTTAAGTTATAAATGATTGTTGATCATTTATAACCTCAGTAAGTAGTTACAACCACAAACGTAAAATAATATATTACATATACACATTAAAAACTGAAAAAAAAAATAAGATAAACAAAAACTCATAAATATAGACAACAGTATGATGGTTACCAGAAGGAAAGGGGGAGGAAGGGAGGTAGATAAGGGTAAAGGGGTTGAATATATGATGACAGAAGATTTGTCTTTTGGGTGGTGAACACACAATGCAATATACAGATGACATGTTATAGAACTATACACTTGAAAACTATATAATTTTATTAACCAATGTCACCTCAATAAATTTAATAAAATAAAAAAATAATTATTAAGGATATTATGAAGAAATATTTATGCTGAGAATGAATTTATCAAGTCTTGCTTTTATAACAAAGCATATCTTGGTAAAGCTTTTCAAATTCAAAACAGAATTAGCTTTAAAATTATGTTATGGCTAAATGCTATTTTTATTTAGGTAAAATTTGAAATAGTTTATTTTTTCCTTTGATCTTGCCGGTGGAATCTGATCATACCCTGATGCAAACTGTCCCAGAAGAATAATTTTAAAAGTGAAATTGTATATAAGTTAAATGAAATCACTGATTTGGAACAAAGAGACAGAAAAGATAAAAGAAACCTGACCACAATATATTAGGACAATGAACAAAATGAATAAAGTCCTTAGCCTCAAGGAGTTTACATTCTGGAGGCCAACATATAGACTATTTTTAAAAAATGAATGTGCATTATATAGTAGTAGTAAGTGACTATAAAGAGAAATAATGTAGAGAAAAGGGATAGAGATTATCTGGATTACGATTTAGATACATTAGAGGAAATCAAAATATGTACTCAGGATATTATGGACCCTGGAATCAGAAAGAGTCAGCTTCAAAACATGCCACTCCAAATGAACATAAAGAGTGAACCACTGGGCATATACAGTTTCAAAAAATGGTTACTAGCCTCCTCTTTCATTTATCTACTTTCTGTTTCCACTGAGATTGATACCCTATGCCTTTTCTATATAGGAAATTTGGAGCCTCCATTATTTATAAGTCTTCAAACACACAGTTCTTGCTGCTGAGATCCCTCACTTAGTGTGTGTGTGTGTGTGTGTGTGTGTACACACACACACACACACATATATACATGTGTATACACACACACACACACACATACATATATATATATATATTTTACTTCCTCAGGAAGACAAAACCAGAAGAGAATAACGTCTTGAGGTTGATATTCAATGCTGAAATACATACACACACACACACACACACACACATACATATATATATATATTTTACTTCCTGAGGAAGACAAAACCAGAAGAGAATAACGTCTTGAGGTTGATATTCAATGCTGATGAGGAAATAGGCTGAAGTAAAATCAGATGATTTTATTTGGACTTAAGGAAACATTTTCTGGTCCAGTGATAAAGTTCTATAATTGGATAAGACACTGAAATGTCATTTACCTCCCTGTCCTATAGGTGCTTCAAATAGAGTAAGCTCAAAAAGGAATCTATTGATAGTTTCCACCGTTAAATATATTTTCCCTCAAATATATTATTCTGTTTGTGTTCCATAATCCACTCCCCACTGCTCAAGACAAAAAAAAAAAAAAGACTTCTTCCTAGATTATCCCTCTTCTTCACTCTCCACTACCACTCCATGGCCAAGGCCAGTTGTTTCTGTCTTTGATTATGCTGCAGCATCCTAACATTTCTCAGTCCAGTACCCTAGACATAGTCATCACCATCTTTGTGTTATAACGGTCTCTTTTCCAGTCTCTCTTCAACTTTATCTCATGCTAGCCAGAATGATCTTTCTCGAACACATATTTTATTTCTTCCCTATATAAACTCCATTCATGACTCTTCACTGTCCCCAGGGATAAAGTTTCAGCTCCCCAACATCTGATTATTGAAACAGGATTGGCCATATACACCCACACAATTTAAGAGGTAATAAAAAGAACCTTTTGCTCAGAATTTTCTCTCTCTAGCTGGCTATACTGCAAGAACATTTACTATCTGAATTTTTAATAAAATGCAGGTAATATTGGAAGGGAGTAATGCCTCAGCCTACTAGTACCTTTTCTGACCAAGTTCCATCAAACTGCCTAGCTTTGTGCTGGTCAAGATCAGGGATTATAAGAGGGATCTCCAAGGAAGAGAAGGCTTCAAGGAGAGACACAAAGAGCCAAAAAGAAGTAATTCAAATACGAGATTTGGTAAAAGTGCCAAAAGCTAGACCATGATGCTAGAGAAAGAAAAAAGAAGAAAGTCACAACAAACCTCACTTTCTTGACAAGTCTGCTCAGGGCCAGCCAGGAAGTAAAAATTTTCTGATGACTAGGAACTCCCTGAGCTGGCAATGACCAAAGTTGCATTCAGGGAAGTGTCTTTGACCATGATAATGATAAGCATGATAAGGTTTAGCAGCTTTAATACAAAGACTGTCTGAAGGAAATGGAATTGCCTATCACAAACAAGAGAGATCAAGAATAGTCATTATATCTCAAGTATCTCAATGACTCTTATACAAAAGACGAGACAGATTTATTCCATTTATTTTGCATTACTGTAAAAGATAACATTAATTCTAGCAGACTAAAATTACAAGGAGGCAAATGTCAGCTCACAAATTCTCCACATTGTACAGTTTATGTCTTGCACAAAGGCATTTGACCAAGGAGGCAGGTAAGTTTGCAATCCATCCAGTATACATATCCAATTTGCTAGGTGACCTTGGGCTGAATCAGCCCAGAAATGCATCCTTTTGTAATTCAGGACAAAGGAGGTGTCCTTTTCTAATCTACACAAAGGCAAACTCAAGATAAGAATGTCTACCAGTATTCTGGACAATACTGGTAGACACTGACTGAACCAGAGCATGCCCAAGCTAAGGCTGGGTGGGTCATCCACGAGGAATGCCACATATCTACACTCGTAGCATGCGGGAAATTGAACTAGATGGCCTCTAAAGTTCTTTTCAGTTTGGTTTCTCTGCTGCCTTGACTTTTTCACTTTATTGTTCTTTGAATAATTCTGTGAATCTATGATGCCTCAAAATTCTTTATGCCTTTAATGGTGTAATTAAAGGTTCTTTTTATTACATCCTAAAGTTTGTTCTGTTTGAGCAGGAAGAGAAAGAAATAATATCCAGCTATAATGCAAGCACGGGCTTACGACTCATGCCTTTAATTTATATACCAACAAGTTAAAAAGAAAAATAATTCAGTTCTAGTTTCTTCTAGAAATTTTTCTGAACCATTATGAAACAAGATACCGCACTGGCAATAGAGGGGGGAGGGTAGAATGCAACTTCAGCTCATCGATGTCTAAAGATGCTGATGTATATTCAGAACCAGTTACTCTGAAATGAAAGGAGTGTATTTTTATTAATGTGGGGAGATTCATTTTTAAACAAAATTTATAGAAAAAATACTTTATAATAAATATATCTAGCTATAATTTTTCATGCCTCATTTATATAGCACTATTTTCTAATGAATTAATTATTGTATAGAATTTATTATGTAATCAAATTCCATTTGGACTCGGCAATGTACACAAGATACATTGAAACAATAGTCATACTGGACATCCCAAATATGTACTCTTTCTACTTTATTCTTTCAAATAAGATATTTTCTCTTTCAAAGGAAGTATAAATCTTACTATTATATAATTTCATAAAGCTGAAATGTACAGAGTTATAACTATATTTCTTTAGTACTTTGTAATATAAAAGGTAGTTTCAAATGTATTACTTATTCAAACTACAAAACTACACTGTGAGAACAGGCAGGAAGATTCCAAAACTTTTCAAGTATCCACATGTTTATTCAGTCCTTCACACAAAATAGGAAACATTTTATCTAAATATTTAGCTAATAGATATAGTAAAATGGTTTCATAAACAAAAGATGCAATTTTATAATTTTGCCTGTAGGAGGAGTGTTAGGCAGCTAATAATTAGCCATTCTGCACAAATACATAAGTAAATTCTAAATTTGCTTTATGTAATATTCTAATTTTATTTTATGTTAAACTAAATATAATATTCAACAACATTTACGAATTTAGGGGGGAAAGCCCTAGAACGTACTTTTT
The DNA here is from genome assembly GCF_000325575.1 of Pteropus alecto. Classification (NCBI taxonomy): domain Eukaryota; kingdom Metazoa; phylum Chordata; class Mammalia; order Chiroptera; family Pteropodidae; genus Pteropus; species Pteropus alecto. The sequence goes on from NW_006442484.1 coordinate 50,024,971, forward strand.
CTCTCCAATACAACTGTTTTTAGAAGGAAAACACATTCTTATTACCTTTGCCTTAGGTCAGACCTCTACAAGTTTCCTATCCTCCAATCTCTCTCTCTTCCTTTATAATCTCTATTCTGCTGGCAGAATCATCTTTGCTAAACCAGATTACAACACTATGATAAAAAATGTATGCCAACTCTAGATCAATACACGATGAGTAAACTCCTGAGAGTAGCATAGAGATCCATCCATAATCTGGACTCAAACTTTCTCTACTGTATATTGCTGAGATCTTTCCCAGAAGCCAATTAGCCTTTCTTTCTCCCTAACAGAACCCAGAATCAGTTCAGGACTTCTCAGCCTTTAGGTAAAGAAGGTCCCACACTCAGTCCATGGGAAGTGTTTTGATGGTTAAGAGTGATTGCTCCAAGTTGGGTACACATACTACGTACAAAGAGTCAAACTCAAAGGAAGACACTTTAATCCTTGTTCAAGATTAAACATGTTGGATCTCTCACATACACACAACCCACCCCATTCCACTAGATTTGAATTAAAAAGGATCCAATACACTGGCAACCATTTTATGATGACAGAAAGGGCCAGATTTAAGATGAAGTCAAAACTGAGGAAGGCAGAGCAAAGTTATGAAAGAACTCCCAAGATATTGTGGATGCAACACACACACACCACACCTGTATGTGCCTGCTAGCTTGCTTTCCTTCTCTTGCTTTTCTTCTGCTACTTATGCACAGAAAACCATTTTGCCTTCTCTGACTCTCCAAAACTGTCCAATTCTAATGTCCTATTCAAATACTTTCCATGAGCCTCTGGTCAAAATTAATATCACCCTCTGAGACACCTAGTTCTTTTCTGTATATTCAAATTACACTTATTGTAAACATCTATTTGAATCCGTAATAAACTAATGGTCACCCAAAAGCAGGCAGTACACCTTATTCATCTTACATTCTCCATAATGTTTAATACAAAGCATTCAGCAAGAGCTTCTTGAACTGTAGTTTTACGTGGACATTAAATCAATGAAACGAAATAATGTTATTGAGTTTGCCAATAAGTTTATTTCTCCCTTTAAATTGTATCACCCTAATATGAATTTCAAACTTTTCCTTCTGCCAGTCTTGGAAAATATTCGGTGGTAAAGAATGACAGATCTGAATTGTTTCTTTTTCTTATAAATCACTTTTAAGTAAGCCAAAAGCCACAAAGATGAAAGGTTAACTTCTTCGCTACGATTTTATTTTAATTTGGAAATTCCTCTTGAGTTTTTCATGGTAGTTCTCTTGAACCTCCATTATAGTAGATGCCTTTTGGAATGGCTGGCCTTCCCACAAAAACTGCCTTCTTAAAATTTATTATTTTTTTTGTAGGAACTTCATTCTACCCCCATTATCAAGCCAGGGGGTGTGGGCTTCACTAAACTCAGTAACATTGCGAGACCCCTCTACTGTGGTTACAGTTGAGCAAAGCCAAGCCACTCTGAATCCCTTCCCCAGGAACCTATGATTGGGACTAGGAGATTCAAAGTGCATTCTGGCCTTGTCTAAGTAGGCTTATTATTCAGTACTTTTCATCAATTAAAATTTACTATAAATTTACACTGCATGTTAGTGAAGCTACATAGAAATAAAACCAGGAAAATTGGGGGTGTGATTCTCAATAGCATCAACCCTCCTTCTTGGTCCACCTCTCCATGGGAAAAAAGTCTCAAGGAGACAAAGGAATTTGGTCACCAAATTCAAAAAGTTGAAAAGGATTTTACTAATCTTCTTTCTATTAATTTCAGCATTAGCAAATTTCTATTTTCCTGGGCACAAACCTAAGCACCTTTCTTATTTTAGACAATGAATTTAAGCTTATGGCTTCTCTAAATTCACCTAAGACCAACTTAACTGCTTAGTTTTGACCTAACCAGCAGGGGTCAGAGTCAGAACAAAAACCACCTAATGAAGGATTCCATGGAAAGACATCAAACATTTAAGTGAGCAAAAATCAATTGCTTGCCAAACTGCAGAAATAATGTGTAAATTGCAAACATGTCAATAAAGATATCAAAAAATGTGCAGCTTCCTTTAAAATGATACCAAATTATTTTTAAAGTCTGAAAAAAGGTCTAAAGAGAAAATACTGATATTCTAATAAAAATAATATAATAAAAAGGAAAACAAAATAATTAAATTATAATCATGGAGCTGGCTGCAGCAGAGGTTATGGAAGCACATAAAAAAAAAACTTTAAATATGAAAAGTAGCTTCCTAAATTTGGATTAAGAACAAATTCGGGTTATTTGCTTCCTTAAGTGTATTTCTTAAATAGCAAAATTATATTCTAAAAATGACTTACTTGTTACATCAGTCTTTATTTCTGCAATCTTCAACAGTGGTTCAACCTTCTCATAATAGATCTGGGTAGCTTCTTTTTTGTGGCTTTGGGGGTTAAGGAGTATTTTTAATGACTTTGGTCTGTTTGAAAAACCTAAGAGGCAAGCATAAAGACAAAGTTCTAAAGTCTCTGCCAGCATTTTTTTCTTTCCCTTTAAAACCATATATTCAGTCCAGTTAGAATGTTATATACCTATTTAAATATTTGCTATTTTTATTTGATATTCTTACAAGAGTTTTCCTGAACATGGCATTATATTAAAACATTTACATTTCCTAGCAGTGAAATAGGAATGTCCCTCTTAACATATCATTAGTTATATAACAAAGCACTTAAGAAGGAAGATGTTAATGAATAAAACTTTGTAAATATTAGGCAATGTTTATATATATATATTTACCAAATCATAAATAATATACCACATGTTCCTTTAGCATTTGTTTCTAAGGAGAAAAGCAATGGACTGTAACAAATAGAAAATTCCATTTCCTCTCTTGGATAAATATGCTCATTATTGGAATTGGGTACTCCAGTGACCTCAGGGCCATCCAGGTCTGACCCCAGGATGAACCTAGGGTGGAGGAGAGCACACGCAGGGCTCGGTCAGGGCCAGCAGCCAGAGCAATGCATGTTGGGGGCTAAAAAGAGGGTTTAGGTCGAAGTTCAGGCCTGAAAGGGGGCCAGGGGAGAAAGGACTCTTCCCTTGGGAATTAGGAAAGCAACGCCTCTCAGCGGGGATTCAAGGATAGTGCTGCCTCACAGTTGCGGCTGAGATTTGATACTACAATTTTCTGGGCTTGCAAGATGTTTATCACTTAGAACCCAGTTGGAGCAGGTGCAAAGCGAATTTTCTGTTGTTAGGAAGGAGCAAGAGGGACAGAGGAGCCAAAAGAAAGCTGACGACCATTTCATGGTAAGCTGCTCTCACATGGCCACTATTCAAGGTTAAAAAAAGCAAGTCACTAATGGCCATTTTTAATTTTAAAAATGTCTCCACCAAAGTCAGTTTTTTGTGCCTCAAGTAGAGACAATATTCCATTTCTCATCATATTTGATGTAATTAAATCTTCTTTTGATAGCACAGGCTGTTTTGAATTCAGAGAGAGTTTTGGATGAGAAAGTGATAGAATTATCCCTACATTCTCTGTAATTGCCCCTAGGGTCCCACTGCATGGGCACTTCGATGTTCTCCTCCTTCCATCCCAGCTCTGATCATCCCTGCATTGTTCAGGGATGCCATGGCTCATTGCTTCCTGTAAAGCAAGCCCGAACACCTTAAGACGACATTCAGAGCCCTCCTCCAACAAACTCCAACCTATTTGCCTCCCTCTTTTCTCTTTCACACATGGTAAGAAACATTTACTGAGCATTTGTGCTGGGTGCTGGAAAGAGGGGCAAAGCAACTAAGATATGGTACATGCTTTAAAAGAGGAAGATGCATCCAGAAAAAGAAACAGCACAAGACAGAATAGACCTGTTAACAGAGAAGCACAAAATGCCATAGGAGTGTAAAAGAGGAGGGTGGTTAATTCTTATTAGGAATATGGAAAAGGCTTCCTGGAAAAGAGAGTATTTGAGTAGGGGTTTTGGCTCATGCTGTTTTCACTACATAGAATTCCCTCCTTCCTCACACCTTATCCTACCCCTTAGCAAAAGAGCAGGGGTGGGGTGAAATTCTAAGCAGTGAGACCAACATTGCAAATGCACAACACTAAGTACAGAGATTTGCTCCTCCATTTCAGCCTTCTCATCATGTTTTGGACCCACTGTATTATGTACTTGCCAAATACCAGGCTTTTTGTTGTTATTGTTCAGAAGGTTTTTCCTTTCCACTCCATCTTATCATCATTTCTCTTAAATTTTACCACTTTTTCAAAGCTCATTTCAAATACCACTTCTTCACCGAAACGTTTCTCAATTACCAATAGAATTAATCCTCTGGCTTCTCATTCTCACTTTCTATATGCCTCTATTAACTATCTCTTGTATCATTTATACAAAAAAAAAAAAAAATCCTGATAGAATAACCAGTATCTTGAGACTTCCACTGGCTAAACCAGGGACAATACAAAATGGAATAAAGGCAGTAAAATATCATACTAAGGGAGAGAAGGGAAAATAGTCTGATAGTAGAATGACAACTAAGAAATATGGAAGAAATTACAAAAGAGTTAGAGAAATCACTATTTTCAACCATCATCATAATAATGGATTCAGGCAACAATCAGCAAGAGAGGCTAAAACCACCAGTGACAGTCATTTGGGGGAACAAAATATTTACTTATTCTTAAACACTGTCCCTCTTTATTGCTCTCATTACAAAAGGGTAAAAATTTCCCATTTACAGTGGGGAAATATGGCAAACACCACCTTAGTCAAGCGATCAAAGTTAACAACACGCTTAGTGGTACAAACAGATGTATATGCCTCATGATACTGAGAAGAACACACCAATGCTTTTGTGGTATTCCTGCCCAAAGTTCGTAATGTGGATCTAACATAACAACGAAACACTCAAATACAAATTGAAGGGCATTTTCAAAACAACTGCCTTAAACTTAATTTAAAAAATGTCAAGGCCATGAAAGATAGAGAAAGGCACAGGACCTAATCCAGATGAAGGAGATTAAAGAGAGGAAACTAAATACGATGTGTGATTCTAAAGCAGATATTTAAAAAAAAAAAAAAAAAATGCCGTAAAGGACAGCACTGATGTCCTTTACACAGGAGGACTAAGCACATAAATCTAGGGTTCACATTTATTGAAAATATGACAAGGACAAAAACTTTGTTCTAAGCCCTGGACTCCAACAGTAAGATTAAATATCAAAATTAAGTTTATCATACCTGGTAAAGTTATCAAAAGACACTGCTTCATTTCTCAACCAGGTTCAGTCCCAGTAAAGAATACATCTAGGCACCATATGGCAATCCCCAAATGTCATCATAAAAACCAACTTGTATTTCTCCCTTTTTCTACATTATGACCATGAAAAAATAGAAGTTTGTGGAAATGAGAAATAGTATCTGGGGCTTGTGAGGATAAATACATTGTGTCGAAAACCTGTAACCTTTAAATACATGTATCTGAGAGTGCATTCTCTATGTTCCATCTAACCTTTGTGAAATAATACCCTAAATAAGGAAGGAAAGAGGGCTAAAATTATTTTTAAGATTTTTTCAAAAAGATTTAAACAAAAGGATTTTATTCCTAAGTTTCAGTTTGCCAACAATAGCAATGATAACTAAATAAATTCATCAGAATACTCCATTCCTTACATGTTCTGGAAATTGAAGTATTTTAAACACAAATCAGCAAAACCAATTTTTCACCAGAGAATGTATTCATTCTCATTTTTCTTTTCCTTTTGGGCGCACTTAATATAATTATGAAGCTAGAGTCTAAGTATATATAAACTAGGTAGCGATATATCATTAGCGATCAGAAAGGAGTATCCTATTGAATAAAGCAGGATTTTTAAACATGCTCTTAATTAGGTGAAATAAAGAGATATAATTAAAGAGTCTCCAACCTTCTGTTCTTCATGCTCCTTCCCCATCCTCCTACTTCATTCAATTCTTTGACCTCACCATGCTCTACCACAGTGTCCTTGCACCTGCCCTTCCATCCATCTTCCCACCTACATTTTCCACGACCATAGCCACTTTGTCCAATTAACCTCTACTCTTTGTGTTGCTCTCACCTTAGTCATCACTTCCCTGGGGAAGCCAACCATGGCCTCTTTGGCTTTGTGACTTTAGCTGGGTTAGTTCCCCCTTATTTGTTCTTACAGGTCCATACAGATCCCAATCTTGTTACTTATGCTGTTATAATTATATCTATTTATTAGTTGTACTCCCACATTGGACCAAAAGCTCTCCAGGATTTTATTCCATATTCTATCTCCATAGTGAAGGGCACAGAATAGATGACCAAATATTTGATGAGTAAATAAAAGGGTAGTGTTAACCTTAGGCCATATAAAAAACAATGATATCCATCTATGTGAAAGTATTCCTCTCCCACACTAAAGCCTCTAAATCAGCAGAATTCAAAGTTGTAGAGGCAGGAAGCAAAAACATTACAAGTGGGTCACAACAGATGAAGAGATGACACTTCTACTTTCACTTCTCAGTTCATAGACCCACGTATTATGTTTATGAAACTAAAAACTAATATCACAAGATATAGTTTCCCAGGTGGACTGCAATGTAATAAAATAGGAAACATAGTAAGACCAGTGAATCCATAGTCATAAGCCAATTGCCTCACTTTTATTATGTAAATGAGCCCCTTGATCAAAGGCAGTGTTATATAGGAGGTAAATTCACTGAAAAGACATTTAGTAGGACCACAGATGGTAGTGTTGGCAGAAACATCATGGGCAGGAAATGCAAATCCATAGCGAAAGCAAGCATTCATAGCAATGAAGCTAAGCCACTGACCTTCCACAACGGAGGGGATCCAATGTAATCGACCTGCCACCAAGTGGTTGACTGGCTGCTCTGGGACACAGGGCCATATCCAGGGCTCAGGGCTGAACTGTTTACAAATTACTAAGCAATGGTGATAGTCAAATCAGCCTGATGAACAGAAGTGCTTGTTGTTAAAGCCATCCCTGTCTGAAGACACTGTGTTTATGTGTTCGTTGTGTAAGCCCTGGGGTCGCTCTGAAAAGATGGTAACATTTATAGAATCGGGCATCCTGCTTACCTGATTATTTCTTCTTCTGGAATAAATTCTCTTTGGTGAGCATTCACATAAAACACAAATCTCACATTCTGTTTTGATTCTGTGAAAGTCATCCAAATACTTCTGCTTTATACATCCTGTCACCAACTTTCTAATCTTTTTCTTCCAAGTTTGACTATTTGGCCAAGTTCTTAACCATTGTCCATGCAGTGATGTACATCAACACCTCCAGCCATTGCTCCTTAACCAGTATTATCAACTGTTTAAAGTTCTATCCACCAGAGATTTCCCTTCCCTGCTATCTTTTAGGAATACTCTTGGTCAGGTAATACTTCAGTAGTATTCTATCTCTTCTTGGGTGGTAATACTTAAGCAGCTCGCTTCTATTATATCATGCAAAACTGTCTCTAAACTAGGCCCCATTTATTTCCCTGTAGTCTGCTGGTCATAGAAAATGTCCCATTAGGCTATTAATGTGGGGTGGAGAGAAAAAGGGCAATGCAGCAACAGTTGTAGGCCAACGGCATATTAGATACACTAGACTCTTCTCTATCCTTTTAATAATATTATCTGTATAGAACTTTCCATTTAAAATAGGTAAAGTATTTTATTTTATATCAACTGAACTCTGATCAATACAGATGTCTAAGAGACAACTCAAAGTTAACATACTCAAAACTGAAATTCTGATTTTCCCCACCAAACTTGATGTAGCTATCCATGGTTTTCTGCATCTCACTAAATGCCAATTTTGTCCTTCTACTAGCTCTAGTCTGAAAGTTCACTTTACTCTGAAAATTGGTAATTAAAAATAACAAATAAGGCGTTCGTCCTACTTTTCTAATAAGCACTATATTTCTGTATAACCAAATAGTATCCTATAAAATGTTTTATATTTTCTATAAATATATCACTAATTTAGCAAGAATGATTGAATTAGAAAATCTCCATAATCTATCCCTAATTAAATAATTAGTTCAGGCAAGCATAATCAATGCATGTTAAAACCATTAGATGAAATATTTATTGGGAACTGGATATTTCTTGTCCCCAGGTGCCACCCAACAAAGTATCTACTAGTTTCGAATAAAAAAATTATAATGGAGGGATCTAAGTGTCATCTCTTTGACTCAAAAATTAATCTTAGCTTTGGGGAACCCACCTTAGCATCATTAATAATGGTATAGTCAGGCATTATGTACCACTTGAGATGATAAAATATGCAGTACACAATACTACTTATGGAGTATTCTTGCCCCACATTTCCAACATGAATCTAATTAAGCCTTTAGATTGAAAATCCAGTTTGTAGGAAAAATAGGAAATAGAAAAACAAGTTAATTGATGCCACTAAGAAGCAAATGAATAGTCATACAACAGTATTACTCAAAGTATGGTCTCCAGAATGACAGCCCAGTCTCACCAAACAGTTCATTAAAGGCCCACACCAAAAATAAAGGAAAAAAAAAAGGGGGCCCACACCAGACCCACTGAATCAGAATTTCTGAGAGTGGGGACCAATAATCTTTGTTTAAGTAGACTAAATGTTCCTTATGCACCCCAAAATGTCTACAGCACAAATAATCCAGTCTTTTCCATAAGTCAGAGAGAAAAAAGATGAGGAGGGGAATGTTGTAGTGCTATAGTTTAAATACATTTAATTCAAAAAATGATCCTTGATTGGACACCGGTAGGTACAAATCAGCTATAAAAGACATTTTGGAAAACATGAAGGAAATTTCACTATCAACCAGGTATTAGATGATAATGAGTAACTACCATTCACTCATTTGGTAGGACAATGATATTTTGTTATTTGTAAAATGTCTGTTTTTAAAGATGCATACTGAACTATTTCTGGGAGCAATGTCATGATGTCTACAATTTACTTTAAAATGCATTGCCTGAATAAAATATTTGAAGCAAATATGGAAAAATGTTAAGAACTGTAGATCTAGGTGATAGATATATATAGGTGCCCATTATCATGGTTTTTTTTTTAAATATTTTCTATATGTTTGACATTTTTTTCGTAATAGAGTAAAAATACCTTGGTATCTTCCTTTACTTGTTCTTTCAATACCCATCTCTCATATCCACTAAGTCAATAAATCCAGTCAGCTCTATCTCCAAAAATAAATCCAAAGCCTGACCTCTTCACACCACTTCTCCTCCCCCTACCCTGATTTAAGTCACCAACTCTTGTCCAGATTATGCCAATTTCCAGCTAACTCTTCTCCTGCTTCCATCCTTTCACCCAATCACATAGTCTACCTCCACTTGGCAGCCAAAAGATCCACTTTAAAAGTAAGTTATATCATGTCGCTCTTCTGCTTAAAACTCCCAAATGCTCCCTCTCATTTTCTCCACAATAAAAATCAAAAACCATACAAAGCTTGCAAGACCCTTCATGCTCTATCCCCCAGCTGCCTCTGTGACCTCATTTCCCATTACTTTGCTCCCTGCTGAGTCCACTCTGCACATGACTCTCTTGTTCAACCTTTTGCACTTACTGTTCCCTCAGCTTGGAACATTTTCCCCTTAGATAGCCATATGGCTCCCTTTCCCCATTACTTTCACTCTCTTCTAAAACCTCACAGCCAATGAAGCTTCCTTGACTGCCTCTGTGTAATACTAAATGCTTTCGTCCCATTGCCTGGTAGTATGTAGCATCATCTGACATAAAAATAAATTTGATTTTTTTTCAATTTCTCCTTCTTATAGACTAAATGTTTGTGTCTCCTCAAAATTTATATGTTGACATCCTAATCCCAATGGGAGGTATTACACGAGGTGGGGCCTTTGGGAGGTGATTAGGGTAGAGACATTATGAATGAGATTAGTGATCTTTTAAAAGGGACCCCAGAGAACATTCTAGCTCTCTTTCTGCCACGTGAAGACAAAACATGAAGAGTGCTCTCACCAGAACTGGACCATGCTGGCACCCTGAGCTCAGACTTTCAGCCCCCAGGACTGTGAGAAATAAATTTCTGTTATTTATAAGCCACCCAGTCTATGGTACTTTGTGATAGCAGCCTGAACGGACCAAACACTCCACTATCACGAGAATCTAAGCTACTTGAGGTCAAAGACTCTGTGGTTCTGCTCTCTTCTATCTTACTAGTTCCTAGAATAGTATCTGGCACACAGTAGATAGCCAATAAATATAGTATACTGAACATTCTTTTTAAAAGTAAAAAATTAAAGAAAAATACAAAACTATAATTCCAACTGTATTAAAGAAAATAAATATCAACACTGTAAAATTCATTTAAGCAAAAAACTTTTTTTAAACTGCCGTGATGTAAAAGAAGTCCAGAAATGTAACCATTTATATTAATTCCTAAAATAAAACAAAAGAGCTAAGGCCAATACTTCGCAAAGAACCAGATTTATCAAAAAGTAGGTTGTGCAATAGACAACTAAATCCTTTGAAAGAAACATTAAGCTTGGAAAAGCTAACAACCTCATCACTGCCAAGTTTTAAAAAAATAAAAAGTAATTCAACTCCTATCTTATCCTTACTCCCTGTATTTACAAGCTTAAAACCAGTAGAATTATATTTAAGAGCTGGTGAAATATTTTCTAAATTAAAGTTTACATCAGCAATAAAAGTAAACACTGCCCCTTTTGCTCAGAATCAAAAAAAAAAAAAAAAAAAATCAGTTGGCCTTCCAGAAACCAATCATCAGTTATGATAAAAATCAAAAAGTGGACCTGAAAGAAACTGCTTTTAGTCTCCATGGGCACTGGTTGGTCTTGAAAAGCAACCTCAATTGTCATATTTTCTAGACTTGGATTCAGTACTATCCCTCAGCCCCATCAGGGCACTCACACTTCATCATCTCCGGAGAGAAAGGAAAATGCAAAAAAATAGGTAGCGAAGAGAATGGCGCTAGTGAATGAAGATGAAGCTAAGACAAAATTCACCAGCTGAGACTGCCAAATGATTGGGTAACTTACGTTTCATGACAAGAACTGTAACAATAAGCATTTGGAGACTTTGAAAACCAGGTTAGGAAAGTAAATAAGAGGGGAAAGTTAAGTTGCTAAAATTTTAATTAATTTATTGATAAACAAGTAAAAAGGAGACAGTTTAGTTTTATTTGTGAGAAAAGAGACATGTGTGTCTAAGCCTTCTTGCCCAAATAACATTTCCAGGTAATACAGAAATATAGTACACTGGAAAGATTTATGTAAAATCACTGGCTACAAAGAACTCTATGAAAAACATTTTTAGAATGCGACAACACAAAGCATCAGACAATCATGACCTTGCTCTTCTTTCAATTATGACAAACTGTTTAATATGAGCTGAACTGACATACATAAATCCCCTGAACTCCTTGAAAAAATGAATCTCAAAGTGATATTTATTCATAATTTTACAACTGTATAAATATCCCCTAAATAGACAATCTAAGATTAAAATATAAGTATGATTCAACATTAATATGCAACTGATTTGGTTCTCAGTCCTTTGGTAACCTCTCAATTCATACTCTAGAGTATAGACGTTTTTAGCACGCCAGTTTGCAATGAACCAGCAATGTAAAACAGAATGGCCAACTGTCCCTCTGTTAGTAACAAATGTGCTAATATGTACTAGTTTAAACTTGATCTATCAGTGAGTCAATGAACCATGAAGGGTGGGGGTTAATCAGGGTGTTCTCCAAACAAAGGCTCTTGAGAGCGGCAGAGACGCCACTCCCAGACTCACATCTGTGCTGTTTTTGAGTGCAGCATGATGGAAATGGCATGGTGTTCATCAAAGTTAAGAGTCCAGAACCTCGTCATAGTCTTGTGTGTATTCACAACCATTTTATACAGAAAAGCAACCAAATTGTTGCAAAGAAAGAACCCAAACACAAGAAATAAAGACCTCAGTTTCACCACAATTCTCAGGAACTATTAATATTAAACTATGCCCAGTTAATATGTAACTGTGATGGTAAAAGCCTTTCACACATAAGATTTGACAACTTCCCAGCAGAGCTCAGAGTTGGAGATATTTTCTATTAGGTGATTTATATTAAAATGCATTAATTTCACTTTAATATCAGCAAAAGCTTATGGATGCACAACTTTACACACTCAGATGAAAATAACTCAATGCTATATAGTCTACTTAAAGTAAAAAACAAGCCCCATGACTTCTAAATTCACATGCAGCCCAGCAATGTGCCATATCTTTCTAACAGCTGAACAGAACTGAACAGCAATTAGCAGAAAGAATCACCTGCTGCTGGAAATAATCACCTCAATACTATGGTATTTAAAATAATAAAGGATTCAAGAGTATGCAGACAGACTAAGAATGAACAAGCAGAAAGGAAAGCAGAGAAAAAGAAAAATAATCCAAATAAATTATCCATTTATTTTTACCAAATTTTTGTAATAATCCTGATAAAATAATTATTTTTGGAAGATGCTATAGACTAGACAGATTTCAGTATATCACTTTCCCCAACTAAAAATTCAGACTCAAAAAAGTACAGGTTACTGTCTTTAGGAAAGTTTTCTTCTCTTTTTCTCTGTTTTGCTTAGAAGTAGACCACAGAATTAGTTACAATAATTAGCACTTAAAAATGATTAACTTTATAAAACTCCAATTTGATAAAACAATTGCACATTTAATCCCTCACAAACTATGGAATTATGAAAATGTTTGAGAACAATTTCATGAACACTTTTTAATTCGATGATTTTATCAGTTGGAAAGCTTTTGCAACATATCCTCACCGGCTCATATATGTGTGACTTTTAAAAAAGTTTTTAGTTATCTACAGGGCCTCAAAATAAACACATATCAATAAATAAATAAATAAGAGTGTGTGTGTGTGTGTGTGTGTGTGTGTGTGTGTACATATATACGAATATATGTATACACACACACGTATATATATCACAGTTTTTAGCATTCCAAGAACAAACATTCCAATGTAAAAGTGAAGATTTTGGAAAAAAAAATTTTGTAATCAATGTTGTCAGAGAAAAACCTGAGCTGAACAGTAGTGGTAGAAACAGACTTTATTCACAACTATTGCAATAGGAAGAAAAAGACCTCAGTATAGAGCCAGGCTCATTTCAGAATAAAGCATGTGCAACTGGGAATCAATAGCCAGGTGGAGGGCAGTGAATGGGAAGTTACTAACAGGAAACAGAAGTAAGGAGTATTCTGGCTAATCCCCCCTAACAGGACTCTTCACTGAAGACAGGCAAGGGTGACCAGATATCACTAGGGGGATAGCAGGGAATGAGGAACCTGATCAGATACTGAGGGTGATCAAATATGGAGGGTGGAGGGGATTCTTACTAAAAATGGATTTTACAAGGAAGTATACAGATGGGCCTAAGAAAAAGTTCAGGAGCCTGATACTTATATAAAATGAGCCCTGCATTATACGTGATAATGACAATGTGTTTCTCAAAACCCACAAATTCTACATGAGAGCTGAGAAATACTTCTGAGGGGTACTAGCCATCAAAAGGAAAACGCTTTGGGATTTCCATTTTGGAAAATTACAGCAGCTGTCTGAAAAGTTTTGCCGTATGATTTCTAGTCCAAGACGTCCGTTCTGCCTAAGTTTATTTATAAATGTAATGTGCTCTCAAATAAAAATATCATTTTTTTTCTAGATCTGGACAAGGTGATACTAAAATATATATCTTAAAATTAATCTGCCAAAAATAGGAAACACTGAAAAACAAATCTGAGAGGAACAATTCCTACAGATACTGAAACATACTACAAAAGCTTTTTAAATAAAACACTGGTATGTGAATAGAAAGACCAATGGAATAAAATAGAAAGCTAGAAATAGATCCAAGTACATATGAAAATTTAGTATATGATAAAGGTGATATCGCAGAACTCTGGGACAAAGATAAACTTTTTAGTAAATGGTGTTGGGACAGACAACTGGATAACTATATGGAAAAGAGATAGAGTCTATACCTTATAACCACACATAAAATAAACACCAAGTGGATTAGAGATCTAAAATTAAACTATATAAGTAGTAGAAGAAAATGTGGATGATTTTCTCTAAAATCTAAGTGTAAAGAAAGGCTTTCTACTATGACTCAAATATCAGATAAAGAACAAGAGTGACAAATTTACATAAAAATTTTAAAATATAAACTTTAAATGGCAAAATCACTATAAGCAAAGTCAAGAGACCAAGTATATATCAGGAGGAAAATATATGCAATATGTATCACAGAAAAGAGCTAATATTTAATATATAAAGAACTTTTAAAAAATGGCGGGAGGGGACCAAAGACTTATAGAAAAATGGGCAAATAGTCCTTATATGAAATGATGTTCAACTTATAACTTTTGTAAATTAAACTATATTGATTTTTCACCTATAACACTGGAAAAATTCTAAATGAAAGTACAATCTGTTGATGAGGCTGTGAGAAAGCAGACACTTTCATATATTGCTGGTAAATGTGAAAAATGGAATTTGCCAATATCTAAGTTACACATGCACTTATACTTTAATTCAGAATTCTACTTCTAGTTACTTGCAACATACAATACGCAAAAAAAATTTACAGCATTATTTATGATTGCAGATATTAGAAACACTCAAAACGCCCAATCATGAGAAATTATTGAATAAAATAGAGTACAAACCCTGCAATGGAGTCTTATAAAGCTATAAATAAAATAAAACAATGAAGATCTCTTAGAAGTAATATGGAATGACTTTTAGTACATATAGTTAGGTGAATAAAGCAAACTACAGAAGAGTTTATATTGTATGTTACATTTTATGTAAAAAAGGGGAAAATTTTAATTTATATATCAGGTAATTTTGCAAAAAGAAATAAAGATAAGATAAACCAGAAACCAACAGAATTGGTTACCTACAAGAGGAAAGAGAAACATGTTTATGTAAGAAAAAAATATATATATATCATTAAAGCAATGAAGATAGTGGAGGGAGAAAAAAAACTAAAACTGAATACAAACAGAAACAAAGCTAACCATATTTCATGAATAACATAACTATTACAAAGGAGAAAAAGCGAATCCATGTAATTTTGAACACAGTACTTAAAATATATTTTCAGTCTAGAGCGCTAAAAACAGAACTGCCAACAAATCTTGAACTAATTTTTGTAGGTTTATTTTTCATAGCAGTATGGTCACAGCTATTCTGAAACTATTTTGTGTATGTTATATGATTGAGCAAATAGGCAAATGTTGAGAGTCAGAGTTTACTATGAAAGAAGGGAGATACAAATATGGAAAGGAGAGAAACAAGAAAGAATCCTATAGAATTGGATTGGAATTAGAGTTATCAAATATAAAGTCCTGATTTCTAATCAATATTTCCTAGCTCTGCCTGCTCTAAGAGCCTAGAAGTTATAACAACCTAAGAGCAAAATGCACACCTAGCTCTCTGATTCTGGTTTCCCAATACCATTCCCCACCAAGAGGAATCACAGTTCCTTAGAGAAATGGCTCGTTCCAGGGCTGGGGCAAGGAAGGTACAAGATAAGCCTGGAATATTCTGTTGTACCAAAAAGTAAAGAAATACTCTAAAATCGATAGAAGCAGGTTAAAAGAACATAGGAGGGGCTCTTCAAAATGTCTTCACCTCTAAACCTTAAAGGAAACTCAATTTGTATTAAAGGAATCTGCTTATCTTTCTTCCTAAACCTGCTCCTTTATTTCAGTCCCAGGCACTCGCATCCTCCAATGCATGAAATGTAAGTTCTCCATCTCTCCCCCTCCCTCCCATTCTCCCTCTCCCCCTCCCCCTCTCTCTAGTCATTTGATTTCATGACAAAAGCGTTTTAATTTTTTTCTCTTATCTCTTGGGTCTGACAGATCTAAAATTGCCAGATCGAAATCAATTTTACTTATGTATATTAGTCAACTATAAGAAAATGTTAGCAATTATATAACATTAACATGAGTAGAGCTTACTATTTAAAGCCAAATATTAAATATTTTAGAACCAACCAGTCCTCAAACATATAGAATAGATTATATATGTAATAACCATAAATAATATAGTTTTGGCTTTTATCATTTTTTGAGTTTTTATATATTTGATGCCCAATTACATATGCAACCAGGAAAGGAATTATAAGGATAGTACTATCTAACCAATATACCAGATAGCAGCTAATAAACTTCACTATGTTAATATTAGATTCTCTTTAAAGCGACATTACAGACTATGGTGTCTATAATAGTGTGTTGGTACAGTATAGGGGGTGGCTAAGAACATGGCCTGTGTAGCCAAATTGTCATTTGAATCCCAGTTCTACAATGTCACAGTTGTGTGACCTTTTGCAAATTCTCTACTCTATCTCCTTTTCTCTATCTAAAAAAAAAAAAAAAAAAAAAGATAATAAATAGTACCTGTCTCACTGATGTGAAAATATCAGTTGGCATATGTGAAACAGTACACTCCCTGGCACACCAAGAAATCACAATGATAATGGTGATAATGATGAATTCTACAGTATAACTGACAGTCCTTCTCACCTTTTTCACTAAAGGTGCTTAAACTTGGTATTAAAGGGATAAAGGTTTTGTGACTATTAATTCTTAAGCTCAAAAAAATTTGCAGAGCTATGTGAGAATAAGAAGTTACCCTTTACTAAGTGCACACTGTTTAACACGCATTGCATGTTTAAGTATCGCAGCAACATAGCAAGATTGGCACTATCAACTTCATTTTACAGATAGGAGGCCAAAGGTTCAGAGGAGATGTGAAGATAAGGTACACAGCTAAGCTGTAAAGCTGGGAACCAAAACCAGATCACCCAAATAAAAATCTCATCCATCACAATGGCTCATTCATAAACCCAGAAACGATGCATGTTCATTCAAGTAAAGAAGAAAAAGCTGTGGTATACACACACACTGGAATATTATTCAACCATGAGAAAAAGGAGAATATCTAGCCATTTGTGACAACAGGGATGGACCTTGAGCACATTATGCTAAGTGAGATAAGTCAGACAAAAATAAGTACTGTATGATATCACTTATATGTGAAATCTAAAAAAATCAAACCTGTAAAAAAAATAAAAAATAAATAAAAAAATAACAGTAAAATGTTGGCTACCAGAAGATGGGGCATGCGGCTATAAGACTGATTGAAGTTTAAGGGCATAAACTTGCAACGAGTAGTACATAAGTCACAGAGACCCAACATACAGTATAATGAAATAGATAATACTGTTATAATCATGTAATGTGATAGATTCCTTAAATGGCAATGTATTACAATATATAAATATATCCAAGTAACATGCTGTACACCTTAAACGTACAAAATGTAACATAACAAATTTATTTTAAAAAAAGGGGGCGGGGGAAGGACCCAGCCGTGTTATCCTAGAGTGATCATCCTTTCTACCCATCTGGTCGGTCAGGACTAAGTCACCCTATCTATCTCTGATGTTTACTAGTATCTGTGGTGTTCACTTGAAGAAGTTTCAGAACAATTTGTGGAGCTTGAACTTGAAAGTCTTTACATATTGCAAAATGGAAATCTTTATTTTTGATAGGACATTCAGAAGTATCTAAAGAATAATGCTTTCCTACTGGAAAGAAAACCATGGGTAAAAATGGAGCATGTATCCTGTCAGACCGTTTGAGCCTTCCAGCCTTGCTGCTCCAAACAGCAAGAATAGGAAAGCCCTGTCTTAGATTTCAGAGGGAACTTCTCCTTTGCCAATAACAAGGTTTCAACACTAGATGGCTTTTTCAGCTAACCGATTTTATCAGCTTCTCATATTCCATAAATTTCTAGTGCTGCCATACTTTTTTAAAAAATATACTTGACAGTAATGTATTTAGTTTCAAGTTCTAAAAACATAGCACAGTCAGTTATACTCTGCATTTCAAGAAACCAATACTCTTTTAAAAAATATATTAAGGTTTTAAATCTTTTTTGTTGGGAGGCAGTGTAGCATAGTGAAAAACAGGTAGATTTTTTAGTTAGAAGAGTCTGGATTTGAAACTTATTCCACTGCTTTATAACTGCATGACCCAGGGCAAGTCAATCAATGTCTCAAGAGTTCTGTTTTCTTAGCTATCTTTGGGGATTAAAAGAAAAAAATCTTGACCACAACCAAGGTTGTTATGATAAATATTAAATAATTTGGTTTATATCAAAAGCATCTAGGACAATGCCTAACAGCAGACAAGCAATATATTCAGTTCACTTCACCAACATTTACTGAGCTAGGTTCCATGGCCGTGTTAGAAATAGAATAACAACATTTAAGGAGTACTTACTGTATGTGAAACTCTATTCCACATGCTTAAAAACTGTGCTCAAAAGAGCTTGAAGTCTAATAAGGTACCTACATATGCAAACAATTAAAATGTAAGCAATCACATGGTCCATCAGAGGTAAAAAAAAAAAAAAAATGCTACCAAACCTAAAGTGCCTGATTTTGCTGTGTGGTTCAGATACTTTGCAGAGTATCTGCTGGTTACACCAGGCCTTGAATTGCAAACTGGATTTCACTGGTCAAAGAGGTGAGGAGCACTCTAAACAGATCAAAGTTCCTAGCTTTGCCACTTATTTAGCAAGTGGGAAGGCACTGAGGTATGAGAGAACACCGCCTGGCACAGATGCTGCAGAGTGCCCAGGAACCTAACCACAGAAGCAGGCTTCACCTTTGCATCTCTTCTCTTTTCATCAGAAAGACAACTAAAGCATATGACTAGTAGAAACAGAAAATGTACCTTTTCAAAATACATAATTTTCTACTTATAGTAATTTTTCAAAGAATTTTTAAAAATAGATGTTTTCCCTTTAATGATGATAAAGAGAAAGTATGATTGATTTGAAGATATCACAATGCTTCAGCATGTGGTTTTTGCAAATATCCACCTACCTGCCTCAAACAGCAGCAAATACATTCATACAAGATAATGATAAAATTCCTGGAGTTACATATAATATCTAAATACCACACAATTTCATTACCATTAATGGTAGTCTAATGAATGCCAGGGGCTTAATAATAATTTGTCACTTAATATAAAATATTATGTATTTCCTACTTATGCATACTGTGAGAAGGCTGTTTATTACTTTGTACTTTATTTCTTCCCAGTGAAAAAGTTGTTAAATGACAATCCATTATACTTTCATCTAAGGATTGATCTAATTTTTAATCTGTCTTGTGGGCTGTAAGCATTTGTCTTTTGCTTCAGAAACTCTGCTAAAGATAAAACCTGGAAATTGGTAACAAACCAGTGTGTTTATATATGTTTCTAAATTCCTTTAGGCTAATAAAAAGAAATGTCTGCCATCTTTTTCATAGTGTATACCCAATTCATGCCAAAGCACTTGAAAAATCTTAATAATGGTGATAGTCATGATGAGAAATGTTGGGGGTAAGCTTTAGAACTCCAAGACTCTAGAGTTCTTAATCATGATTTTGGAAAAAGAACACAAGAAAGAGATAATCTTCAAACAAGATGATGCACCTCATTCAGAACAAGAAAATTGTTGAAAGTCATTTTTTCGATATGAGTCTAAACTGTACTGTAAATATCATATAGTTAAGGATTGTAGAGTATACCACTGACCTGGAAGGCAGTAGAGTGGTTTTAAGGTTCATGCTCCAGATTCAGACAGATAAAGATTTGTTTCCAGCTCCTGTACCACATACTAGCTGTTTAACCTCAGTTTAGCCAATTTTTAAACTATTTCAAGTCTTAGTTTTCTCATGTATAAGCTAAGAGATGATAACGAGAATAACAAATTACTTAATTCTACTATTTGCTAAGTCATGCATTATTTTAATTCCTCGAACCTAACAAAACACATAAGTATTATTCCCCTTTTTATATGAGAACATATGTGTAGTTTTTGATGCTATTATGAGATTTAATGAGCTAACTTATAAAAAAATTGCTTACAAATGTGACACATAGTAAATGGCTAATAAATGTCAGCTATTATCATTGACTTAAAATTTTAAAGCAATAACTTCTCTAATTCAGTAAAGAAAAAATGTTAACTTGTTTAACAGCATAAAAACATCATTCAACATTTTATTGGACATATTTAGAGAAAACCTTGGCCTTTTGAATATAATCACATGATATGAAAAAGTACACTTAATTTTTTTCTCCAGAGAAAAAATTTAGTTACAGAAAAGACACAGTCAAAAAGATTTTTATCTAAAGAATTTATCAGAAATAACTTGAGAATGCACCCACCTCAACTCCTATTCTCAACATACTCTGTCAATGACTAAAGCAGGAATATAGTTTTCTTCTATAAGATGCCAATTGCTTGTAAATATAATTATAATGAACTACATGTAAAAATATATACCTCCCCTAGGATAATAATGCTGTAGAGGCCAGTGAGAAGTACTTGGAAAGATGGCCTTGTGTCAGTCATTCAAGTATAAACAGCATTAATTGTTTGTAAAGGGATAATTCTAGTTTGCCTTCAGCTGAAAGAGTAATGACTGTGAGATAAAGCTGATACTAGTAAGAAAAGAAACTGAAGGTGACAAGACAAACCCTTGGCATGCCTGTCAGTCTTTAATAGGCTTTTGCAAAGCAGTCCCAAGAAATAAGTGATAACAGTACATGATTCAGGAATAGGTGTTGGCTAATCTGTAAAAGTATTTAATGTAATAAGAATATAGAATGTTCTCCACCTATAATTAACCCCTGCAAAGGTAGCTTCAGTAAATAAGGAGTGCAGAGTTTTACATATATTCATTAAATCAAACTTGGGTTGTTCAGTCTTCAACATCTGTGGTTCCTGGCTCAGGCAACACTTTAGACTCACTGAAGAAACAAGGAAACTCCTGCCTAGCTCGATGTGAACCTATGTAATCAAAAGGCCTCTGAATTCAGATTCACAAACAGCAAATCCTGAGAAGGATGAATTTTTGAAAAATGAAATTTACACATACATACATCATAGCAAAAATTCTACCTTTTTCGATTGCACCTATTCTTTTATGTTGTCGATTTCACTTTTTGTTTGATCATTTTAAGTGTACTTTTTTCATATTTTGTGCTTGTTCTATCATGTGACATTCGTGGGGATCTACTGCTACAGTTTATTATGTATGCAGACTCTTACTCGTGGTGATTTTTCACACTGTTAATTGCTAGAATGGAAATGGCTCAAGAGTAAAACTGGAATTCTCTAGGTTCGAGATAAATTTTCTATATTCTTTATTACACAAATTTTCCATAATATCTCCATGTTTATATTTTCAGTTACAAATGTGATAAAATTAGAAGTTTGGTTTTTGAAAGATTTTCTTTTTAGTATGTTAATGTCCTTCAAAAAGCTAAATAGTGCTATGAGTCATTATGAAATGAAAAGGAATTAGTTTAATTTCACTGTTTTCTTCTGAATGTCCTGCTTAGAAAGTTTAAGAAGAAAAAAAAATTCTATGTAAACTTATTTTTTAATTTGATTTCAATCTTTGATTTGATAAAATATATTTTTCTTACCTGCAAATTGATTGGTAAGCAATATCTTATAAAGTTATAGAAAAGAAAATTCATTTAAATATATATTTAATAAGTAACTTTTATTTTAAAAAATTACTACTATAGTTCCAAATCTGTGATTGCCATAGTAAATGTGTATTTGAGTAGCTAAAAAACATCATGAGGTCTCTGTAAGCCTGGAAGTGAACAAAAAAGCGTCACAGGTTAAAATATACTAACAAGTTATAATCACTGGGAATCACTAAATCAAAGATTTTTAACTGTTTTGGAAGCTTTGTTTAAACAAAGCCTTACCCAGAACTACTAAATATAAAACATATCAATTAAGAACTACTCGCCCAAGAGTGAGTGGCAGGTGTGGATTCTACTCAGGGAGGCATATCCTGGGGAATGTGGTAATGTGACACTCCCCACGACAGGAGGGAGACATCACATCTTCATTGGACCAAGTACTTCAAATGGGACTGGACTTTGATATTAACATGTAAATGAAGTAATATATATTTAATCGGTTTTCACATTACTATAATATATAAAACATATTCAGAAGTGACATGCATGATTTTAATGTCCAATTTAACTGGTTATAAAACAAAGACTCATATCACTTTTTCAGTGCATCGAAAGAGAAACTACCCATATTTCAGACAGAATGTTCTTGCAGAAAATAACTTCTCCCCAAAGAGACAAGTGTTGCCAATTCAAATACTGCACAACCAAATGTCTAAAGCTATCATACTTTTTGACATATAACAACTGCTCACTTTAAAATAATCATTGTAATGTTGATTTCCAGTTTATTTTTGCTTATAAGTAAATCATTTGGCAGCATATCCAAGTAAAACTTCACATTCTGTTCCTCTGCTAAGAAAAATTCTGCCTGGTTTATGATAATTGATGATATAGTTTGGATAAAATAAACCAAAAATATATTTCACCATGATTTTCTTATACACGACTATAATTATTAAACAAAATTAATATTCTAAAAAGCCTTGGTTTTTTGCTATTAAGGAAAACATCCAATGAAGACCAATTTTATTATCATATGGGAACTAGATTTGACATCTAGTAGGAAATTAGGAAAAATTACTCTTCTTAGGAATAAAAACAAGTATTTAAATAATTTTTCCATTTTATTTTTCATAGCTGAAAACTGAGTAAGGCTGTTGAGTGAGAAGGGCATGCTACAGTATTAGGACAAAATGTATTAAATCAATATGGCTCATTTATATTGGCCTATTTATGAAATTAGCATAAATGAATCGAAATAATCACTCTAAGCAAAATAAGAAAAAGTTGAGAAACATATGATTTCACTCAGAAGTGGGATATAAAACTGAAAGCAACAAATAAACAAAAACTCATCGACACAGACAACAGTTAAGTGGTTACCAGAGGGAATGGGGGGTAGATAAGGTAATGGGGGTCAAATATATGGTGACGGAAAGAGATTTGACTTCGGGGGGGGGTGAAAACACAATGCAATATACAGATGATGTACTATTGAATTGTACACCTGAAATCTATATAATTTTAACCAATGTCACCCCAATAAATTTAATTTTAAAAAATGAAACAGAAAATTATCAGAAATAACCAAATATGTTCAAAAAATACCTTTCTTAATTGTCTCTGGTTAACCATTAAATATTAAAATAAATTAACGAAACCTAAATATAACAAAATTCAATGGTCCTGTAAGGTTTCTTTTCTTTGACCATTTCTGTTATTTTTAGTTCTATTACTTTCTCTGCCAATTTAAATATATCAGTATTGGGGGCAAGATTCTGTATTTAGTTCTTTGCAAGCTTTAATCTATTCCCATCACATCAACTCTTCTTCTTCACCTTTTCATGTATTCCTCTCAAAATGCCAGCCTGCCAAACGTCTCCAACAGAATACTGCAATATACCTCAAATATGAATATGCTTTAAAGTATAGATTATAGTGTCTAGAAGAAACGTTGGTTCAGAATTCAGAGGAGCTTGCAATTCATCATTTCCAGAAAACCCAAATATGCAGAGACTAAATCACACTCTAATTGAATAAAGATTAATATATCTAGTGTACACAGATGCTTTAAAGATTGAGCATGTTTATCTTTGTATCACAAGCATAAAAAAGCAAAAAAAGACTGTTAAATGGCTTTCACCACAAAGACTACGTATTAGACTTATTAATGACTACATATCAGCCTTAATCAAATATGTTTTTTAAAGATCTGAATTTCTGAATTAATGATCAATGCTTATGATCTTTATTGTTTCATATTTTCATTGTAACCCTTAACACCTTTACAAGTTTTTTTATCTGTCTCCCAGGGCAAAAGTGTTTTATAAGGATTAAATCTCATTAATTTTTGTAGTCCCAGCACTTAATATAGTGCCTAATACAAAATGTATGTTGGATGAATTAATCTATATTGCCTATTAGTGAATAAAATTATAGTAACTTTTCTATTAGTAAGACTTTTAAAAATGCTGTGCTCAACTGTGTTAAAAAAATTAGAATGTAAAAGGACTTAATTTATTTTCAAAAAAATAGAAACAGTTCTAAGACTCCATTTTAATATTTATATACCCACTAAAATCTGGTCACTCTGTCAATCGGTCTTAGAATTTATTTGAGTTGCCTTCTTCTCCTAGTGCTGCTAGTTTGTTCTTACCTCAAAAATTCATCACAACTTATTCATTATTCTAGTTTGAAATATAAATGTGCATATTTGAAGAAAACTTTTAATATCTAAATATACTAAAATTATAATTGTTAGACTAATTAGACTAACAGACCAACTAGTTGAAGCTTTTATTGTCTTCTTCATATTTAAGAGACAGAAAAAAGGGGGAAAATACATAAAAGGCTGGCAGGAAAAAAACTACATTTGCTAATTAAAGAAAACATTTGAATAAATCAATGCAAAAAAAATTTTTTAGTCTTCTGGTCCTGCCACGGCACCAGTTAAAATCAAGGTCTTTGGACTTAAAATATTGATGTATAATAATCAACTGTAAGTCATTTTTATTTTTGTGATGTAAACTTCTAAATTCCCCAACCCTGCCTCAAACTTAAGTCTGCTTCTAACACAAATTCCTTGGGTGAGTATTTAAAAAAAAATTGGAAACCAACAAACCATCGCCATCTGCCAAACCTGCTGCAGTGTGGCACAGGGCAGGGACAATGGATGTGATGCAGGAAGTTACTTCACAAATAAACATAATGTCATGGAAATCAGAGCCAGAGAGAACCAGGAAGTAGGAAGCAATCACCCTCATCCCAGAAAGATTAGGAAAGACACATGGAATGAGGCTTTAGTCAATTGTATTTGACTCTCAGATGATAGACACTTTCATGAATATCTGGATTACATGGATTTGAAAGTGAAACATCAAGAAAAATCTAAGATTGTAACCTTAAAAAGGAGGTGTAGGTATAACATTTGGTAAAGAGCTTTGGGGCCTTGACCATTCGTTTTCATATGATGAAGCTGACCCTGATCTGTCATTTTGAGGCGTGGGAGGTGGAGGAGTTGGCTCCTTGAGAAGGATCTGCTGAATCCACTTGGGGGCAGAGATAGGGCAGTCATTCATTCAGCCTATCTTGATTACGTTCCTTTATTTTTATTAGATGATTTCAGCCCTGTTTTGTTTGTATTGGTTGATTTCAAAAGTCAATCTATTGCTTTTAATCAGCAAACTCTATACTCCAGAATCATGCCAGAGAATTTGACCTCATATATTATTGTCTTCTTCATATTTAAGAGACAGAAAAAGACCTCATATATTATTGTCTTCTTCATATTTAAGAGACTTGTCTCCAACTCATCAAAATCGAAGGTACGAAAAGCAACATTCCCAAAAGATGAGAGCCTAAAAGATATGTAGTTTATTCATCTCTATAATTTGTCCAGATTTTACCCCTAGACCAGGCCAAACCATCATTCATCAAGCTGAAAAAATATTTGAAAGTGTTTTGGTTTGTATTTATTTTTTTGGACAAGTCCCTCTACTCCTATAAAATTGCTTTTACTAAATTGAGCTTCGTCATGATGTCCTCTGCTTACTCACAATTGGATTTATGGGTAAGATATATTGAGGAAGTTGCCTCTCACATCACTCAGCTAGCCTCTCATAAGCCCCATGGGAAAAGTTCCTCAGACCTTCGGTGCAAGGAAGAGTTTTGCCTCTCCTATCAAATGACATGTTCTTATTTTATAGGCCATGCAAGTCTCATGAGTACCTGCCCATATAATTGAAATTTAATTCAATTGAACTAATATTTTATTTTTATTTTAGCTCTAAAAAAAAAATCTCTCCTGACATGAATTTAAAATAACGCTATAAAAGACCCACTATTAGAGTAGAATGCTTTTAGTTAAATATATATACGTGTGTGTGTGTGTGTGTGTGTGTGTGTTCTCTATTTTCGGAGAGATTAATTAAACTATGGCCTCTGTGGTTTCTTTTCTTCTTGAAAGAATCAGGTCTCCTTGAAGGTCCCAAAAGGGCTAACAAGAACGCACGGGGGCCACTTAACAACAGGACCACCTAATTTTACTCTGTTATATCAGTTTATCTTCTATGAGTGTCACCTTATCAGTTGACTGCCCTTACACAACTGGGGTCCTCAGATTTCTTGATTAATGATGCCTGGGTTAAAACTTTCTAACATCATCATGGGCCTGCTCTTTGTCTGGTGCCCATCTCTGTCCTGTGTCACCTTACTCCAAACTGCACCATACACCACACCAGGTGCTTCTACCCTGTTCAACCTGGCAAACAAAGAAATGAACTAAAAAGAAAGCAAGCAAGATTTAAAATCTATGAAAAAAAATCAATCCTAAAACTCGGTTTAACATGATACTGTCTAAAAAGCCAAATTGCACTGTATTTGTATTCATGCATTTTATTTAGTATGTAAAATATAAATCGACACAAAATTTCAGATATACTGAAGTCATTAGGGGATAATATTCTAGTAAATATGTTCTCTTTTCTCTGGATATTTACCTTTAGAAAAATCTATCCTGAAATAAACAACTTAAATATTATATTCAAAAACTGTTATTCTCAAGTCAGCCAGTATTTACATGCACTTGCCATCAATGTATAGGTATAAGGAAAATAAATTTTAATATAAGCCCAAGAGACATATACATTCTTAAAAACAACTCTCAAGTGAACTAAAGAATTGTGTTATTTCAGATTATCAAAGTTTCTTCATAGGAGTGGTCATTTGGAGTTACTTCCTAACTCATTCCATGTAGCCAACACTATCCTGATATAAAAATATTATGAAAATTATGAAGAAATTATGAAAATTATGAAAAAACAAAAAACTACAGACCAACATTTCTTATAAATATTGATTTAAAAATCCTCAACGAAATACCTACAAATGAAATTCAACAACAAAAGAATTACACATCATTATCAAATGAGATTTACTCCTATAACGCAAGGATGGTTCGACATATGAACATCAATGTAATACACCACATTAACGAAATGAAGGAAAAAAATATGATCATATCAATGAAGAAAAGGTATGTGATAAAACTCAATACCCTTTTCTGAATAAAACACTTCAACTAGGATTAGAAGGAAACTACCTCAAAATAAGGAAGAATTGTTGTGCTCATACGTACATCATGTTTAGACTAATAACCCTTATCAAGGAAATTAGACCCATTAAAAATTCCCATGAAGTGTTCTTACCTTCTAAAGTTTTCTTGAACTGTATAAACCATACCTTGCAGTAGTCTTCACTAAAGTTAATAAGATCGAGTGTAGAATCCTTTAATTTATTTTGTTCTTTTTTTAAACAAATGAAGAGTGTGATACCCAAGAAAGTACCATTTCTTCGCTGTTTAGCAAAATAACGCCGTTTCAGCTTGACAGAGAATATGTCCTTGAGTTCAATAAATTCTTCTTTACATAGCAAGTCATACTTGGAATCACCTGAAAAGAAATTAAGTTTTCCAATCAAAACCAGTGGTCCATCTTATATGTATAAATAATAAATAGTAAAAATCCAGAAGATATTTCTCATTTGTAATTTTACTGATTGTCATTTATGTCAATCCCTATATAAAATGGGGAGGGAAGAAAAAAAATGGGTCTATTTTCCCCAAAAGGAAAAATAGAAAAATGGAAGAAGTCCTATCACACAAGTCCTAGGACATTTAGAACCTGAGGATATTCAATGTCTGAACAATACCAAGAACACAAAGCAACATTTCAGTAATAATCATTTAGCATCATATAAGAGTACTAACAAGGACAGAATAAAGTAATGCAAAGAACAGAATTCACTAACAGAACTGAGTTTATGACAGGTTGTTGAAGGCAACATTTAAAGAAAATATACATTCCAGGTAAAATAACACATGTGCAAAAAGGAAGCAGAGTAAGATTACTGTGAGTATAAAACATTATGAATTCCTGCTAATCTAAAAAGACCCAATTGAATGTGTCCACAATGATTTTATTTTATAGTGGCATGAAATTTTACTGTTTAACCACAGACCAGAAAATAATTGTAGTAAAGGGCCATTTTAAGTGACTGCAAAGTAGGAGTATCTTATACTTTTTCAAAAGTACTTCTAAAACTTCTAGTTTGGCTAACATGGAATCACAGGGACTGGTTTTACTTCCATCTGAAACAACTCAAAAAACACATAAGATATATGAAACTTCAGTTTTCAGACATTAGTCATGAGGTGGCACAGGACAGTGATTGCTGAGAAAGGGGCAATGAAGGAGCCAGATGATTGCCTCGCCAAATGCCTGGAGAGGATTCCAGGCCTCAGTGCAGGTAGGGGAACCCTGTGGGGCTTGGCAGTATCCCTGAGTTGAGGAAGAGTTAGGACTCCAGGCAATCTAAGATGAATAGAGTTTACTAGGCAAATTACTAAAGAGAGAGCTGCACAGAGAGAGAACTTTGCAGATCTGCAAAGGCATCCCTTGAATCTTCAGCTGAGTATGAATCAGCAGATGTGTGAGGCCAGGGAAGGGACTGAAGAAAATGACGCTCAGAGACGCCACCAGCCAAAGTTCAAAACTACTGAAATTCATGGGACATTAGAGAGAGTACTTAAAAAAGTATTATCTCATTAGTGAGCTGACCAAAGGCTGTTCTGAATCCACCTAACACAGTTTAAAAATGAGCCTCAAAAAGATTGAACTGTTTCCAAGTAACTATAATATAGAACAAAGCTCAAGAATATTTATAGAAATACTAAAATATTCAGTAAGTCTATATGGTAAATATCTCTCAATCAAAAATCACTATGCATATAAAGCAGCAGAAAAATATGACACATAATAGGAAAAGAATTAATCAGTAAAAACCAAAACAGAACCGACACCACTGCTAACATAGCCCCAGAAAGCAGAGGCTCTATCTCAGTATCCTTAGCCCTTAACCAGGCTCAAAGGTCTTCTCAGACTGGAGCAAGGGCTTTCAGGGACTTTAAGAAGTTCCTTCTCTGCATTCTCAGGAAGATTTTTTGGCCTCTCCCAACCATTCTGCAAACTATAGCCCATTTGCTCACAAGCACATGTACCACTTAAAAAGAAACAAAATCTTTTCTCAATGCTTATAGTGGTAGAATAAGATGAACCCAATGTCAATTTTTCAGGCCTGTCATTTCCTCAGAAGGCTCAGGCTTCATGTCTGCCTATAGTCCACACTTATTGCCGCCCAGTGATCTATCTAAAAATCAATGATCTCCAAATATCAATTCAACAGGAAACATTTGTTTTAGAAAACGAATCAACACTATTACTACAATCATCACTTAAACTAATCAATAGAGTGGAAGTACCATATCAGTGTAAGCCAAAATGTTCCACATGCCTTAATGAACTGAGTGATTCATCTCATCCCTTTTATGTAAATACTAACAGATTAACCTATATTGGTCAGATTTACTTTCTCTAGTATAATGGTTCTCAAACTCTTTGGCCTCAGAATCTGCTTACATTCTTAAAGATGGAGGGCCCCAAATAAAATGACTTTTATTTATGTAGGTTATATCTATCGATATTTACTGTATTAGATGTTAAAAATCAATACTTTTAAAACACAAGAATACAAAGCACACACTCCATTAGCCATGAAGGCTATGATGTCACCACAGATCTCATAGCCTCTGGAAAGCTCCACTGTATCCTTGGGAGACAATGAGAGTGAAAATAACAAATAAGATCTTAGTAGAATTATGAAAACAGCTTTGATCACACTGACACCCTGAAAGGACCCTAGACCACACTTTGAGAATGCTTCTTTAGCATATTTTTAATTGTCTGTTCCCTTTGATCATAATAACGACGTTATGACTTAACAGACTCGACTTTTCAGTTAACTAAAATTCCTGTTTCCATTTTGATATTCCAAATTGTCACACACTGAGCAGTGAGAGTTCCTCCAAACTGCCTACTTTGTTACGACCTTCAGATAGCTTTGAAAATAATCTTTCTTTCCTTTAACAGCAAAGTGTTTCAAGCTCATCTGGATTCCTCAAGCAGTTCTAGTTCCTTTTAGGGAAGAATATATTAGAAACTAAAAGCTGGACAGTATGATTTGTATACAAGGGAAATCAAGCCCTTTCACAGTAAATTATCAGTAATGTATTTGTAACCAGTGAGCTTATTATAAGTTATTTGTACTTGCTGAGCAGATAGGCATATGGCCAGGGTCTCTAGAATACTTGAGAGGGACCAGGGAGATCTTACATCCTTCCTCTACCTGCAAGAATGAAACACAGCAGGCCTGTCAAAGGTCCTGACAAATCGTCATTCTATGGCATATAATGAATTATATAGTAAATGCTGCCCTGTAAAGTGGAAAGAAGCTAGCCTTCAATATACAGGTGCTGCTGGGTGTCTGCTTCATATAGCTCAATGTGTACAGGTAAGTTGTACCACTTACCTACCCTTAAAATAATTTGTATCCTAGATTAAATCTGTGGATACTTTTCCA
The DNA here is from genome assembly GCF_000325575.1 of Pteropus alecto. Taxonomy (NCBI): domain Eukaryota; kingdom Metazoa; phylum Chordata; class Mammalia; order Chiroptera; family Pteropodidae; genus Pteropus; species Pteropus alecto. The sequence continues at coordinate 50,055,522 of NW_006442484.1, forward strand.
AAAATCAGTTAGTAAAACAATAAAGTTGAATATCTTTTCATTTATTTTTCATTAGCATTTCTTAAAAGTTTTCTCTCCATACAGGCATTTCCCTACTTCTGTTTGGTTGTGTTTCTTACTAATTTGTAGGAATCCTTCAAATATTCTTGAAATTAGTCTTATGTATATGTTGCAGATAACTTCTTCTAGGCTAATCTTATAATATGGGTCATAACCTTGTGTCTCACACAAATTTAATTTTTTTACGTATCAAATGCACAGCAAATACAAGCTCCAAGGAAAGGAGCATGGAAAAAAGAAAGGAAGCAAGAGAGGGAGAAAGGGAGGGAACAAAGAACCACTGAGGGAAAGAAAAAAAAATGGAAGAAATAAACTCTTTTCACTTGAAGTCCTGTATAATACTCTGAATTTTTTTTTTTTACCATGTGTGCTTTATTTTGACAGTAAATAATTCAATGACTATTCTAATTTACAACTTCTTATAAGTCGCAAATTTAAAGATACTAAACCAACAGCCAAGATCAAACTTTGTGGCAAAAACTAGAAGAAATTCTGGAAACAGGGCAAGAATACCTATTATTATTCTTACCATTCTCAATTATTCTGGACATTCTGATCAATCCATAAAGAAAATGAAATAAAAGGAAACCATTGGCAGTGGAAGGGGCCAAAGGGGAGCTGAACTATAACTATTTATAAATGATATCACAATATATTTGTATAATCCAAAAAGAATCGACTTAAAATCATTAGAACTAAAAAGAATACCCAGTAAGGAAGCTGGTTACAAATATATTAATATCCAGAAAGGAGGCAGAATGGAGATAAAGATATTCCATGCAAATTAGCATATTATACCTAGGAATAAACTTAGCAAAATAATCCCTGACTAACATTGGGGGGAATCATTCAAAACATACTGAGACAAAGAATTAGTCAATGGAGACATACCAAGGTCTAAGATTACATATTTTCCAGGCCAGTATTCTAGTTATTAATGACTACTTGTAATGCAATCCCAATCAAAATCTCATTGGTATTTTCTTTGATGTAATAGGGAAAGGAACCTAAGTCACATGATTGTAAATTTTCTTGATTGTAAACATATTACATTAACAAAGAAAAGGTTTTAAAAGTACAGTAATGAGGGAGATTACATGCCTGATCAGATATTTTGTAAATCTATAATAATTAAAATATCTAGGATTATATAAATGAATGGCCCTAAGAAACACTTTTATATATTTAAAAACTCACTAATGTGATAATGATGCCATATAAGTTCAGTGGGAAATATTCATGAAAAGGTGACTTAGAATTGGTTAATCTTTAAAAAAATAGAGCTCTATCTCATAATATACACTAATATTTCTAGATTAAAAAGAACTTTATATATAACCATAAATTAGTAAAGCCTTAAGTACGACAGTATAGGCAGACATACAGAAACTGAGATACTTAACATAAAAGTTATTTAATGTTAAGTATCTAAAGACTCATTAGAAGTCACAAGCAAAGGCCAACTGGGCAGAAATACTGCGACATATGACAGTTAAATAATCTATCTAATCAAGAAAAGAAACACTGTAGAGGAAAAATATGTAAGACTCTAGACAGGCATTTCACAAAAGAAGAAATGCAAATTGACCAATGAACATATGAGAAAGTTCAATCTAATTAGTAATCAAAGAAATGCAAATTAAAACAACAAGATATCATTTTTTGCCTTTTAGATTGGCACAAGATCAAAAATAACGCTCAATGATGGTGTGGGTAAAGGGAACCAGTCCCAGTGCTGATGGAAATGTAAAAATGGTAACTGCTGGAGAACAAGTTGGGAATATGTATCAAACGATTTCAAAATGTTAATTGCAGCAGTATTTATAATAGCAAAACTATTTGAAGCAATATTCATGTTCTTCAATAGGAGGATGGTTGAATCACAGTCTTCCACAGCTCATAAATGAGCAAGTTAGATCTCTGATCTGGTTTGGAAAGGCATTTGTGTTAAGAGGCATAAATAGTGAAATAAAAGCAAGTTACAAAGTAATCTGAGGGATTTGATTGCACTTTCATTAAAGAGAGAAAAAATAAACCCAGGTGGAAAACATACAGGAAACTTAACATTGGTCACCAATTAAAAAGATGAGTTAGGGAGTATAAGATTATTTTTTTCTTATAAACCTCCATAATTTTCCCTTTCTGTAGTATTATGTTTTACACGTTTTAAGAACGTAGAAAAAGGAAAATGTTTTAAAATATGCATATTTTAGATATAGCAATTTACTTCCAGGAATTTACCCTAAAGGAATAAACAGTATGCACAATTTAGCTAAAAGAATGTTTAACCAAGCAATATTTGAGTGAAACTTGGAAACACCCTAAATGTGCGAGAGTATTGGTTCTGTAAAATATATTCGTATAACAGAATGCTAATATAGACGACGTCTGACTAGAAAAGTGTCAAAAATAGTATAGCATATGTCCATTATTCTTTTGTTTACGGAATACATAATATATATTTTCATATGCACATATATATGCATGTATATGTGAAAACTTGGATGGACAGTGAGATTGTAATTTAGTGTACATGAATTTCTAATTTTTCTACAATGAAAATTTTCTGTACCAATTGAAAAAGATGGTTTCCTTTGTTTATCCTAAAATTGCTCCTGATCATATTACCTGTTTTAATTTTTATAATTCCATTTCCTAAAAAGGGTAGCTAATATTTAATGAGCATGTGCTATACGCCAGACATGGCCCTAAGTACTTTACATGCACTATCTCGTTTAATCCTCACAACAACCCTATGTAGTAGCTGCATTTTCCTAAGAAGAGAAGAAATTCCAAACAGTGTTTAAGTTACTTGTCCACGGTTATATATTTGGTAAAAGGGAGATCCAAGTTTATATCCAAGCACTTCAGCTGGTCTTTACCACAACTCTTTACCAACACTGGACCTACACATAAGGACCTTCTTCAAATAAACATGTTCTCATCTGACCCTACAGCTCTGATTTAAACAGTTGGTCAACCTTTGTTCTGTCTCTAGTCCTTAGAAAAAGAGCAAGACAACAAATGTGTCAGCTGAGTAGTAGTTCCTCCAAAACGGAGGAGACCTTCGAGATGGAAGGAGCTCACAGAAGTGAATATTCTGAAAATCTCTGTGACTCCCTGAGAAGTCCCTCCTGCCTTCCCTGGTTCAGGCTTCCAATTTGCCCACAGATTTAGATTTGGGGTTTTCACATGAATGGTCTCTTTCCCAAGAAGAGAATAAAAAGAAGAATTACAGATTTAGAACAAACATTTTGTTTTTATCTGAAAGGAAAATAAGGATAATATATCTATGAATAAAATAGGTTGGTTTGCTTGTTTTACAAATTTCTAACACTAGGAGGATGTTCTTCAGCACTATTTCCCTCAATAGCTATATAAATCTCTCAGGTGCCAATTTCCTGCATAGAAATTCTGCTCTATTATTCATTTCTGCAATGTTAATCATTACATTATATATCTGTCCAGTTCTCTCTAATCATAGGATTCACCCGATTTTGAAAATAACTGTTTTATAACATATGTGAAGATATGTATAATATTAGTTTTACAGAAAATTGTTTTCTCATTCTGAATATGGTCTTCAGCAATAAAATCTTTTAGAATTCTGCAAACTTAAATTTAAAATGTTTAAAAGACTTGGAACTAACTTGCTTGTTAATCAGTCATCAGATTATGTGCTCATTTTCTAGTCTTTGTTTCGTTTTTGAAGTTCTTAAGATATGAGCAGTGGGCCAGCTGGCTCTGTGGTGCTCGGGTCTAGGTTTCCTAGACTTGTAAGAGAGCTAAGGCCAAAGGTTCCTCAGGTTTCTAGATGGAAAGCCCTCAGGCTAACTAACCCCCAGTGAAGTTGAAGGTTCTGGAGATGATCTGATAGGATAAACTGAAAATCTGAGGTCATTGTTTCTCAAGTCCCATGCCAAAACACTTATCCTTTAAGAGCACACTTAGAATACACAAATATTTATGAGAAACAAGATTAAAAAGGAAAACAGAAATCATATTCAGAGAGAATACTATCGTTTGGGGCCTATAAAAATGAGCACTTGAGCACTTATTGACAATTTTTTGTAGTAGTAACTTAAGAATGATTCGGATTCATTCTATTCTCCATGTAAACCAGAAAAACACTAATTTTCATTTTGAAAATTATTTTAATTTATAAATTCTGACAAAATTTTAGGTCTTACAGCTCTGCTTAATTTTTCATCTATGAGATAGCTGCTTCAATCCCCAGGTTGCCCGCCTGTTATAGTACAACCAGTTTCTGCCACAAATAAAAAAAAAGTTTTCATATTTGTATGCAAAAGTCACATTTCCATGTACAACCTAACACATGCAGATAGTATTTTGAAAGAGGAATTAAAAAATAAAGAACATACTTAGCGGCATGTATTTTAAATATAACTTTAATTTTATCTTAACATAAAATATCTTTATTGGGGAAAAATCTGAAGTAAAACTTTATCCATAACTTGATATTTGATAACAGTAGATAAAAATATGAAAATAATCTATAGATTTTTTTGAAGATTATGACAATTAAAACCTTACAGATGTATATATAATTTGGTTTGTGACATGTGGTTTATTATTTGAAATCTATTGGTTCATTAGTATCATATTGGTTATAGCTAGTTGTTTCAAAACATTAACTGTCCTCTCACATTACTTACAGAGATACTGGGGACCATCTGTTCTTGCAGGGGATTTACGTATACGTCTGTCGGTTATCATGCTATTTATTTAATTCAGCACCCACTTCCTATTGTATTTTTGGGGGGGAGGGGGAGTCAATTTAATTACAGGGAATAAAAATAATCTCTCCTGGCAGGTTACCCTGTCACCATGAGAGCAAAGCAGGACCTGCTTAAAGTAGGTTATAGGTTAACAAGAAGAGTAAAACCAACAACACTTAAGAATATTTAGCAAAGGTTTAACAAAAATAGAACAGAGAACGGCACTTTTAAAAATATTACTATAAGCCTAGGGCTTGTCTAAATCAATCTTGGCACATCTGTCTGATGCAGACCGTAAACAGGATTAGAGCTGGATTTATCTGCTTGGCGCTAATTGTGCTCACAGTTTCTGCACATGTCCACTCTTTAAAATACTGCCTGAAAAACAAGCCTGCCTGATAGATGACTCCCACAACATAGTGTATACACACACTTATGGTATATTAGATGGTTAAGCAATGTGATGTCTAACAATTTTTTTTGGCTCTTCAGAATTACTTATCTAATCCCCTAATTAAAAATACAAAATTCTGTTTGAATACACCACATACTGAGATAAATCTGTGAAGCAAGGGACCAATAAATTTGAATACACTTTAATTGTAAGAAGAAAACACAATTTAATTGTTAATAATCAGGTTAAACCAGGGTTTAAACAAACAGGGCTGCTCCTGTAGCTTACTGAGAAACCATAACGATGCATTACTACCCTAGAGAATTATGATTTAACATTTGTTAGCAGAAAAGTTTAAATTCCTAAATCAACACACATATCTAAAGGGACAAGAAATAGCATCTTATCTAGTAAAAGAATTATAGAGGAAATTTTAAACTTGTCATTTACAGAGAGAAATAGAGACAGATAAATTGCCAATCTAATACTCCAAAATCACATTTTTATCATACTAAATAAAAAATTAATGCTTAATTTCTATCTGTAATTTTTTCCACTTAGTTATTTCTATCATGTATAAACAGCTTAGATATTTCTCCAAACTACTTAAGCACTTGAAGTTATATAGAAATTTTTTTTGCAAGGAGCCCAAAATAAACTAATCAGTGAAAAAATTTTAAATATTGCTCTTTGGCTTGAGGATTTGAAATACAGACAATAAACACATGATTCTGTATTCAAACCAACATTTAATGCCTATGACACCAAGTGATATCAATAATTTTAAATTACATCATCTATGTTTTAATCATAAATATCACATAAAGTTGATTTAAAAAAGAAAAAGCAATAGTATGATTGAAAATTTAGGCTGACTTCCAATCACAGAAAATCTTCTGTTCTAAAGCATTTTTTTTTGGACACATAATTTATTCATGTTCCAAATAGCTTGGTGAGCTCTTAGAAATCCGCTTTTCCCCCCTCAGTCTTTACTATTAATAAAAAGTATGTCCATACTTATACTGTTGTTTTATACTGACCAATAATTAAAAGAAATTGGCAAATTAAGTCGATTATTTAAGTACTTAAACCAAAACACCTTCATTAGCAATTCTCGATGTGTGGTCTCACAGGGTCAAAATGATTTTTATAATGCTAAAGACATTATTTGCCTTTTTCATTATCTTGACATTTGCTCTGATGGTGCAAAGGCAATAGTAGTTAAAATTCCTGGTATCAACATGAATCATGGCAGTGATACCAAGTTTTACTAATTGTCACATTCTTTACCACTTCAAATTTGGTTTTAAAAAAAAAAGCCACTTCAATTAACTGGTTTTGATGAAGCAGTAACACCTTAATTTTAAAAAAGTTTTTTAAATCTCTAGCCTTGAGTATATTTCTTTTTAATATTATGTGTAATAAAATGGGAAATATGCATATAGCATGTATACTACAAATGAAAGTGATGGTTCTGTCCAGGAAAAGCACTTATACCATTTTAGTTGCAGCTGAACTGGCTGGTTTTTGTGAAAGGCCATTTTTGTTTGAGAGATCGAGTGACAGACTACAGTGTACAGACACGAGTATTTGGCAAACATTTTTCTGGGAAATGAGCAAGTGAGTCAGTCACTCAAGAAAAACAACTGAGAATGTTTGTTGCCAACAATAAAATTCAAGCTTTCAAGCAAAAGTCAGAATTTTGTAAAACTTCTATGTGCCACAATGAACTTGACAGATTCCCAATACTTAACAAAACTTTCTGATGAGACGTTATTAATGTATCTCATATATTTTTTTAATATTGTATAATAAAATGTGTCAACCTTTGGAAGTTCTATGTAACTCAGTACACCAAATTTTCCAAATAGCCAATGTAGGATGTTACAAAATCATGCATGAGTAAAAGAGTCAAAGCTCAAGACAGACCTATACATTTTCAAATAGACTACAAAACGTTCATTGATATGCTTTTAGATTCTGCATTGTAACTAACCTTTAAGAAATTAGCACTTAAGTTTTGCTGTAGTATCAAAGAAGGATATCCACAATTACCTGAAAACATTATTAAAATATTTTTCCTTTTCCAAATACATATCTGTACGAAACTGGATTTTCCTTATATACTTTAACCAGACAACATATTCACAACAGACTGAATGTAGAAACAACCTTAAGAATTCAGCTTTTTTCTATCAAGGCTTCTAGGAAAGAAAGCTATGACTTCTATTAAAAAGATTTACAAAAATGTAAAAATAGTAAAGGAAGTGGCATTGCTTTTTATTGTTTTAGAAAATAGTTTTTAATAAACATGTTAAAATGCAATGGACTTATTACTGTTGTTTTTAATGTTAATATTTTAAATATCTATTCAATTTCTATATCAATAAATATTAATGAGTATAACTTATATAAACAAAAGCTCTTCGTGGTTTTTAATAATTTAATAGTGTAAAGGGGTCCCAAGACCAAAAGCTTGAGAACCCACGGTGTATAACATCATCAAGATAGGCATAACCTTAAGAAAATGCAGCCAAAAGATGGCATGATGCATGCATTTTATTTCATCACCTTGTGTCAATTAACTAAGATTTTAGCATTAAATTAATATTTTTGACTAGCTATGTAACAAGTCCCTATTACATCTGAAACAGTGAAAAGAACATTTCAGAAGTTATATTTTATACTTCATATTCATATTTCACATTCTCTCCCATGACTTAACCATGCAATGTGATAGGGTTTTGCCATTTTCACTTCAGCAAGAGTACTTATGTGCTACTTCTATTGAAACTACTTATTTCTTGAGTTTACTATTAATATATTTGCTGCTGTTGTTTTCTATATCCACTACCATCTCACTTAGGGAAAACATAAACAAGGAGTCTCTGAGAATGGCACCAACAGAAAATATAACCTTCTTAGTCTTATAATCTAGTAATTTTGGCATTATCAGTTCTTGTATGTATATCAGTTCATATATGATATATCATTCATATATATCATAGATGATCTTTGTTCAGATTCCCCAGGAACCTCAGAAGTACAGTAACTGGTCTTTTTCTAGTTTCTTAGCAATCCATTTCAACTATATCTTCATCATCTTCATCTCTAATCTCTGTATCCCAGCACTTAGCTCAGTGCTTCCAACACAAGCTAGGAGTCCCATAAAAGTTTGCTGTTGACTGTATTTATGATCAATCAGATAATATCTTCGTCATACTGTATGCATTTCCACTTCTGAACCTTTGCTTTTTCCCAGCAAATGAAAGGCCTTCTTGACTAGTCTTTTCAAACATTAACCATCTGTCAGAATACTGTTAAAAGCCCCTCCTCCAAAGAGACATCCTTCCTTTCCCAGTCCCTCTGAACTCCTATGGCACAGTACTCCTCAGATGAGATTTAGTGACGTTATCAGAAGTTCCTAAATTACCAGGGGATGAAGGCACAAAGGTCTCTGAAAGCCTTTTAAAGTTATATGCATTTTTTCCATAGTAATTAAATGGTGGTTTAAAAAATGGTGACAGAGGAAGGGGTTAGAGAAAGATGAGACAATAATAGTTTAGGGTAAGCCTAAAGGTTTACCACTGGCATTTAACCTTCTACATTCCAGGCACTTCTGTGTATATATTAAAATGCTAATATTAATGTAATGTTTTCTATAAAAACAAATGTTTTTATGGAAACAAAGGTTAAGAAATTCTTTACCTTTCATGGCCTGGAATTTTCTGTACTGTGGAAATAGGACTAAATTTAAGGCATAATAATGCTTCTACTGCCAGCGTCTAAGGACAATGCCTGGGTAAAGGCCATTACATCTTACAATACAAGCAAACTCACTGGCACTCTTCTGAAGACCTCAAAGACAGTCACGCTGACTACTTTCACCTCCAACACCCTACCTGTGCAGGTTGGATCCTCCTTCACATATAGTAGTCACAGTGTCACACAATCCTCCAGATAATCTGAAGAGCTTTGCTACTGAAGAACACTAAAAGGCTCACTTTTATACCACTCTCATTCGGTTTACCTCAAGATTATCATTATTTGCTCCTAAGAAGACAAGAAAATTACTCAAAGACAGAATATGTGAACTCAGCACAGGCATATCTGTGTTGTTGAAAGAGAGCAGAACTGTAATTTTTACATGAAGAAGACAGGTCCTAGTACCAAAAAAGAAGTTCATTTCAGGAGCCTAGGTAGGTAGAAACAGAATGCCACAATCCTGACTATCCAGAAACAGAATGAAAGAGATTCACCTAATCAGCCTCCAGGACATCTGAACTTATTATCATCAGTCCACCTTTCTGATGCCAGAGAAGGCACACTGGGGCAGGGTCGGGGAAGTGGGAGGAGAGAGAGGATGAAGAGAAATTGCAAGGAGGTAGCTATACTGAACATAGAAAGTAAACTTAAAACAAATATACATAATTCAAGATGTTCTAACAAGTATTTGTAAACCTTTATGTATTTGTTTGATGAGGATTTGCAGTCCTAGACTTAGTGGCGACAAAAAAAGAGTGATAAACAATTTTAATATAGCTTATCATGGTTTTATTAAAAAATCCAACAACATTCAAGACAAAGTTCATGTTTATTTTTAATATGCTAGGCACACCGGAAGATATGGGCCTTTATTTCATTTCCACCATTAAAAGCATATACTTGATAAATATGTTTGGTTTGGTTTTTGGCATTCAAAAACTCTAGCTAAGTAAATCCAATGAGAATTGATTCACTAAAAAAAAAAAAATTACCTATGAAATATAGTCAAATTTCCTAACTTTCTAAATTATTTTCAGTTGAACTTAAGAAAAATGTAAGGGAAAAATTAAGTCAAAGAACACACACAAACATTAAGTTTTGCTGGTCAGTTGATACCATTTAGGCTTCTATTCACAAAAAATATGATCCTCTACCTACATATTTGAAAATAGAAAAGTTTTAAAGTTTCCTCTCCATGCCTCATTATATAATAATCATTGTATAATTTCTACCACATAGTAGTACTACAATAAAAGGCCAAAATTAAAGATAAAAGTAAAAAAAAAAATTACCTGAAAATTTTAGAAAAAACTTAAAAATTTTAGATCAAGTATTTTATATATTTCACTACACTATATAACATGTAATCAAAGCAAAATAGCTTATAGGATTACAGCAAGCCATCTTCTCCTCTGGGCTGCAACAATACCGTCAGGATTTTTTTTAGAAAGATAAATTTGATATCAATATGATGTGACACAACTGCATCAAACCTTAATTTCACTCACAGTAAGAAGTCACAGGATTAAATAACACTGTGCAGTCTTTTAGAAAAGTTTATTGCTTCCAGATGGATTCAAGTTTCCTTTCAGCCCTGATTACATCTAATATGCACAGGGTGCCAACATTATAAAGGGCAGAGTCAAAAATATCATTTATATAGATAGCAAGGGGTGGGGTAGAGAAACTTTGCCTTCTAGATTTGTTGTGCTAGTCAGGTCGACTATTTTTAAGAAATTTTAACAGATATTTTTTAAAAAAATATCATACTATGTAATGTCTGAAATATTGGCTGTTTCACAGAAAAAGCACAAATCTACAGCAAAGGATCCATAAAATGACTTCTAGCTCAAGCTGCATGCTCTCTGCCCCCATGTTGGGTTGTGCCATGTGTCACACCGCATGAGGCTTGCTACCAAGATGTCCACCTGTGCCTCTGTGGCAGAAGAGGCATCCATGTTTATTTCATTTAATGGCACTGTTGAATACAAGCCATTGTGATCAGCTATATAAAGACCTTCAAAAATACTGACTACTTAAAGGCATGTTTGCTAATTTTAGGACTGCAAGTAAATTACTGATAGTATTTAAAATAGCATTTTCTTATGCAATTGATGTACCACTCACTACTGTAATAAAATAACTTCTATAAAACCCAAACTTTTCCCCATAATGTGAATTAAAAATCAAAATCACATCTGCTTTATCTAGTCTATGAGAGAAAAGTGATAAAAATTCATGGTTGAAGAAAGATTTCAGTCTGTAGACCGAAAAGCCAAATTTTTAAAATATTGTAAAACTAAAATAACACATTTTTTCATTTTCTTAAATTTTTCAAATATTCTGAAAAAAATTATACAAATTACAAATTTGATTGAACGTAAATGTTAAACAATTTATGAAGCCTTCAAAATGGATTAGCAATTTGAATACAATTATGGTCTCAAAGCTCAAAAGAAGAGAAAAAAAGATTTGTGAAAGTACATAAAATCTTTCTTGCTGGAGAACCGCTGGAAAAAAGTGGTATTAGTATAGTACCTACTCATTCCTTATTTTCTCCTGTGGATACTCAACAAAACTAAGACAAATATTATGACGCTTTATTACTCACATTTTTTTTTTTTGAGAGAGAGAATGTAAAGGATACAAATGGCTGTTAAAATTTCAACTGATTTTTATGAAAGTTTTTCCCTTTTATTTTCAATTAATTTTAAAGTGATACTTAAAATGGACAGGAAAAAATTAAAATTTTTCGTTTTAATTAGATTAAAATATTGGGGCAATTATCTCTGATCAACTGCTTGAAAATGCTTGAATGCACAGGGCAATCAGAAAAGGATCAAATTATACTAAAATCTGACTTAAAGTTACATGCCCAATCAGTAACAGATCAATAAAATAGAGTCCAACCAGTTAGGCTCCCAGGCACTAAAGCAGATGATGAGTTTTGTGTCAGCAGATGTATTTAAGTATTTCTAATGTTCCAAATCCTAATATTCGTTTGAGTTAACCATCGCTAATCGAACAGTGCTCTTTTTTTTCTCAATAATTGTTAACTGTTCTTAAACTGGTCACACTGACTTCTACATAATAAGTAC
>NW_006442484.1:50067619-50084821 GCF_000325575.1 Pteropus alecto
CTGCTTTCAATATTTGAAAAGTGAACTTTCTTCATGCCAGACTTATTTTACAGAGAGAAGCCTTTTAGATAGAGATCTTCCCTGACTACCCAATGAATAATCATTGAATAAAAGTCAAAAAAAAAAAAAAGAGAATCAGCCATGCAGGTACACATCCAGAATAACCCATCTGCAATCCAAAATTACCAAAGTTCTGAAAACTATGTTTTTTTTTCTTAAATCGTTTGGCAGCAAAACCTGAGCTGACCTCATGTTGTAGCAAAACTGGACCTGAACTGACAATGTGAATTTAAACCTGTATTTATCCTACTTAGCAAGGATATTCTTAATGTTTCATTCAGAAATTTAATTAGTTTGATTATGGGATGCCACCTGAAGCCAGTGGGGGTGTTACAAAATATATGCCTCATATTCACTTTCTAAAATCAGTAAATATCTGAATTTCAACACATAGCCAGTTCCAAGGGTTTCTGGGCGAGGGAACAGGAGTAAGCATAAAGGCCCCATAGTAAGGGCATACTTGTATTCAAGGGACAGCAAGATGTGGCTGGAGCTGGTAAGAAAGGAGAGGGGTAAGACATGAAAATGGAAAGGTTGGAAGCAGGTAAACCATGTAGATATATGTAAGAGTATACTAGGGCTTTGAATTTTAGCCTGAATAAGATGTGAAGTTATTAGAGGTTTTGAGCAGAAAGGTGTGAGCTAACAGTTTAAAAGTAACATTCTATCTGCTACATGGAGATTAGATGGATAAGGGACTTAGAAATATTGAGACAAGGAAGGAGGCTTATACAATCCAGGTGAGAAATGATGTTTCTTACACCAAGATGGTGGCAGCGATGCTTAATTTTGGGTCTATTTCAAAGGAAAAGGCAACAGGACTTGTTGATGGATAGGATGTAAAGTCAGAAAGAAAGTGGAATCTAGCAAATTACGAAGTGTTTTTGGCCTGGGCAATTGGCAGAATGAAGTTCTCACGTACTGACATGGGAAAATTGATAGGAAGTGCCTACCTGGAGGTTGCAGGAGGGAATGTGAAGTTTGTTTCAGAACATAAGTTTGAGAAGTCTATTAGCCCTCTAAGTTGATATTTAAGTTAGTTAGATTTATAAATCTGGAATTCTGAGGAAAGGTCTGGACAAGAGATATAAATTTGAATGTTTTTAGCACTTTAGACAGTATTTGAAGCCAGAAACTAGAGGAGGTGAACCAGAGAGAGAATGAAAGCAGATAGTAAGAGCTGAGGAGACACCTATGGGAAGATGAGGACAGTCAAGAGAAAGGGCTCATGATCATGTTATCTTTGACTGTCTTTCTGAAACCTCAACTTAAAAGCAGCACTTCACTTTCTATTAAGAAAAAGGTACCAAAGAGAAACAAGAGATTAGTGATTAAAACATGGCCTATTATAAAAGGGGTTGGAATCCAGGCTCAGCCTCTTACCACCTGTGTGATCGTGGAGAAGTTACTTAAAGTCTTCCTCTGTAGTGTTCTCATCTAGAAAATGAGGAGGATAATGAACCCTACTTTAACAGATTGTTGTGAAGATTCAGTGAGTTAATATATAACATGCTTATAACAGCTTCCGGCACATGAAAGGTGCTATATAAGTGTTTGCTATTGTTATTGATGATGATAATGATGATGATTATCTGAACTAATTCAACTAACTATCTACAGTCACCACACTGGTACCTGAATCAGTAAAAACAGGAAAGGAAGCATGTGAGACAGAACGATAATAGTAATAGGCAGGAACAATTTGAGTGTTCCTCTACCTTCTGGCCTTGTTTTAAATTTACAAAGGTACCTCTTATTAGTAGAGGGAATCCTAAGTGCCTTCCCCAAAGCAGACTAGGAAGCCTCCCTTGGTACAAAAAGTCTACTAAGAAATTTATGGAATAGGTTAGGAGAAGAAAAGTAGAAATTGAGAGAGTACAGAAAATAATGGAAAAATAAATTAGAAATAATAGTAAGAGGAAAAAAATTACCAGATGTTGACTCATGTGCTACTGCCACTCTCAATCATCCTAGTTAGGCACAAATGTGTTCCCAAATATTTTGAGAAATGTATCGAGTTCAGTTTGTATTCATCCTAAAAGTGTTTATGTGCCCTCACAACGCACAGTTCATCAATTCCACCCACAGGATGGGATGACACTGTTATTGACAAACAATAATGATTATGTAGAGTGGAACAGAAATTTAATCACAATCACCTGGTTTTTCTTTGGGTCCCAGATTTTGCTATAGAAATATAGACTGTGCTGAGAATGAAAACTCTTGTGCACTTTATGATGGGAAGAAAACACTGCATAACATCACTGCCTTGAGCTCTGAAACACTAGATGCTGTGAGAGTATACCAGGCCTAAAATATGCCATTTTCCTTATTCGCCATTTCAGCTTTGCAACGAATGTGAAAACTACCATAGCAACAGTTTACAAGTGAAGGAGTTGCTAAGAATTTGAGACTAGGCAATGGCATGTCTATGTGATCATCAACAACAAAAACACATGTTAATCATCTAAGATACACAAAATAAAATCCATAGCACAATGAATTCAGAATAGTCTCAAAGTATAATTTCTTATCCTGAAAGTTTGATTTGCGTTCAAAATCTTTATGTGAAAAAAATGTAAACAACTCTATATTTAGATTATCTTAGTGCTAACTGGATATTTAGACCATGACTATTGACAAACTCTTATTCAAAAAACTTCAGACTCCAAAAACTAACACCATCACCTTCAGATATTTTTGTAAGGACCTCCACAACTTTTTAGCTACCTATTTAAGAAATGGTTTATACCGTGGTTCTCAAAATTACAGATAATTCCAGGCCTTCCATGACATGAACTTAAGTAGCTTTGCTTTGCTTTATCTATTGGGGGAGGGGAGGAAGAGTGCTTTAAGAAGAAGAGATCAAAATTACAGAAAACACTGCTTTAGTCCAGTTAATACAAGTAACCACGGACCTTACAGTGCCTAATTTGTTTCAAAGAGTCACGTGGATGCTTGAAGATCAAGGATCAGTTCATTTGTTTAAAATACTATTTTCAGTGCGCAAAAGAAAAAAAAATGGCAGTAACCTACAAAGACATGGTTAAAAGCCTCAGTCTCAATATATTAGGATCTGAAATTCTGGACACATTTTCCAAAAAGCTGTTGAAAGAACTTCCCAAAAAAGTAAAACTGAAGGCTTTTTCTGCTTTTCAAGAGGATAGCTAAAGTATACATAAATTCATTTTTCTTTTAATGTATTTTTGAATTACATTATTTTTCCTATACACGCAGGCAGTTACCACCTACACAAGATTATTATAATCTACCCCAGGTAATTATTGCTGAGATCAGCAATTTAATGCCCTTTGTTTGCCAAATTTTTGTTTTCCCAAGAACCAATCCCACTCTATAAAGATGTGTTTCCAGGATACATATAATTATGCTGGGTATAACATCTGTTGCTTTGCATGTTCAGAGCCTTACCAAAACAAGGTTAAGAACACAATTCTATGTTGACTTCAGGGAGAATGGCTGAAGTAGTAAAAGCTTAAATACTCGGAAGAATTTCTTTTAAGCAGTATTCATCGAAAGTAAAAGCTAATTCTAATTTAGATATTTCCAAACAGAATTAACTCATTTCAATCCTTATTTAGGTAAATTTTAACAGTTATTATATCATTTTTCAGTATCATTATTGATAATCCTGAGAATTATCTTACTATGATTTCATATAGGACTCTTTTGTAAATTTTCTACTTCAGTTATCTTTCAGAAGCAGACAATCTAACAACAAAAAAAGCAACCTATAATTAGAGAAAATACTGGTGACCTCTTTTCTATATTTCACCCTTTAATAGCACAGTGGATTTATATAACAGTAGGACAGTATTGTACTTTTAAATGTAGGTCAGTATTTTGATTGCATTGCAAAAATGTATTGTTCAGACTTGAAAAAAGCACAGCAATATTGACTCAAATCACTTCTCTGCATGGCCTTTTAAGGTTGCCCAACAATCTGATAGTCCTTCCCAATTTTCAAGATAATTATTTATTGGCAAGATATACCAAGAAGATACAGAGATAAATGAACATTGATTTCAGTACCAAAACCTGAAATAATCCCGTAATAAATGGGGGAAATAATCAGACACAGCCATCTCTTACCAAAGATTAGTAATCATAGACAAAAAAACTGAAGCCTAGTTCATCACACTTTCAGAATACTTTAGAAGAACAAGCAAACTCATGACAGTGTTAGGGATATTCGAATGTACTTCATAATATTTCAGAGCTGCTATAGCTCCTATTATATAACTAAAAGATTGCTGTTTGGATTTCATTTAGACTGATTAGATTACCCAAGTTCACAGAGATTTAAAGAAACCTACTTAAAATGTAAAAAATAGCCCATTCTTCTAAATATTAATATGTTTATTTCACTTGATTCTCCTAAAAATTCTTATTTCTTAGTTATATATAATTTGAAAGTAAATAGCCGTATATTAATCATTATATTAATATAAAAAAAGAATCAAACAAAACTCCTCACCTCATTACCAGAAATTTGGGTAAAACCTTCCTTTGGGCTTGGAAAAGATTTAGCCAAAGGAGTACTAAAGTAAATCCACCTATTATGGACTGAATTGTGTCTCCCCAAAATCTATATATTGAAGCCCTAACCCCTAATGTGACTGTTTTGGAGATAGGGACTTTAAGGAGTAATTAAGGTTAAATTAGGTCATAAGGATGATGCCTTAATCCAACAGGACTGGTGTTTTTATAATAAAAGAAACACCAGAGATGTCTCTCTCTCCTTGTGTGCCCAGAGGAAAAGCCATGTGAGGGCACAGGGAGAAACTAGCCATTCGCAAGCTAAGGAAAAGTGACCTTACCAGAAACCAACTGAGAGCACCTTGATCTTGGTCTTTCAGACTCCAAAACCATGGGAAAATAAGTAAATTTCTGCTTTTTAAGCCACCCAGTCTGTGGTGTTTTGTTATGGTGGCCCTAGCAGACTAATACACCATTCTTCCTTAACTTGTCTTAGGTTCTAATTTCTTCTTTAGAATCTCTGAATTTTCCACACTGGGTGACGTTTTGTCTTATCACCATATCAAGCAAATAAGGCAAATAGAGACACTGACCATTTACCTTTTTTGCTCCTTCTATGCCGACATTTTCAAATGTGAACACTGAAGAATAATTAATGCCAAAAGAAAAAAAAAAACTTTAAATAACTGCTTAGTTTACTATTAATTAGAATGCTAGAGTTATATTGGGAGGATACAATTATTTTAGGTGGGAATTTATCAAGATAGGGGTGCAATCAGGACCAGAGAGAAAAGATGAAGGTAACGGAGAAACTTGAGTAAGATCTGAAAATACTATTTACAATATTTCTCACATTGCTTTCCTGCAGGGTTAAACAGAGAATCTCTCAAAAGCCCTTGATATTTTTGTCCCACTGGTTCTTTAAAAGTCCCTACTAGAATTAGAACCAGTGCTTCCTTGAGCTTCCAAACACAGGAGGACCCAGCACAGCTACACTTGGAAAGTTAAGGGTCAAGACTGACCCAGGATTAAGTAGACAAATCAGTCTGAAAAGGTTCATCAAAGCCCAGAAGTGACCAACTAGAAAAACAGCCCTGATATCCACCTCTACACCTTACTCCCCCTGCCGCTACTAATGCTGCTCCTAACACAGCCTCTTCTCTGGAAGCTCTGAAGGGATAGTTTTGAAATGGTCCCATAAGAAAAACTTCGCTGCAAGCTAAGCACTCCTTCTTACCACTCACCCTAATGCTTCTCCTCTCCTGGGCTCACACATGATTTAAAAGCCTCAGAAAAGGGCCATGGGGTATGGGGACCAAATGGAAAAGGGAACAAGAAAGAGCTTATTCTGGAAATTTTTCCCCCAAATAACAATAGTGCTAGATAATTACATTTGTTTTTTTCCCTATATCATTTTAACCCTAACAATTTTTAAGGTAAATTATCCTTGGTCATTAAAATATCATTTCAGGAAAGCATTTACCTGAAATAATATGTAGTACTAAATGTAGTATTTGAAGGCAAGGTCAAGTAAAATTATGCAAATAATGAGTTTATTTATATTTTGAATTTATTGCAAAGATGAATACACCATTTAAAAAGAACGCTTCCACAGCTTCTGTTATTCTTAACCTATTTCTGTATTTTTACTTTTCCCATATCTAAAATAAGTTCCTGACCTTACATTATTTTCTATGTCATCATCAATAAACTTTGAGAAGCCTTATTAAAATTCAGTGATTAAGAGAACTATTTAATCTGGAGATATATATTATCCTAAGACACCATTAGATTTATTCTCATATATAGGGATCAGGAAAACAAAGGAAAGAAATCCAGTTATTTAAAACGGTAATCCTTTAACACTGGGATTTTGTTTTAATTACAAAGAGTGTGTCTTATTAAAAACAAAACAAAGCCTTGTCCTTTAAGGGAGAAACCCCATGTTTCCCTAGTGAACAGGCATACAAGGATTTCCTAAAGAATGCTTCAACAAATTAATTTCGCTATTCTTCATGATATAATTGACTTCTTTAAAAGAGCATCAAGCAAACAATTATGGGCCCACCTGTTCATGACATCATACTGGGCACCATGCAATGTTAATGGACTTACTTCATTCTGTTCCCCACCTCCACCTCACCATGATAGTACGATATTCCCTGTACTAAGAACTAACAACAAAAAGTGCAAGTAGTAGAGAGTATTAAAGTGAAAATCACTAAATAGTCTTTAAACTTCAAATAAGACTCCCGACACACCCAGTACCTGACAACCCTTTTTTATGAATGTCCTCCCCCATCTCTCCAGTTTGCCCATTGCCTTGAATAGGGTAGGGAGGACAGAGAGGTGGGAAGCTACGACTGAAAGGAAATGGCCTGCTCTACGAGAGGCAAGAAAAATTATCGGGGACTTCCCTTAGCTAGTCCCACTCCCATCATACACAGAGGGAGAAACTAAATCACAATAGGAGGGAATTACATTCCCCTTTGGGTCCAGCAACTAGCCCACTTAAATGATTGAATATTGGGCCCAGAAGGCTGACGGAAATCCTTCTTTCTCAAGGGACATCGAGGCCTCTGGTTCTCCTATTTCAGGCCTAAAGGAAAGCTACTTAGGTACTCGACACAGCTTTGCTTGGGTTTTATCACTGAAAATAAAATTTTCGGTAATCTTGTCACCCCTCACAGAATTGAGGCACACAGACCTCACCGAGGCCAATGCTGAACCACAGCAGATCCAGCACCCTAAGGTAACTGGCAAAGGCCTCAGCTCAGTTTCAGCCAAGTGATGGCAAGCGGTAGACAGAAGGTTGTTTTAATGACATCAGTCACCCAAGGGACAGAAAGAGACTAAGAGCAACAAGGGAGACTGAATGAGCACAGAGATGTAAATGACAACATGCTCAGAGACTGAAGGAGTCCAACAGCTGATGCATAGAAAGGAGATGAGGTGAAAATAAAAGATGTCTCAGTTATATTAACAATACAGGTATATACTGTGATTAAGGACTATAGCTCTTATGTATATTTTATTGGGTTTAGGTTTGGTACTAAGTGTGTAGGTAATAAAAATTTTATAGGTAATGTCCTCTAAAATTAAAGGAGTTGGAAAGAATCTACACATTTTCCACTGGAAAACGTGGACAAATATTGCTATTCAAAGAAAGTTTTGTTTTTATTTTATTGATGTTTCAGGTTTAAGTGTGATAAATGTACCATCATATTGCTTTTTTTTTTTTTTTGAATAGCTGTGTCTTTACAATAGAGGAAAGCAAAAAAAAGAAAATGCCAGACAATAAAATCTGTGATCATTGCTTCTCAGTCAAGGTCATACCAAAGCAAGTAAAAGAAGAGAATCCCACCTATATCATTTGGCTTATGTTCTCTAGAAGTTTTCCAGTCTCCTAGAGCAAAGATTTCACAACTTTTTTAGGAATTTCACTTCATTTTCCTTTGTTTGCCCTTACACGCCCATTAAAGATACCAAGAAGATTAGCAATTAGCACAGGGTATGAACTGACCAATATATTTTAGTAAAATTCAAAGAGTAATTTCAGAATCATTCAGAAACAAATTTAGACATAACATTTTGGATCCTAAAGGATCCATTAAAAGGGCAATTTTTTATTTTAAAGTGTCAATGACTAAAAAATTAAAATCACAATTATGAGAAGATATTTTGAAAATAATGTCCATAGGTAGCTTTAATTTTTCTGAATTATTCCATAAAGCTGACACAAAATGTTAATATCAAAGTGTAAATATCAGAAAGTGTAAATATCCTCTAATGAAATACCATAGATTCACATTAAAAAGTGACTGGCAGGTCAAATTCTATAAAGAAACAATAGATACCACCACAAAACTAGCAGATGTTTCTTGGGGTCATTTGTACAAAAACATAAGCATATGTTTAAGAAATGTGACACTATCATGAAATCAGTTGGTGCCTAAAATAATAGCAGCTCCTTATGGCAATATGGTAATATCCATATCAAATGCACAATAGATAATGTTGCAACAGTATGTGCAGACAAAAGAGCATCAGTGGCAGCAATTATGACCAGTGCTTCCATTAAGGTGAAAAAATAAAATTAGGAGAGTATATACAGGACATATTGTCGAACTGCAAATCAAACATGATAGTATGTTCGATTTTCAGAGTTTGCATTTAACTGATTTTATTGAGACTCTTATAAGGCAAAATATTAACCAATAATACTAAAGTTTTTATAGGGGCCTCAAGGGTGGGTTTTCTGATTTCTTCAATCGACCCCAAAATAATGGTGAAGATAGTTATTGTTTTCAAAATTAATAATATTTGGTTAGTTTAGTATGTGAATAAGAATTCTTCACTTCAAAATCAATGGATTCAACCCGGTGTCCTATACTCAGTAGTTAAGCAATAGGTAACTACTGAATCATTATTTTAATATAAAGCAGCACATAATTTAGTAAGTGTACTATCAGCTTCGACCTCAGAAGTCTGAGATCTCCTAGAATATTTATTTGGAACTAATCATATCATCCTCCAAAGCATACGATGTACACAATGAATGCTAATTAAATATACTGACTAAAGGTTTTTGAAAAGTCAAAGCCAAAAGGCATTCCATAGCTTTCCAAACTAATTTTTGGTACTTACTTTATACTCTAGGAAAGTTTAATTTCAGAGACCACTTAGAATTTCAAGGCACATAGTTTTTCATGCAAAAGAACGAGATGCAAGATGAGTCTGGCATTCACCTAACAAAGTAGTCAAGTACTGAGAAGATTTGAGTAAAATTAGGTTCACCCATAAGATGTTTCCATAACATGAAGTCCAATAAAAGAGTAGGTTTGGTCCCAGTGTAAAACATTCGAACAACCTGGAAAGTGACAGATCTGTCTTTCATTCAGAAGTTAGGATACCAACACATATTTTCCTCAAATATTAAAAAAGTCTAATTCTAAGAAATGGAAATATGAGTTTTAGTGAAAAACTTATTTCTATTTTTAAAGTAAGAGTTTATTAAAAATCAAATTCCATAACAAAAGAAATGTGTCCCCAATATTTGCTTAAGTATTTAAATGAAATAACTAAAATAAATGGCTATGAATAGGACTTTAAAATGCATTATATCTACCCAGATTTTAATTGTAATAAGTTCTCATCTGTATAATGAAAACCACAACAAAACATATACTACCTTCTCTTTACACTTTCAATACATGAAAACATACCTAAAATATAAGGAAACCAATACATGCTAACAGCTGCTCAATCTTATTGATCTTATTCTTTCTGCACAGATGGATACTAGAAAGTATTTTGAATTATCTGCTTGTAATCGTTAGTAAACTTAAAAGTTTAATTGGAAAACTTATTTGTATTAGACAAAAAACTTATTTGTATTAGACAAAAGCTTAGTTGTATTAGACAAAAAATGTTTAATTGGAAAACTTATTTGTATTAGAAAAAAATATAGTAATTGAACTTTTTCAGAGTTCAAAATAACATATAAACAATTTTTTCTACATATAAAATTATAATCGACATACTTAAATTACTTCACTGACTTTTTATATTTCAATACCTAAATATTATGGCTGTACAAAAATAAGTTTATTTACCAATATTTAAGGAATGTTTTCTGAAAATAGTTTTAACTTTTTTTTTTAAGTGGCTTCAATCTAATAAGAGACAGGACACAGGAGAGAGCCTGAGGCTCGTGGAAAACACACAACTTTAGCTTGATAGGGTTCAGCTTACAGTCCTTCAGGAGCTATTTCTCTAGCTTATGCATTTTTCAAGCTCTCAATTTCCCTTCTGTTTGGACATTTGCTAGTCAATGGCAAAAATGGTGCTTCGTAGAGTACATTTCAAGTAATGTGTTTCTCATTTTGCTGATCTATGAATTAATTTTAGCAGTGTCCACTATCCATTCAATTGCCCAAGCTAAAAATCTCAGTATCACCATTGTTTCTTCCCTTTCTCTCAAGCGCCACATCCTCCAAATTCTATCTTTGACCATATTCCTTCAACCAGCCTCATCTCTCCATTCTCCCTGCTGAATACACACTGCCTCCTGGAATTTCTGATATACTGGCCCATTGAGAAGCCCATTTATAATCCATCCTGCCCGCAGGGTTGTCTTTCTAAAGCCCAAACTAACTTATCTTGAGAAACAAAAACTTGCTATCCCCTGACACTCCGCCTGTGTAACCCCTTACTCGACTCTCAGTTAAGACATCAACTTCTTAGTATGATATTTGAGACTGTTTACTGACTATTATAACAAAGCACTGGCATCTCCCCCAGTTAATGTACAGTCTGTCCACAAACCATGGTCTTATTTTCCAAACAGGTCAAAGCATTCTCTGAGATTACTTTTCTCAATATTATTTTCCTAGGATTACTTCCTTACTCCTTTTGTGCTCCAACTCCTAATCACGCCTCAAGGCTCACATTCAAGTTTACCCTCACACTCCTCAGTAGCTTTCCCTGACCTTCCCCTCTGCCCACCCCAACAAAATGTTTTTCTCCTTTAGCTACATTTCTAGGGTCATTTATAATGCCCTGTAATACCTCAATTGCACATAAAATAGATCACCTAGTTATTTTGCTAAGTCTCCTGCTGATTATGAATACTTTGACGCAGAAATTGTGTCAAATTGATTACAGCATCCTTGGAATATTTCAGAGACCCCAACACATAACAGGTGCTCCCTAATATGAGGAGGAACAAGCTAAAAACATAATTACAAAAACACAAATTAAAACTATGCTGAGATACCATTTCTCTTCTATCATATTGGTTTAAAAAAAAAAAGTTTGACAATACACTCTTGGAGAAACTGCACTGAAACAGGTGCCTTCATACAATGATAGAAAAGCAAAATAGCACAATTCTTTTGAGGGGATTTGGAAATATTAAACAAAATTATGTAAGCAGACAGGGGGAGGGGATGGGAAATCTCTATACCGTCTGCTCAATTTTTCTGTGAACCAAAACTGCTCTAAAAAATAGTCTGTGAAAAAATTATGTAGGCATTTATTGAGTCAACAACTCCTCTAGGCATCTATTTCAAAAATACTCTGAAAAATGAAAAAGAAATTAGTAGAAGGGACACAGATAAAAGTTATACTTCTCAGAATATAGCTTGTTTAGTAAATTTGACTTTGGAACCATGTATTTTACATTACAAAACAAAATTATATTTTAAAAAAGCCATGTCCCAAAATCAAAACTAAAATGAAACAAATCATTCTGTATATTGAATGGGGGTACAATATCGCAAATAGAAATGATTCCAAGTATCTTTAAAACACAGTATTTGACTACACATAGCATATATTCCAATTGGTATGTACTCTAAGAGTAACAACAACAACAAATTACAGAATGACCTTAAATGGCCTTCAGTAATTACATTATTGATGGTAGCGCTGATTTTGTTATTCTGTGATGTACACATATTGCAGGATAAAGCAAATGAATGATTTTGTGGCAGTTAGAGATCTTAAGATTAGGAGAAGGATGAGTAAAAACCTTTTAGTCTTGGACCTGAACTAGAAGTATCAGCATAATTTCATGATGCATTTTCTCTTTAGTGGAAAAAAAAAAAAATACATACTTCCTAGCTGTTTTCTAAAAAGCCTAGGAAATAGAATCACATTAAGGTAGTATTAGGAATGAGCACACATAGTGCTCAAATTGTAGTCTCTAAATACCACCTACCCAATAAAAGGAAACAGCCTTCTTTGGTGATAGCGTTAATGTCTGAGGCATGAAATGTCCTAGATGAGCCTGGAATATCTTGCCATTCCAAAACAAGAAAGGTATCAGAGATGGCTGAGGGAATGTCAAAAGGACCCAGAAGTCAATTTGCAGGGGTTCCCATTCCTCCAAAAATCTAGAATTGGGACAATCTGAGAATTAGTAAAAGTAGTCACTGCTGTCATCACATAGTACATTTAGTATGTGTAAATACCCGAGTTCACAACAATGATATAATAAAACTCACTGGCCACTGTGGCTGCTGTGATCTCCTTTGAGGAAGAACTTGCCTTTCCACTGCAAGGAAGTTAGCAGACAGCCTCCAGCTGTTAGTACCTTCAGGATCCACCTCAACTCTGATCAGAGCTGAGGTTATACTCTTCCCAAGCACACCCTGGTCCATGACTGAACACAGCTTAGATTTAGCCATTTCTACCCAAGGCAAGACTCCTAATGGGCAGTTTTTTCTCCCAAACTCTCAACACAGATAAGCAAAGACATTATTAGGCATGCATCATCGTTGAGGCTCTCCTTTCCCGCCTGCCTCACCTCCCGTTACAGGTATCATGTTGGCGACACAATCTGAAGGTTATTCCCTCTGATTATGCTTCCTCCCCTTTTATCTTTCACAGTTTCCTTTGATTTAGAAGATATAAAAGACACAGCAACCAACTGCAATATAGACCTTATTTAAATGTTGATTTATATGAAAAAAAAAAAAGAGAGAGAGGAAAAGAGAAATAATCAGAGGAGTACGAACACTGGATATTTAAGGAGAGGTTATTTTAAATTGGAATAGTGGTATTGTTATTATATTGTGTACTATATGTTTTAAAATCCTTATCTCCTAGAGATACATGCTGAGATGTTTACAGATACAATTATATGTCATCTAGGAATTGCTTCCAAACATTCCAGGGAAAGAAGAGAAATGGGTAGGGTATAGATGAAACAAGACTGGCCTGAAAACTACTTAAACTCAAAAGTTGTTATAGACCCTCACCCTCACTAGGCTGAACATGGAGTATTATTCTTTCTACATCTGGGTATGTTTGATGTTCCCATAATAAATACTGGGTTAAAAAAAAAAAAAAAAAAACTTTAAAAACTCATTTCTCTATCCCATTTTGGTCATTTACTCATAAAATGAAAATGTCAAGAGAAATGAAATATGCTCTCTATGGTGGAACTGTCTTAAAGGCCTGAAAAAAGCCAGATGACATTATTGTATTAACAGGTTTTTTTGGTCTGTTTAATTTTGGTTTGGACCATGATGCTACACTATCACTAACTCAGACATCAGACAGACTCCTGAAGGCATTAGGGGTAATGCTTGCTTGCTTGATTGAGGAAGCAGCATAACTTAATGGGTACAGTGTGGGCTATGGGGTCAGACTACTTGGCTTTGAATCCCAGCAACTCCATTATTAACATGACCTTGGGCAAGTTATTTAACATCTCTGCGCCCTAGGGATAAAAATCCTATCTAGACTACATAGTCTTGTTGGGAAGATTAAACAAGATACTTAGCACAGGATCTGGCAGAGTAAACAGCAATATATGTTCATTATTTTCAGTCAAACACTGGACACTGCTGTGTAGCAGCCAAAGTAGTTTCCAGAACACAGTTTCTGATGAAAATCTTGGAATGTACATAGGAATGCCCTGATGCTAGCTGGTACATTATTTTAGACTTATCCTTAGGCTTACCATAAGTCCATAGCATTATACCAATTTTGTTTTTGTATGCATACCTCCGCCTCTGGACTCAGTCATCCACTACACTAAGGGTCCTCAACTTCTAGTTTGCATGCCAAAAGTTAACGCAAGATTGAATTTCCTTCCAACTCCATTTCCCTCCCTCCTTTCTTTTTCATCTCCCCTCATCATATACTGATTTTGGAAAATATAAGAAATTAAGAACCATTGCTACTGAGTTCCCTTCCTTTTCATGCACATACATGTGTGCACACACATACTACCAAAACTTACTTGCTCAGTGTATATTACCCCCATCATTGGCACAGTATTTGTAAAACTTGGGCAGGAATACAGGCATATGGAGGTACTTAGACTCGTGTTGATGACTTTGATGACATTTGTAGGTTTGTCAATATTTGAAATGTAATCTAATAACCTGGTCAAGTAATAGGCTAGGTAGGATAAGCTATAAGGTTCAGAATGAGTATTCTAGTACTGAGATCACAATAAACTATATCAACTACATCTCTAGCTTTTTAAACAAAAATAGTCCACCTTCCCAAATTACAGAGGGCACAATAGCAATAGCATCCTCCTGCATAGCCACCTAAACTGTTGATCTCTGTATCTACTGGCCTGGCTCTTTGATTCTTTAGTTTAATCATGTTTAGACTCCGGCCATTTACTTCAGGTCCTCCTGCTTTGGACAGTCTTAACTGCATCAACTTTGGTGCTCAATCCAGCCCATCTGACTTTAAGTTTGTACGTCCCTACATCCCTTGGCTTCAATACAAGTACCATTCTCCACTCCAATGAGGATATTTCTGTGCCAGTTCCAGCCCAAAGAACCCCATGTGGGAGAGGGGCTAGATAAAAAAGAAAACAAAAATAGATTAGTTTTAAAAAGAGCTTGCCTTCAGATGGTGCCACATGATTGTGGCATATTTAGGAACAACATTAGTATGCAGACTTTCATAAGGTCAGGGTATACAGGTTAGGACAGTTATTTTGAATTACTAATTCTATAGTAAGAAACATTAAATTTGCCAAATTTTAGTTTAAATGACAAATCACAATGACCTTGAAGAATAATACAGGATTTTTATAGATAAGACTCAGCTTTACTATAAGCCAAGTAATTTACAATAACAATTAAAAGCATTTTTTTTTTTTTTTTACTCAAAATATGTTAAAGAGTTTTGCCACTTCAGCATCTCTGGACTCAGTTGCTTTACCTTTAAATTGGCAACTCAGACTGTAGGACCAAATCAGTTCTACATTGAGATTAATTATTTGAAAACTGTACCTTCCTGTAGAAATAGAGATTAAAGGGAATAAACATTTTTGACTCTCCATGTGTTAGAGTTGTAATCACTACTAGCTGTAATCACTACGAGCTATATGTGGCTACTGAATTAAAATTAAAATTAAATAAAATTAAAAATGAAGTTCCTCAGTCACACTAGCTACATTTCAGGTGCTCGAAAGCCACATGTGGCTGGTGACAATGGTATCTGACATTCAGACACAGATCATTCCATCATCATAGAAAGTTTAACTGACCAGTCATGCTTTAGAGATTCACTCCACATTTGTTTTTCTGCATGGATCAATTTACTTTAATAAAAAGCTAACATTTATACAATATGAGCTTTACACAATCTTTATGCAGTGGGTTAATAGACCTGTCAAAGCACTTAAAAACTTCATAAACAGTACATGCAGTTACTTGGTAAGCTTGATTTTTCACAACCATCTTTTTAAAATTCCTTCAAATTTGACAGCTAAGAAGCATTCCAATTTTTAAAAAGTATTTTCTTTTTAATATGTAGAATAATGAATCAAAGCATCACATTTTACTGAGTAATTAGTCCTTCAATAATTCACGTAATAGGTCATTTTGAGGTTTAACCCCTGCTTCTATTATTCTGACCACACGGTTCACCAACAGATGTCTCACTTTGGATGTACACAACAGAAGACGGGATCTGTTTCACATACATCTGTTCCCAAACAGCTTAGGCAGATTAATACTTAGAATGCACTCAGCTCTGCGAAGTCCCACATAATCACTAACTCTTGTTTTAAAGTTGATTGTTTTTTTTTCTCATTTTCACATTTTTCCACATTACCTTTCACATTGCTAAGTTCCCAATAAATGTTTTTGTAAACTTAAAGCACAAGAAAATCATTTTAACTGTTTTATAAAAGAAACACTTTCAGGATCTTATTTTTTTAAGCCCAGCTTTCTCAGATTTTCTAGTTACTGCTCTAATTCAGCTAAGCGCAGAGCTGTGGTAGGAATGACACTTTGAATAAACAACATCAAATTGTGTAACCTGAGGTAGTAAGTCTATGAAAAATAGAGACTAATAAACCATGATTTGATTTTTAAAAGTATTTAAAACATAATGTTCTAATGCTAAGCAAACACATTTTAAAACCCTTGCTCTGAAATTTAATTAGAAGGTACAGGAAATGAAATAGCATAAAGAAAGGATAAGATAGTCCTTTTGTCCATCATGAAAAAGCTGCTTCCAATTAGCCTTGATCAACAATTTTTTATCAGGTAATAGTTTCTTCCTCTCCAAAGACAGGACCTGTACTAAAGTGATGGCTCACCTATCTCACCATTGTGCCCTGAAGTTAGGGAACTGAGCAAGGGGCTTGGCCCATATTTCTCATGTGGTTCTTCTAATTAGAAATTCATTAGTGCTGTGAAGTTCCTGCTGTAAAATACAACACTCCTCCACACACACCAGAAGGTTGACCCCATTGATTAAACCTTACTCAGACTTAAGATATCCTAACACTTAAAGTCTATTAAAACAGGTATTTTCTTTCAAATGCAATGTCACAGAGTTGATGCTTCTTAGAGATCACATAATACAAAAGCTTTATTTTGCAGGTGAGGAAACTAACTCAGAGGGGTTAAATGACTTGCTCAAAGTCGCATCCCTGTGGTTGCAGAAACAAGACCTCAGGTCCTTTGGTGCCCACTCCTGAAACCTTTCCTACACCACAGCCAGGAGTATATTACAGAGAATTGGACTAGGAAACCTATAAAAGATCTTACTATAGTGCTTTTTGTACTTCAAGATGCTTTCCATTAGTAAATGATGAAGCTCCCAGTATGAGATATCACAAAGACAGAGTGACAGAGAGAGACAGACTTGTGGGCA